>NC_140281.1:7245172-7366856 GCF_964030765.1 Micromesistius poutassou
GAGCAGGTAGCATGACCTGGGACAGAAGCCTTTCTACACTCTGCAGCAAGCTGTCGTCACAGCAGTCCAGCTGGCCAAAGTTCACTTCCTGTACACACAGGAAGTACTCCATTAGCCTCAAACAAGGGAAACACGTAAAGAAGTAACACACAAATAGGGTGCACATGTATATGCCTGAAATTCAAGATGAAGGACTGGCTTACTGACTGGCTGACTGATTCACTGACTTACTGGCAATGTGACTGACTGACTGACTGAAAGGTTATGCTGGTTCTCTACTGACCTGTTGTACATTAGCAGTGGTGATTGCTTTGTCTGTCATCCTCAGAAAGAACAGACACTTTCCTAGCAAAGGCTGCAAGACAGACAGATAGACGGACAGAGAAGCAGACAGACAGACACGTGCAAATGATTGGAGGCATATGGTTTTATCCACATTGCAAATATCAGCAAATAACAAAGTGGTTGTGTTTGTGCCGTAACTTCAGCAACCCTGGACTCTCTCACACACCCACACACACACTTAGAAACAAACAAACATGCACACAATGACATCAATCATCAGCTTTTCTTCCATAGCAACGGAACAGCACACAGAGCCAGGGGTCTGATTGGTTGTCTTATGCAGACTTAGTGAAAGTAATAAAAGTCAGCATTGTTTCTGTTGTCACCCTGGGACTCTTCAGCAACGAATTCTTAACAATACCTGAACCTTTATTAGAAAAGTAATCCTTTATCAAACAAAGTTATTTCTAACCCGATGCATTCATTGTATGCATTAATTACATGACATGTCAGATATAAGCATGTTGTAGTTGACCCTCGATCTAACCATTGGGCGGACTTTTTGTCAGTTTCTTTAAAAACATAACTTTCAAAACATTCCCTCTGTGACCTTCTAATCCGTCAAGGGCTCTTCACTGGGAGTTAGCCAGTGTAACCATACTGGTGTAGTGATTACCTACACAGACAGATATCATTTGGGTTTCCCCACAGGACCCTGACCAACCCAAACGCAATATATATGGGTGGGTGCTGGTGACCTCACCTCAGAACTTCCTGTGGTCAGGAAGAGCTTTCTGAGTGCTGGACCACTGCTGTTAGCCTCCATATTGGATGAGGACTAGAGAGAGACAGAGACAGAAAAATCAGAGTGAGAGAGAGAGAGAATGAAAGGGAGAGAGGGAGAGAGGGAGAGAGAGAGAGAGAGAAACCTCCGGGTATAAGAGAAAGGAAGTTGGAAGTAGGAGAAAGAGATAACAAGATAAGGTTATTAGAGACATAAGTATGATACGGAAGTGATAAGGATAAGTTACATGTAGAGAGACATTTAACCAAATGTGAGAAAGAATTACAGAATAAAGCGAGAAAGCCAGGATAGACCAATTAATGCTCATTGACTGCATTTACATGGACATTAATACTCCGATATTAATCGTAATAAGGTCTTAATCAGAATATGACGCTGCCATGTAAACACCATTCTCCGATTGCCTTAATTAGATTAAGGTCATATTCGGAATAAGCATAATCTGAATAAGGTATGTGGAGTATTCCAATCATATTCTGATTATTGAGGCTCATTCTAGACATGTATACACCTTAATCGCATTATAACGTCCTTTCAGAATATTCGCAGCATTTTGCGACAAGCCGACAACTGAGTCACATTATGGCAACAAACTGACACACGCTTTTGCCTGTTTACACACGCACACACGCCACACATCCAAATTCTCACGGCAAAAAAAAAAAAGCCGAGAAGCGTTCGTTCCTTTCCAAACTCCCCGACGGTAGAGTGAGACAGCGGGAGAAACCTCAAGACCCCCCCGTCATCAGTCTATGCTGGGCTACATGTAAACGGGGAATATGAACAGAGTATTCTTTTAATAACTCATGTAAACACCTTAATCGCAATATTACCATAATCAGAATAATGTCCATAATCGGGTTAAGGTTGTCCATGTAAACGCAGTCAGTAAAGACGAGTAAGGCTAGAGAAGACACAAATATATTCAAACCTGTTTTGTGTCTTGATAGAAGAAAATAAGCCTTTTGGATCCATTGGCAGCAAAGAAGTCCTCTATCAGCCTGAACTAAGAGCCAGAGACAGAGTTTTAATGGCCGTAGAACCAACAACAGTTTTCATTAACATCCTATTTATGAATATTTGCTGGCTATTACCCACTATGTTTGGCTCATGCAACTATCTAACATGTTTCTACCTTTTCATCCAACTAACTAACTCATGTTTCTACCTCTTCATCCAACTAACTGACTCATGTTTCTACATTGTCATCCAATTAACTGACTCATGTTCTACCTCTTCATCCAACTAACTGACTCATGTTCTACCTCTTCATCCAACTAACTGACTCATGTTCTACCTCTTCATCCAACTAACTGACTCATGTTTCTACATTGTCATCCAACTAACTGACTCATGTTCTACCTCTTCATCCAACTAACTGACTCATGTTTCTACATTGTCATCAAACTAACTGACTCATGTTCTACCTCTTCATCCAACTAACTGACTCATGTTCTACCTCTTCATCCAACTAACTGACTCATGTTTCTACCTTTTCATCCAACTAACTGACTCATGTTCTACCTCTTCATCCAACTAACTGACTCATGTTCTACCTCTTCATCCAACTAACTGACTCATGTTTCTAGTACCTTTTCATCCCAACTAACTGACTTATGTTTTACCTTGTCATCCAACTAACTGACTCATGTTTCTACCTTTTCATCCAACTAACTGACTCATGTTTCTAGTACCTTTTCATCCAACTAACTGACTTATGTTTGACCTTGTCATCCAACTAACTGACTCATGTTTCTACCTTTTCATCCAACTAACTGACTCATGTTTTACCTCTTCATCCAACTAACTGACTCATGTTCTACCTCTTCATCCAACTAACTGACTCATGTTCTACCTCTTCATCCAACTAACTGACTCATGTTTCTACATTGTCATCCAATTAACTGACTCATGTTCTACCTCTTCATCCAACTAACTGACTCATGTTCTACCTCTTCATCCAACTAACTGACTCATGTTCTACCTCTTCATCCAACTAACTGACTCATGTTTCTACATTGTCATCCAACTAACTGACTCATGTTCTACCTCTTCATCCAACTAACTGACTCATGTTCTACCTCTTCATCCAACTAACTGACTCATGTTTCTACCTTTTCATCCAACTAACTGACTCATGTTCTACCTCTTCATCCAACTAACTGACTCATGTTCTACCTCTTCATCCAACTAACTGACTCATGTTTCTAGTACCTTTTCATCCCAACTAACTGACTTATGTTTTACCTTGTCATCCAACTAACTGACTCATGTTTCTACCTTTTCATCCAACTAACTGTCTCATGTTTCTAGTACCTTTTCATCCAACTAACTGACTTATGTTTGACCTTGTCATCCAACTAACTGACTCATGTTTCTACCTTTTCATCCAACTAACTGACTCATGTTTTACCTTATCATCTGAGATGAGAGCTTCCTCCACCTCGGGCTCTGCCAGGGGCCCGGAGTCAGCCAGCATGCTGATCAGGTACCTGTGACGACCGTCCAGTGCCGCCTTTCTCTCTTCCTTCAGGGCCCGGGCCTGTTTGGCCATCTCTCTCTTGGCCTCGTTGGACAGAACCATGGTTCGTTTACCGGACACCTGGGGTCAACCACCACCAAAACATCAGTCCACATCTGGACAGGGCATAAAAGAACTGTGCAAAACGTTGACACAAAAACCACAATGCAGTGCTCTGTCCCTTACCGAGGTGCCAGTGATGGAGGCGTTACCGGCAATTGGAGAGACCATGTGATTGGTGCTTGCTAGTTTTTGCCCTCCTACTCGCCGGTAGCTCTTAGCAATTGACTCTGTTTATGATGTATTTATGATACACAAAGACAGATTATAAAGATTATAAAAATATATTAATATACACAAATACAGACAGCTGCCAATCACAACCATAAACCGACCCCCGTGGGGTCTCTTCTCTGAAGGAACAGGGTCCTGGGTCTCACCTGCCTGGGGCTCTGTGGCAGGGGAAGAGCCAGGAGCCTCAGACCCAGCATCGGGGCCTTCTGCTGAGGGAGCGATGGGAACATGGTCCGCCTGAGATTGAGTGTCGTTCATCTTGAGGAGTGTGATACATATGAGAAGAGGGGAAGAGAGAGAGGGATTACGTATGTGTACGAATGAATGAATCTGCTTAATGATTGGTGTACTAAAGTGTAAAGTTAAATAACACTCTTACATCAAAACGATTGATACAAAAATTAACATCTAGAGCAGATCTAGACATTGTATGGCCCGCGATAAAAAAATATATAATAAAAAAGGAGAAATATCATTAATATAATATTAAAGAAAATAAAAAAATTTAACTTTTTTTTGGAACGCAAAGTTATTTCCTAATGATACATTTTATGTATTTATTTATAAAACATTTATTGTGAAAACTGTTTGTAATAAGTTAAATATCGGAAAAGGAGAATGGCTTTTATTGTGAAAACTGCTGCTGCGAGGGTGGTCGTGATGAGGAGCGTGTGCTTGTTTAGAAAGTGGCATTCAACTTTTTCAGTGACGAAATATAATAAGTCCATCCACTGTGGTGAACACCTTTCAGCTGTGCTGCGCATAGCCACATCAGGCATTACACCTGACTTCAGTGAGCTACTTGTTCAAGCCCATCAGAGACTTATGGGCTTGGACAAGTCCCACTGAGTATTGTTTTATATGTGTGGTTTGTAATGCCCAGTGTTGGGCAAGTTACTTAAAAAAAATTAGTTACTTCTCCCAAAAAGCTAAATGAGTTACTCAGTTACAAATTATCACCCCACCTCCTCCCCTCTTTGACGGAACTCCAAATACATGTGCATGGAAGCATGCAACGTTGAAAGATGTTTGAATTACTTGACACCGACGTGGAGAGGCACTTTGTCCAGGGCATAATGTGCATTTCACGATTAACACTCGTTATTTTTTAAAGAAGGCTATTTTTGGATTATTTGGGCTGGCATTTCCTGTTTCTCGTTGGCTCACTTGTGTGTCCGCGCTTTCGAATTTGTGTAAACACCCGCCCAACTCTGGTTTACCATGAAATTATAATCTACCTCAGCCAAAAAACTGCTTAAATTATAGTAACCTGCCGCATTTTTTGGAAGTAATGGTAACGGCGTTATAATGATGGAAAGAGTTATCAATTGGATTAGCCTACTCGTTAGGTCCTACTGAAAAAAGTAACCGTTGTTTATAAAGCCGTTATTCCCGCCTGACCTAGGCTACATTATCAAATGTGGATGCACTTCAATCACCTGTTCAAGCACTGCGCACTTAGTACAGATACAGACTTTAGGTTTAAATATATAAACACATCGTGAATGGAGTGAGTTCAAATTACAAATGCTTAATAAGAGTTACAGCAATATATTTTCTATAATCCAATCTAATGGTTAAGACAGAATCTCCTCGGCTCTCAAAGGCATGCGGTCTTATGCGGCCCCGATGAAAAATGACGTTGATCAACGGCCTCACGCTCGAGCACCAGCGTATTGAGACCAACTGAAATATAGGCCTACGAAGCGGGTATGAAATTACACTGTTATTCTGAACAAGTATGAATTACATCGAAAATCTGTTCAGATATATTTGAATATCAAAATGTGTTGATTTGTTTGTTACACGGTTAACGGTTAAAAATGGACCAAGTTACGAAGTCTGAAGTAGTCAGAGAATGGCGAACGGCTCCGCCGTCTTCCTATTGACTTCCATTTTAAAAGATAATATTTTAAAAGTAGGCTAATACATCTTTAAAAAATCTAATTTGAACATTTTAAAAGTCGAATGGAGTCTCCAGGTGAAAAATTTACAGTTGAGCTTAGTAATGACTAACCTGTGGTCCTGGGGTGTGTTGTGAGGAGCCCTGCAGTGAGTCTTCAGTCCAGTCCATAAACAGAACATCAATCTAACCTAGAGACGTTTATTACAACTCTCTGAATGTGCCGCACGCTCTCCTTCTCTCTCCTGCGCTCTCTGTGGACAAAGTTTGACCGTTGCCATGGTAGCACTTGTCGGCATTACGTGGTTGACCTGTGGTGAAGTAAGGACTTTGTTGTGTGTGTGTGTGTGTGTGTGTGTGTGTGTGTGTGTGTGTGTGTGTGTGTGTGTGTGTGTGTGTGTGTGTTTACACCGCAATTTCAGACAATAGTCTGTGAAGTTACCCCATTTAAATAAATATATAAATATAAATAAAGAGATGAATAGCAAGATGATCAAACCTATCATTATAGAACTGAACAACAACCCACTGTCGGGGCTGTGCTGTCAAGATTTGCTCTAACATAGCATTCCGTAACGGGGTAATCTGAATAATTACCTTTTCCCTTTTTTCACTGAGACAGTACAACATTCATTGTATCATACATTTCTCAACTTATGTATATAAAAACAGTAATATGAACAGTTACATTGCCAGCAGAATATCTCTCCCCCAATGGTCCTCTTCCTCCTGAATCATGTTTTCTGTCTATCTCTCCCTCTCTCCCCCCCATTCCCCTCTGTCTGCCTCTCTTTGTGACTCCCTCTTTGAACTGTCCCCTCTCACCTGTGGTCCCACCCACCCCCTATTTCCTTTCCTCCCTCTCTTCCTGTCTTCATCTTTCTCTTTCTCACTCGTTTCCCCACTACATTTCTCTCGTCCCTTCCATCTCTCCACCTCTCTTCCTCTCCATTTCTCTCTCCACTCTGTCTCTCCCAGCCTCAAATCTCGTTCTCTCTATCTCTCTTCCCATCTCCATGTCTCTTTCCATCTTGCTCTCTTCATCTCTCATATTCTATGTCTCTCCTCCCTTCTCCATCTGCCCCTCTATGTATTTCTCTCACTCCACGACTCCTCTCTCCATCTCTGTCTCATATGGGGTAGATCAGAGATTTTGGGATCCCAGGGGCCGGTCTAGGGGTGTTTCACCGTGGAGACAGTGACCTTCCCATTGGAACACACTTTGGACCCTATACGAAGGACACAGGACAGATGAAGAGGGAGCCCTGGAGTGTGGATACTCCTGGGAGGGTAGTGTGTTTGTGTATATTCATTTATTTTGATTAAGACTTATGTATGTCTAGTGTGTATTATATGTGCTTGTATGCACCTGGTCTGAGGTACAATAGTGGGATAACCAATCGGAACAGAAACAGGGTTTTGCGGTGAAATCAACTTATGACATTTATTTATAAAAGGTGCGGGATAAAGGGAGGGGGCAAAAGGCTCAAATCTCCACACACTCCTCCAGCCTCTCTTCTGTGGGTTTAAATGGCCTCTTGATTGCAGGGCTAACTCAGCACCCGTGCGTGGTAAGCTGAGACACCTGAGTGGGGTGGGGTCTCTAGACAGCTTCTAGGGTAGTACCTCCCATCCAACACCACACCCCTTGGCTGCCTTTGCCTGCCACCATGTGGCCATGTGGGGCACTGCTCACTGGCTGGGCCATCACAGTGCGTTAATTGAATGGCATAGAGTCTGAATAACTAATTTCTCCAGATCTACAAGAGCAGACTATTTATTTATTTATTTATCTGATTGTTTCTGATCCACAATATTTTCTGTGCTGCTATGACATGCATAAAATACACTATAAAGATGTGTTGACGTACCTGTGTGTTAGGTATGTCAATTGTGCTGCAATGAAGAAGAACAGAACCTAATAGCGTTTCAATACAAAGGCGGGTGTCACGACTCAGAACGAGAATCAAGCTCAGATCAGAATACCTTTGAGCATAGGCGTCAGTTACGCTGGGGACGAGTACCCACCAGTTTTCGTCAAGATTCATTTTGTACCCACCACTTAAAAAGACAAAAAACTTGAGTTTAATTATTATGGATTATTACACGGCTCTGCTCAATGCTGTGGAATGCGCTGTTGACTTGCATGGTCCTTGCCGACTTCCAGAGGTGAATTATTTTTCGATAATTGACCGTTGCATATAATGACCGCTGTCAAGGAAAGTGGCTCTGATTCACGTCTCTCGTATCACTCCGCAAGTAGTCCGGTAACTTATCAACCCCAGAGTATTTGGTTGCTAAGCAACGTCAATGTCTATGGCGGACTATTTCTCTGCTGATCAACACTACGAATGCTGGTAACAAATGAATTGTAAAAAGACATACCGTGTGAAGTTATTTTTTCGTTTTGGCAAGTAGCCGTGTAAAAATAACCCCGTAGCCTTCCCCCCCGTCAACAATTCTGCCCGCGGACCCTGTTATAATGTAATGTCCCCAATTAATGTAATGCAATTGGCCATGGGCGTCAGTTTGGTTTGAAATGTGCTGGGGACAGAGACACATTCGAAAGTGCATTTTCAGAAGTGCTGGGTACAATGAGGATGCAATCTTTTTTTTTCTCTTTAGTGCATGAAAATGAAATGAAAGGTTCTGAAAGACGGCATACCCATGTAGCTTACTAATGAATAGAAGGTATACAAAAAACTGATGTCTGACACGTTTTATGAAGAACGCGTTTCCAAAAAGCATTGGACAGGCTATGACCGGGAGCGTATCTATGTTCTCCGGTCGCGACTGTGTTTTTCGTAGGCAGAATCCGGAAAAAGTTCAGCCTCAAGTGCTAGGATTGGACAGGCAGCCTGTCAGGCAAACTCACACACTGACTCCTAACCCTAAACCTAACCCTAACCATAACCGTAACCATAACCGTAACCCTCACCCTAACCCTAACCTTCATGATTCTTCCGGATTCCACCTACGAAAAACACATTCGCTCCCGGGGAACATAGGGATGACCCACTATGTTGTGCTCCATGTACCCAATGTTGACAACGTGACATGACATGACTAAGCTGCCAACACAAACAAAGAGGAGCTAGGAAAGCAAATTAACTACGTGTTTAAATTGTGAAGGGGCAAACGTGTGGCTACACACAGCACTACAAATTTGCTTCGTGCGGACACCGCACAAAGCGAAGGTGTCTTGCCCTGAAGGGGCTTGTTCTAGATCAAGGGTGTCAAACTCAAACTGTACAGTGGGCCAAAATTGAAGTCTTGGACCAAGTCAACGTTAACGCACGTCTCGGCGCGGTAACTCTGGCGCGTCAACTCTGTAAGCCCATACCACCCCCATCCCCCCCCGGTCAACAACTCCGGCCCGCGACTTGGTCCAAGACTTCAATTTTGGCCCACTGTACAGTTTGAGTTTGACACCCCTGATCTAGAACAAGCCCCTTTAGGGCAAGACACCTTCGCTTCGTGCGGTGTCCGTTTCGCCCTGTCGGGGCTTATTTCCCCGATAATGACTGGTGTTCTATACATTATCCCTTACTTATTTTTGTATGAGTTGCCAGCCTGGCTTGGACAATGAATGAGGTATTAAAACCAATACTCTTTGGCTGGGATGTGTTTTTTTGCACACAAGTGGTCGGCTGTTTCAACTCTTGCAATTTATGTTAGCCATAGCCACCAAGTAGCCTAACTTATCCACGGTTTGCGTTCGTACAGTGTTGGGTATAGTGGAGATGACGATAGTGGAGTAATTAGTGGAATAATTGTGGTGGGGAGTGCATGAGTTTTGGTCAGAATGCCTGATGTAAAATGGATGGATGCGTGTTGTGAATTGAGAACAGCCAGCTCATGATGTGATACAGCTGTGCAACAAATATCTTTTGCTTTTTCGACATTTGTAGTGCTGTGTGTAGCCACACGTTTGCCCCTTCACAACTTAAACACGTAGTTAATTTGCTTTCCTAGCTCCTCTTTGTTTGTGTTGGCAGCTTAGTCATGTCATGTCACGTTGTCAACATTGGGTACATGGAGCACAACATAGTGGGTCATCCCTATGTTCCCCGGGTCCTATGTTCCCGGGGAGCGAATGTGTTTTTCGTAGGTGGAATCCGGAAGTTACGGTTATGGTTAGGGTTAGGTTTAGGGTTAGGAGTCAGTGTGTGAGTTTGCCTGACAGGCTGCCTGTCCAATCCTAGCGCTTGAGGCGGAACTTTTTCCGGATTCCGCCTACGAAAAACACAGTCGCGACTGGGGAACATAGATACGCTCCCGGTCACAGCCTGTCCAATGCTTTTTGGAAACGCGTTCTTCATAAAACATGTCAGACATCAGTTTTTTGTATACCTTTTATTCATTAGTAAGCTACATGGGTATGCCGTCTTTCAGAACCTTTCATTACTTGCACTAAAGAGAAAAAAAAAGATTGCATCCTCATTGTACCCAGCACTTCTGAAAATGCACTTTCGAATGCGTCTCTGTCCCCAGCACATTTCAAACCAAACTGACGCCCATGCCTTTGAGTGATTGAAATTTATTCACAGAACAGTCCAGCATGCAAAACAGAGTCCAGGTACAGGCAGGGTTCGTAGACACAGACAGACAGGCAGGCAGACAGGTACATGCAGATAATCCAAAGACGACAGGTTCAGAACCGGAACATAGTTTAGGCCTACTTCTAAATCTCTTAACTAACAGCTACAAGCTAGTCCCACTCACGTGGCAGTCAGGTAACGTATAGTACACGCTGTGCGTTCTGACAAAGTTTATTGAAAAAGGCAGGATTTAAATACTCAAACTAATTGACCCGAAATGAGAAACAGGTGAACAGAGAAAATGGCGGGAAAAAAACAAAAGTAGGCAGTAGCCCAAAAAAGGATATGGGCGTGACCCCGGGCACATGACTTAAACCATATGGCTAAAACAAATAAAGTCCAGAACTGTCAAACTCCAACAGGTAGGGGGAGACAAAAACAACAGTCCAAGCGGGAATCCTGACAGAGGGATTCTGTATCTCTCCTGCTTCATGACTTCAGGAGAAGAGCTCTTTGTCTGGTATGGGGACGAATACGCCAGACATCTGGGAATCGGATTCGATCAACTGTGGAACAACTAAAGGTCTACCTTTAAGTGTGTCTTTCTGTCATAAAACATACATGAATTAGAAATATGTTGTAGAGGGTTTGGTCTATATACTGCACTTCATTACCACATCTTTCTTCAATTCAAAGGATTTTGGACTTAAACATTTACATTGCCAAAGCAGTCAAGAAATTTGACAGGAAATAGTACAAACTTAAAGTGTTAACTTAAATGTAAATATAATATCCAAAAAATGACAACAGAAAAATATTCAGACTTAAAAAAAGTTCCAAATGTGAAATATAAAGTACCATGGAGGTTTAACAACAAACTATACAGATATACAAATACAGATATGCTTGATTAGGCTTATTAGGGTGTGTCCTAATCAAGCCCCAAAGTCAAAACAACCTGACTCTGGCCAGGTGAGAATGCTTAAACCAGCTATCAGCAACACACTCCAAAATAAAATATTTATGACTCTCTCTTTCTCCTAGGATGGAAATCCCAGCTGACACCAGCACAGGTATTACCCTGTCCTGAGTGTCCGTACTCCTACACGTCTCAGATCTTCCTCCACAAACACATGAAGATGAGTCATTTTGACCTGACTGCTGAGGAGCGGAGAAATCAAGGTGGAGCCTAGTCTCCTCCCATACGTTGCAGCCGCCTCTCAAGAACCAATCGGAGCCTCCCCGGGAACCGTCCAAAAGACAAGCCAGATCCAGCCAGACGCCACAGTTGTGTGCAGTGCAGAGCAACCTTTAGTCACTCTGATAGTCTGAAAATACACGAGCGCATCCACACAGGAGAGAAACCATACAACTGTCAACACTGTGGGAAAACATTTAGTAACTCTGGTAGTCTGAAGAAACACCAGCGCATCGAGAGAAACCATACAACTGTCAACACTGTGGGAAAACATTCAGTAACTCTGGTAGTCTGAAGAAACACCAGTGCATCCACACAGGAGGGAAACCATACAACTGTCAACACTGTGGGAAAACATTTAGTCGTCATCTGAAGAGTCACAAACAACTTCACAAAGAACAGTAAATCTCCACCCAAACATAAGGTCTAATCGAATCTGATCAAACATAGTTCTTCCTGTTATTTGTTAAAAGGGCATATTAACTGATTTTAACTATATTTATTTGTATTCATGACTGTAAGAGTGAACATTTTTACCCAAACAAATGTTGCTTGAAAAATAGTTTGAGAGAGAACATGCTGATGATATGTATTAACTGAATTAATTAGGACTGTTCATTGTTGTCAGTATTTGTAAGTATTGTAGATCTGACGTTATTGTTTTATTTATTATATTTGTATTTATTTATTTATTATGAAAATAAAAAGCCCAGTATTTGGATAATTATAAGATCTAAACATGAATTGATGGCCCAACACGGCCATAAATAATGACATGAGTGATTCCTGACTATATGTGTGCATAAAATGGCAAAGTCATTCTGCCCACTCCTTATGCCGCCTTCAAAACACTAATTTCCAGGAGTTTCAGAGGTTCAGACCTTAAAGGTCCCATGGCATGAAAATGTCACTTTATGAGGTTTTCTAACATTAATATGACTTCCCCTAGCCTGCCTATGGTCCCCCAGTGGCTAGAAATGATAATAATATCATAATATCCGGAGGCGCACACAGCTTTTGGCTGTGATAATATATATTATATTATATATGTATCTATATATAATGTGATATTATTTAGATAGCTCCAGGACTCCGCCGGAGCATCCGGAGTGTTCTAGAATATTTACAGAACACGGCAAAAAGCTGTGTGCGCCTCCAAATGATATTATGAATCCGGGCCATTGCGATACATCCACTGTAAACACTAGCGCATGGTACTGTGGCCGCAAGCTGCTCAGGGTCACACCCCCACCCTCCACCTTGACCCGCCTCTCTCCTCCTCATTAGCTTTTAAAGCTTCAGACACAGAAATGGCACGTTTGTGGAAAGCGTACATTTACATACACAGCTTAATCCGATTAAAGCCATAGTTTGACTATGCGCCTCAATTGGACAACTGCAATTGTCAGAGTATACATGACGGTGAGAAAATCGATTAATTGGCCGAAGCATATCATGCCCGGTACGATAGATGGCACTGTACCCATTTCAACTAGCAGTAATAGAGCCACCGGCTGACCTCTTTACGTCACCAGCAACACAAACTCAGGCATCATTCGAGAAAGATTTTCAGTAGACAGCTGTCAGTTCACTCCGGGTCCGGGTCATTTCTCCGACGCTCCATTGTTCCGACCTCTCAGTCATATGCCGACTCTGGCAGCAGAGCCAGCTCCTCCGGCTGGACTCCCGTTGCTCCGCTGGCGGAGCAGTGGGAGGAGTCCAGCCAGAGGAGTCCGCATGCGACCGAGAGGTCGGAACAATGGAGCGTCTGAGAAATGACCCGGACCCGGAGTGAACTGACAGCTGTCTCGCATTCGGCAACAATCCCTTTCTCCTCCATGTCGCGTTTTAATCTGGACTTCAGATATTCAAACAAAGTTACTTTCCCCCCAATTCCTTCTCCACCATGGGCGAGATAACCCTCACTACGAGTCTTTACTTGTTGTGGAAGTACCAGAGAGTCGGAGAACCCGACACAGTCTTTAAGATTCATAATATCATAGAATATCCCTGTCAGTCTGTGTGCTTCCACCTGCACTGAATGAATGCCATGCGCACTCCCGCGGCCGGGGATCCGCTTCTTATAGGTGGTCACTACATTGGCACGACACTGGCTTCCTCCATTTTCTGATCCACCTTTTTAAATATATCTCAGTTTCTCGTTTTCCGACGGCGACAACAACACGACTACTATCTCCTTCTACTTCCGGCTCACGGCCCTCGGAAAAGATCTCGAGCATGTGCAGAACGCAAACTCCGAAAAGATGCTGTGTACATGCAGGTAGAGACCAGACTATGAACAACTTATCTAGGAATGAGTCTTCAAGTACTGTATTAGGGGCCAACTACACCTATATATACGCATCCATAAAGTAGCATGCCATGGGACCTTTAAGCTCGGAGGAAAGTGCAATGAACACTCTGTTGGGTCAGAGATTTTGCTCTGAGTTTCATGCAGAAGTAAAGCTACCCGAGTCACAGTTCACGTCACAACACTGGCTGCCCATTTCGCTGTCATTACATTGATAGACTAAAGTGAAGCACTAAGAGGCAAACTATACATTATAGATTACAATTATAAACATCACCTGATAAATTCTCGCTCATGTTCAACCATTGCAAGCAGTTCTAATAACCACTAATAATAATGCCCCTGCGGGCATACATATTGTTGTTATGAACAGAGCTGCCAACTCTCACGGTGAGACGGTGTCAACATAGGGGGGGACCAAAGCTGCCAGGGGTTCTGGGGTCCCCCGTCCCCCCACCCCCAAGAAAAATGTAAAGATTTGAATACTCATTTCCTGCCATTTTAAAATATTAAACAATTCACTAACACATGGTATGAACTTTTTATTTTTTACAATAATGTCTAATAGTGTATTGTATTACATACATTGCATTTTTTCTAGTCATTAGTAAACTAATGACTAGAAAGAATGTTGATACACATGTGGAGGCCAATGGGAGACATTAGGATTAGACTGTTTGACTGTGATGTCATTGTATTTGGTCAAAATACTGCTAAGATCTTTTTTAGCACTTCAATTTGAACAGGAACTTGTGGGTAGGTGTGGTTATATGACCATGGTTCCACGTAATCATGTTAACAATATTCAAAACAAAACAACTGCACAGTACCCCAGACTAAGCTACGACGCCTTGCCGTGGCCACACCCAATCCCACCCTACTCTCCCTCCCTCACCCTGTGTGTGATGTAACAAATGAGACTTTCAGACTAAAATAGTGCTCCATGAACATATTCAAACTCATAACATTGATTTTAACTGGAAAAGTCAATATTCCTTTTCTCACTCACCTCCATGTCACCTGCTCTCCCTGCCCTGTTGGCATCATCATGCTCTCTCTCTTCACTCTGAACGCACCAGAGTGAACATGAAAGACATATAATCAGTAAACAAGTGGTGTTTCTTGCCATGATGTTCAGAAATGGCTTACTAACAATTTCTGATATGAATGGCAATGATTATTATATCAAGAAACATTGACTCATCTCTTCTACTACTGTATACTTCTATCATCTGACTGGTACTCATTTTCTCCCTGCTCTCAACTTTTTTTCTTTTCTGAGGCTGCCCAAAAAACTGACGAATGTCACTGCCACCCTTCCTCTTGCTCATGATGACACTCACTGTGAATGAAAGCTGACCCCTAACCCCAAAAAACAAAAACGTTTGTTTCCACGCCATGCAATTACTGACACGCTTTAGCAAAATATATTTATTTCCACAATTACAGTTCCAGCGCAAAATAACGTATTGACGTTAACGTTACATTTTCATGCAAGTCCTGGTTGAAGTGAAGCGTTATTACTGGTACGGTGTTACAATAATACGTGTCCCATCAACAACGGATCCTAACTTTACACAAAGCTAGCGAGTGCAATATGCTCAAAATCACAATCGACAGTGATATAGCCTACGTAACACTCATATTACATTCTAGTTTTCCACTTGTTAATACATTTGAAAGTAATGAAATACAGGGCTGCCAACTTTTTTTTTTGGGGGGGGGGGGGGGGCGATCTGGATTGTTGACGGGGGTGGGGGGGGGGGGGGAGAAAGTGGATGTGTGGCGTGTGAGCGTGTGTAAACTGGTAAAAACGTTCTGAGCATATTTGAATATTGGAGGGATGTGTCCCCCCAATATATATTATAATTACGGCCCTTACACACGCCACACATCCAATTTCTCACGGCAAAAAAAAAGCCCCCGTCCCGTCCCGTCAACAACCCCGATCGCCCGCAATCCAACACTCCACCCCCAACAATTACACCTGCGGACCCTGCTGTTGTAATGCATACCTTGCATTACAACATTCTACAGAATCTCACTCCAGCCAAAACCAAAAAGTTAGCAGCCCTGGTTATGAAGTCTAGTCTCATAAACAATCTGTTTTTCCGGTTTAGCCTATGAACTTCTGAGGGGCGTTTCTGAACACTCTTATTTCGGAAGAAGGGGGTTTACGTAAAGACACGTAAGAGCTTCCGAACCTCCGAGCGTTTTGAAGGCGGTATAATGTTTCCATGTCAAATGACGAGCCGAGACACCAGCAGAGGGCAGCTGAGACACACTACCACCGAGATCCAGCAGAGGGCAGCAGAGACACAGTACCACCGAGATCCAGCAGAGAGCAGCAGAGACCCAATACCACCGAAATCCAGCAGAGGGCAGCTGAGACACACTACCACCGAGATCCAGCAGAGGGCAGCAGAGACACAGTACCACCGAGATCCAGCAGAGAGCAGCAGAGACCCAATACCACCGAAATCCAGCAGAGGGCAGCAGAGACACACTACCACCGAGATCCAGCAGAGAGCAGCAGAGAAACAATACTATGCAATAGGAAGAACCGGGCCATTGTGACATGGGGACAATTGTAACACACTCAATTCCTTGAGGCAGAAGCAAAGCCAAGTCCACAGCGTCGACCAGCATCTCCTCAGCAGACCTTAGTGCAGACCACAGGCCGGAGCAGAGGTGTCTGGAAGAGAAGGTCCATGTCTACAACACAGAACTGAGTGCACTTCTCTCATCTTAAGATCTTATCATATTTTATAGGATTTATATTTAGTACATTGATACATGATGCATAATGATAGATAAAGTTAATTTCATTAATATTTGTCTTATAAACTTGAGCTGCAGGGTTGATGAAATCTGAATAAGTGAAGTCTACTAATTTTCTCACCCAATGCACGCAAACTGAAAAGATCCAGCCTAGTATTGTTATAACTATGTGATCTTTACATGTAGTGAGGGCCCAACATGGCCACAAACAAAAGCCTATAATTAGGAATTGTAAGTATAAAAGTATTTTTCCCAACTTCAAAGTCTGTGCGCATCCTCCTGTTATATTAAAGTGGTCTCATTAATCCTAATCACAATGTGTGGGGCCAGTGTTACACAAAAAAGATTGCTTTTGATTTAATGGAACAGCAATCTTTTCACTCCTACATGACTTTAAATTACCTGAATTTCAATACACAGTTAACTATCAGCTAACAGCACATTACCACTGCCTAGGGTTACATCACAATCGTGGTCCTTCATCTTTGTGATAAACCAGGAGTTCGGCCTTCATTTTAAATGTGCACCACCTTGAAGATGTTACATGAAGTTCTCTCACCGGGTTCCACAAAGAAAACAAGAACAAGAATGAGGTGCCCAGAACTGAATTTACTTTAAACAAAGATGTATTTATTTTTTAATTAATTTTTACTTTGATGAAGTTAAAGTGTTACAACCAACCCGTGTAACAATCATCAAGGGTCTGCCCTATGTTGATTGACAGTTGAGCTCCATATGGCGTTCATGTCCTCCCAGGCCCCGCTGCTCCTCTCTATTCATTCACGGTCAGAGCAGGATGGAGAACAGAGGACAACATCCTCTGTTCCTCAGAGCCTTTGTCTCCCCCTCACCCTAACACACATCTCCCCACTGTTTCACCGCCTGCTGCGGAACAACCAACCGGCTCAGACATCTCAGTGACAAGAGCACAACAGGCATAAGCATGGTATATATGTAAATATATATATATATATATATATATATATATTTACATATGTGTATGTGTATGTGTGTGTGTGTGTGTGTGTGTGTGTGTGTGTGTGTGTGTGTGTGTGTATGTATGTGTGTGTCAATATATATGTGTGTGTGTGTGGACTACACTGTCCTGGTAACATATACTATAATACAACAACATAATATAATAGAACAAGAAGAAAAATCAAGAAGAGAAGAATCAGAGTTCCCATAATTTCCAATTAGGACCGTCCTTGTTTTGCGCGCACACACACACACACACACACACACACACACACACACACACACACACGTGTGTGTGTGTGTGTGTGTGTGTGGGGTGTGTGTGTGTGTGTGTGTGTGTGTGTGTGTGTGTGTGTGTGTGTGTGTGTGTGTGTGTGTGTGTGTGTGTGTGTCCGGCCTCCTATAACGGAACAGGGAGTTGCCGTGCCGCTGCAGACGGAGTGAGGAGGTCGGTCCAGGGACCCATGGAACCAGTGATCCACACGTTTCCTCGTTCACGATGCGCTTTACGGATCCGTTAAGATGTTCGTGTTACCAGATCATCAGCTGTCTGTTCGCCTTCCACTTTTACGACTCCAGCTTCGCACAGGGTAAGTGTTGCTGGTGCGTTTTGTTGAAGCTCTCAATGAGAGCCTACTCGTGATATATGTTCCATTGAGCGAATCGTCAACCTTGACTTATTTTGTAAAAAACTATTCTTATTATAAAGGACTTGTAGCCCAGCGCCTCTCTATGACGCACCTCAGGACGCACGGAAACACTTCAAACCCTTTTCTATGACCGCATTTTATACAAGTCCACGTTTGGGTCATCACAGTCTACTTTTTCTTGGGTAAAGACTAAATGAACACCACTCGTAGCGGGGTTTGAACACTGTACACTCAGTAACTCATTCTCTAGTTTAGTTTTTAACCCTAACCCTGGTCTCTCTGTGGGTTGGCAGAAGGATGTTTTATACATGGAGGGTTCATATATATATATATATTTATTTATATATGAAGGGTATTCCTCACTGTCTCATTAGGCCTAACCTTTTGTTGCGCTCAACACTCAAATCAAACACGAGTGTCAACACAGCAGGCGAACACAAGGTTGGCTTTTTGTAGAACAACTGGCCTTGGCTTTGTTCTCCACTAGAGTTTTCCAGTCTTAACTCACGACTTGGACGTATTGAACAGAAGCGCGTCTGCTCCGCGTAACGCCGTGGAGAGGAGAGGCCATATGGAGCAGGACGTCCCGTTAACACGTTGAGGACTCATCTGTCTTAACTTATAAAGCCTGCTTAGAGGCCAGCTCTACTTTATTCTGTGTTACTGCTAAAATTCAAACAGCTCGGGTTGTTGTTCGGTAGAGGAAAAGTCATTCTCGTTTTGTAACATCTGGAGAAGACATCTGCCGAGGAGGCCCCTCCTCTTTATGGAGGATAACGGTCCGTCTATTTCTGACCAAACACAGGACCAAACGCAAAGGTCCAGCTTGTCTCGCCAGAGTTTGGCCAAAGCCTCCCCGTTCGGTGGTATTTCGTTTCCTTTAGTCGAGTGTGAGAACATCTGGAACCAATCTGAAGGTTCAAAGCGGTGGGGGAGGAGGAGACGTTTGGCCCCGTGGGTTCAGCTCTGCCCGGTCTGCCCATTCTGCCCAGTCTGCCCAGTCTTCCCAGTCCTTCCGTACTGCCATTGAGTTCCTCGTTTACGTTTTGCTTACCGTGGGAACGGATAGTTGTCGTGTTTCGGAGTCGTGTGACCATACATATAGGCCTACTGTATCGATACATCTGCCAAAGTAGGCTACTTTGGGTAAGCCACCCAAATGAATGTAATGTTAACACTAGGGTTATGATTAGGGGAAGTGGGTTAATCCTTACCCTAATAAATAAGAAGCCTTAGTTGACTTGATCACCATTAGTAAACGAATACTAGACCACATGTTAACTCTTACTTAACTGTTAATCAATGCTCATTCCTGCATTTACTTGTGTTACTGAATTACTTACCCCTTGTTATAAAATGTTAGTCCTACTAGTGGGGATTTAATTCCATTCAAATATAATATTGGACCTTATTGGACCTTATTTACTTTGAAACATGCTTTCCTGTCCTACCCTACACATAGGTTAGGTTGTGTGTCAGATGCTGGTGTTATCCCTTCCCATTTGAGCCTGGCCAAACGTTGTTTAACACCACATGAGCTAACCTGGACCACTCTTAAGCTGGAGGCCGAAGTGGCCCTCTCTTCGTCTTTTTCAAATCCATCCCTGGATATTCTGCTTATTTTCCTCACCTAGACCTATCATTTGGCTTCCGTTTCCCTAACAGTTGTCAAGTTATCATCGTGTGGAAACACAGGAAAGTCTTCTACTGGGACAAGTCCCACTAAGTAGGATCACAGTTTATAACGTTTACATTCAGGGCATTTAGCAGAAGTTTTTATCCAAAGCAACTTACAATAAGTACATTTATCATAAGAAAGTGAAACAATATATTGCTAGTAAGGAGGTTTATAGAACAAAGTGCATATATAACCGTTATAACTGTCCAAACTAAATAAATAGTAACTTGGTTATTCCAACAGCTAGTGAGCATAAGGGTCAGGGTTCAGGTCATCGCAGCGTCCGGTCTCCCTCTGCACGGGCTTCCACTGGAGACCAGGTTGCCGTGGCGACGGACCTCAACGCATACATGATGGCCTTGTATATGTTTCACAATACATTAGGTTACATTTAACACTGCAACAGTGAACAACGACAGCGTTACACATTTCACAACTCCTCTGATCCGCGTCCTCTTTTAACTGCTGCTGTGCTGACAATGGACCAGGACTAGAAGGAGGTTCTGTGGCGGCCCACCACAATGTGTCCAGTGTCTCGCTCCGTACTTACAGACGCTGCCTGTCTCCTCGCAGCCTTCAGCTGCACTTCAGCTGCACTTCAGCTGCTCTCCAGCCTCCCCCGCTGCCCCGGCCGCCATTTTGCATTGATTTTGAACACCTTTATTTATAAATTATACGTTTATAAATTTTGTAAAACATTACTAAACATCAACACCATTGGTAAATGATTACTAGACCGTTTGTTAATTTTGAATCAACGCTTATTACTGCATTAACCAATGGTAATTCATGGTTCATAGGGTTAGGGTTAGTGGGTTAGTGTTACCAGAATGTCTTCTTTAGAGTTATAGTGTTATTATTGAATTTGGTAACTTAACTCTCCTCAAAGAGAGCCTGGAGAGGATTAACATATTTATTTTGTTAGTGTGTTAGTGTTGTTAGCTAGTGTAATAGTGTAAGTCCTATTTTCGAAATCCTATTATTTATCTTTTTTTTTTTTCTTTTTCTTTTTTTTTTATGTTCTAAGGACATACAGACAATGATGTATGGAGCAGCCACTGATAAATGTATTCTTGTAGTCAATAATCAATATAAAACACTTATAAAGCACAATTTGCTTCATAGTCTTGAAAGCTTTTTTATGAGATTCTGTTTTATAGTATTGTAATATCAATTCTATAATTTGGCTGGCATATGGCTTATTGAATTACATTATTTCATTGTGTTCAAAGGGCCGCCCTGCTCTATGGCTTATGGCAGATCTGCACTGAATCAATGCACAGGATATGACCTTTGACCTCAGACATTAAACACTCTGAGTTAGCAGCAACACAGGAATGCAAGAAGAATCCTAGCATTCAAGAGAGCTCTTTACTATGAGTGTGTGTGTGTGTGTGTGTGTGTGTGTGTGTGTGTGTGTGTGTGTGTGTGTGTGTGTGTGTGTGTGTGTGTGTGTGTGTACGATTTTACAAACATGCAAAGTAATCCAGGGGTTGCCAATGGCTGTTGATATTTTACACACACACACACACACACACACACACACACACACACACACACACACACACACACACACACACACACACACACACACACACACACACACACGCCACTCTTAACTCATTCATCCACTTGCCTGCAAAAGAAGGCTAGCCACCTTCTCACTCACTGAATGAAAACAAATACTTTTCTTACCTGTGCTTTTGATGTGTGACCAGAAAATAAAGACATATTAGCTTAATGAATTTAATTTACTCACACTGATTTTATTAGGAATTAAAAGTGATTCAACTAAAACAAGGTCAGTTATAAGATGAACAGTACAGAATGTTATATTGCAATTCAGAGTTGGGGTCATTCAACGGTTAAATTTTAGTTTGCTTCCATTGTAGCTTTCAATTGCAGCACATAGAAGCAGGTTGGACTGTGGACTTGCTCACAGTTGTAAGTCTTGGGAGTCTTGCTTCCCCACAATCCCTGCCTGTCCTGGTGCCTCATTATCTGGTGTCTAGTAGATGTCTTCCACTTGATCTGCAGGCCTCAGTTCCTTCAGCCCATCAACAACCAGCAGCCTAGTGCAGTTTCTTGTAATAGATGTTTTGAAAAAGTCCAGCTATTGAAAGTTTCTTCAATGTGGCCGTGGTCTCATGCGGAGACATCAGGCCGACCCTCCAGAAAGCGGCGAGGCAGCAGAGCTTTCTGAGGGTCTCCCTGCAGGTCCACCGAGAGTCCAGAGTCGCAGGCTTGACGACTCGCTGACATGGAATTATGTCTCGCTCTGTTTGCACAAACGGTTTGTGGATCAGCCGAGTGGTTAATATTTCAACAGCTGCACAAAAATATTACATGCAAGCTTGACATTGAAATCTCATAATTGAAAAAAACAAAAAAACAAAAAACAACAATACAGTGACCTTTTAGGTTTTTGGGCATTCTCAAATGTGGTCCTATTAAAAGCCGACTGAATTTGGCTGTGCCATCATAAACACCACAGGGAGCTTTCCCTTTCAACTCTTTCTGCCGAGCTAGATTCCTCCCCTGTGTATCAACCCTCTTCCCCTGTTTAAAGGGGAAGCTACCTGTGGTGGACAGCTAATGCTAATGCAAAACAAAAGATGCTGGTTCAGTATCCTACTCTTTCCTTATTTTCAGAGTCTTATCACACACGCCTGCAGAGCACTTAACCCCACATCAGGGTTAGGGTTAAGATTAGGTGGACCACTAAACCCCACATCAGGGTTAGGGTTAGGCCTGTGGAGCACTCAACCTGCTGTACAGTACAGGAGCAGACTACATCAGGTATTTATCAAGAGCCTCCATTTCCACTGGTTTTCCCCAAGGGGACATCTAATAAACTAACTAACTTTCCCCGCTCCATGAAATCAAATGGATCCACTTCAGAGGTGTCTGGGTGGATGAACACGCAATTTAAGTGTGCATGGAACAACTGAGAACAACAGATGTGTTCTCCATCGTATCAGCAATAATGTGGACATGGCCTTCTGTCTTTTAAATGTAGAATCTTCATGTTGTTTTAAACATTGATAAGCATTCAAAGGTAGCTACTCCCCAACGTAAATACAGGTTCTGAAAGCTGATAATGTTGCTTTGATGATGTTGGTGGTGACATATTTATATCCACACACAGAGATGAGAAACATAACGATGGTCATCAAGTTCCAGACATGATTAACCAAAGTGGACGTTCCCTGGTTCAGAAAGTCAAATTCCAGCCATGCTTTTGATCCACAGTCACAGAGCCAAGCTGAGCTTTCAGGTTCTCCAAATCAGCAAAGCCAGATGGTTAAAGTGCTTTCACTTTGGGATGTCCTACCTCCGATGCATGTGAAGATGGTTGTGACCATCGTGTGGTTGTAAGGAGATGCCTGTGTGGGGGGAGGGTTTGTTCCCCCACTCCTTTTAGCATTAACACACACACACACACAAACATTAAAACAACAAACTCAGCAGCCTCATTGTGTTGTTGTAGCCCCCTGCAGTCGGGCCTGCGTTGCCTTGCTGTTATCTATCCTGTTAGAGAGAGAGAGAGAGAGAGAGAGAGAGAGAGAGAGAGAGAGAGAGAGAGAGAAATGGGTCTGGGTGAACCAAAAGACACACAGATATAACTCTGAAGGTACACAGCACATTCTATGTCAAATACATTAAGTTCAGTCAATAAACTGCATTAACCATTCACAACTTTATACAATCACAAAAAGGTACACAGACAAGACACATGTATCATACACTTTCTTTGAAAGTCTTATTATTGGGTTAGGTTTAGGGGGTCAATAGGTGACCTTTCTACACCATTGCACTAACTGATGGACTATCTCTTGGACTTGCTGGGATTGGAAGTGAGAAAAACAGTTGTATTTCCTCAAATATGAACAAATAAATGGACTGCTAACAATGCATGTTTGCATGTTGCTTAATTCATAACATTTACATTTACATTCAGGGCATTTAGCAGATACTTTTATCCAAAGTGACTTAATATAAAACCATTTGTCAGAAGAAATAGAGAAACAATATATTGATGTCTGTACAGTAAGGATGTTCATAGAACCAAGTGGCAAGTACTAACAATCGCTATATTAACCCATTCCCCATACATAACAAAGACAGCTAAGATAAGCAGTACACGATGCTAAGTACCATTTTTAAAGTTCATACATTAGGTGCCAGGACGTACAACATACAATAAGTGTGTGAGAGGGGTGTGGGGGGGATGTTCACTAATATAGTTAACACATTACATTACACTAGTATTATAACTTCATACAAGTAATAACGTAATACTAGTTATACTAGTAATAACTAGTAATAACGTTACAGAGTGTATTACATTACATTGGTCCAAGAAACACCCCATAATACGTGTTATTGATAGAATGACGTGTATTATCTCTCCATTGCTGCTTGCAGTGGCTTTTGCTTTTTATGGAGTGTACAGACAAGTACATAGAAGGTACAGAGAGCGCAATGTGTCTCTACCTGAGAGCAACAAACACTGCTCAGAGATGGAACCGTCATGGCAGAGGAATGAAGCTCTCAAATAAGTCACTTTAACGCTAACACACAAAGAGAAAGAATCTTTTGTAGGCTATTACAGATGGCTCATGTCATTATTCATCTCACCATGAACCGTGTGGTCCGCATTCCATTCCATGCTCACTCTCACCCTCAACCTGTACTGCCGAGTGTGTGTGTGTGTGTGTGTGTGTGTGTGTGTGTGTGTGTGTGTGTGTGTGTGTGTGTGTGTGTGTGGGCAGTAATGAGGCCAGTGCTTGTTAGTGGAGTACTAAGGGGGCCTTGCTCTGTACATGACTGAATGGCCCTCATCCTCCTCCCCCCTCAGATGCACACACACACACACACACACACACACAGCACACACACAGAGCACACACACACACACACACACACAGCACACACACGGAGCACACACACACACACACACACACACACACACACACACACACAGCACACACACACACACACACACACACACACACACACACACACACACACACACACACAGCACACACACACACACACACACACACACACACACACACACACACACACACACACACACACACACACACACAGCACACACACACACACACACACACCACACCCCTTCAATCCTGAGTCGTTAGCAGATAATGAGATGAACATTTATGTACCTTTTGACCCCTCTGGGATACGTTGTTATTTTACGTTTTCAGATCCTCCCTGTAACAGAGTTGTTGGAGGTTATGGTTAGGGTTATGGTTAGGGTTATGGTTAGGGTTAGGGTTATGGTTAGGGTTAGGGTTATGGTTATGGTTAGGGTTAGGGTTATGGTACCAAATGATAATCTGGAAAACAACTAGCTTGTGGGTCCTTCAGCTTCCCCTAAGTTGCTTATTGTGTCCTGAACAGGCTAGGGACCTTCAGTAGGCCTATCCCCCCAGTGCCCTACCATGGGTCACTAACCCTTACCCTAACCCTTACCCTAACCCTAACCCTAACCCTAACCCTAACTTTTTCATGGTATCGTGTTATACACTAATAGTAACTCAACGAACAGCAATGTCCTAATTTCTATCCCTGGAAAAAAAGTGATATGCTAAGGCTGCCTAGCTTATGACTACCAGCCACCTCCAACTTGTTAACATGTGTGAGTAGTGTGTTGCTTAATTAACCTGTCAACTCGTCAGCTCCCTATTGACTTATTCTTAGATATCAAGGATTTGTTTTTATCATAATTCTGGGATTCTACTTTAATATATAATGTTGTAGCGGTATCTCTCCATATCGTAATTCACTGTGTTTGGTGTATGGTGCGTGTGACCTTTATGGAAGGGGACGGGAGACCCACCTGTGGGTGCACGGCGGGGGTGCGACGCCTTGTTTAAGGAGCGCACCTCTGGCTGCGTGGGGACGTCTGTTTGAGGAAATAAATCCATTCCTATATATTTTCACCGGCAACAAAGTCTCCATCTTCGTTTATTGCACATACTCCTACAATCTACTCTTTATTCTATTCTGTTCTTTTTTTAAAAATATATATTTGTGCACACTGTTCCTCTAAGTCCCTCACACGTGCAGCAGATGTTCACATGAAACACACACAGAAATAGAAACACTAAATCAAGGCAATGTGCTGCACACATGCCAGCGGCCGGCCACTGCACAGAGAGTTAAAGACACATATTGTTATTGACTAAATCATCTGAAATTAAAGCTATTGATTATCAACTGTTCTACAACACTGTGGTATAACTTCACCTGAGCGGTGATTGATTCTGATTGGTAACGTGCCAAGAGTGGGCATTATTGAGTGGCTGCAGCATTATTATAGTATTATTATAAGCACAGCTGATATTATACGCATCGCTAAATCCATGAAAGGAAAAGGGGTTGGGTTTAGGAGAGGGTGGGGTTAGGGTGAGGAGAGGGTGGGAAGAGGGTGGGAAGAGGGTGGGAAGAGGGTGGGGTTAGGGTGGGGGCAGGGTGGGGTTAGGGTGGGGTTAGGGTGGGGTTGGGTTTAGGAGAGGATGGGGTTAGGGTGAGGAGAGGGTGGGGTTAGGGTGAGGAGAGGGTGGGGGCAGGGTGGGGTTAGGGTGAGGTTAGGGGGTTCCTAAGTGTGTGTGGGGATCTTCTTTGATGTGGCCTGAGGACGGCGTTATTCCCGTTCTCCTGGGGGGTGGGGGGGGGATTTTATGGCACGTTATTATTTCAGGGAATTGAGAGAGGAGGGAATGGGAAGCAGAGAGAGGGGAGCAGGACATGGGGGGGGGTCTACAGGAGAGACATATTAAGGAGGGTTCCACAAAGACCAATCAGATAGTAATACAAATACCCACAGCTGACGTCACAAAGTGCTGATAGAGAACACACATTTAAACACACCCCTCGCAAATGGACCAAAAATAAACTCAATGATTGTAAAAAAGAAAGTCTGAACAGATGTTTCTAGAGGTTCTTAAGTAAGAGGAAACAACACTGAACTCATGTATTGGCTTTCAGCATTAACTATGCACATCTAAACCTAGAAAACAAGTATTTATTATTGGCAATCCGTGAGGAAAACATCTACATGCTTTATCACAAGATTACACAACCAACAGTCTATTGAGCCACTGAGACGTGTTGTTCAATGTGCTCAAGATGGTCTGTGAAGCAGCTTACTGGAAGACTGGGCACCTCTGTTTGTTTGGCGCCACAATGTCAGCCACGATCTGTGTGTGAGTGTGTGTGTGTGTGTGTGTGTGTGTGTGTGTGTGTGTGTGTGTGTGTGTGTGTGTGTGTGTGTGTGTGTGTGTGTGTGTGCATGTGTGCGTGTGTGCGTGTATGTGTGTGTGTGTGTGTGTGTGTGTGTGTGTGTGTGTGTGTGTGTGTGTGTGTTGGTCTGACCTGCATCAAAGTTATTCACAAATAAATCATCTTCTCTATTGGATACATAGGGACGTTGATGTTTATCACATAGGTTCAATAATGGATCTAAAACTGACCATTTGTGCAGCCTTAGCATCAGAGTGAGGAGAACAGCTCTGCCAACAGAGACACAGTAGGCCATATGTGATGTTAAAGGGCCATTGCTAGGGTTAGCTAGGCTAATCCATATACCATAATAACTATACCATATGAGTATACCATAATAACTATATAGTGAATATAACATAATAACTATACCATAGTGAATATAACATAACCATACCATAATACTCTTGTCTGTCAATACAGATCCTTCGTGTTGCCAACACGCCCCTGAGCACTCTGTGTGTAGAGAAGCATGTGACCAGGTAAGAACACACACACACACACACACACACACACACACACACACACACACACACACACACACACACACACACACACACACAGTTGCAGTTGTTTAGAGATGTGTGTAACGTTTCTTTGGTAGTTTTTATTGATGGGCCAGAAACAGGTTCACTCTCCTCCGTCTGCCTCTTCCTCTGCTCACAGCCTCTCTCCTCCTCCTCTTCCTCTACTCACAGCCTCTCTCCTCCTCCTCTTCCTCTGCTCACAGCCTCCCTCCTCTTCCTCTGCTCACAGCCTCTCTCCTCCTCCTCTTCCTCTGCTCACAGCCTCTCTCCTCCTCCTCTTCCTCTGCTCACAGCCTCTCTCCTCCTCCTCTTCCTCTGCTCACAGCCTCTCTCCTCCTCCTCTTCCTCTGCTCACAGCCTCCCTCCTCCTCTTCCTTTCCTCCACTCTCATTAGTCACATTTCCATCAAAGAAAATGTGAATTTATGGGCGATTACATACACTAATGTTATGCAAATATTGAGAGTTTGTTCGTCAAGCTGAGCAGTAGGAGGCGCTAATCCTGAGGTGCCCTCCATCACACCATTGCAGAAGACCAGGGCTTAACTAGATGAATCAATTAATCACTAATTAACAAAAAGCTAGTCAAACCTAAATGATGAAACAAAATGGGTAACCCTTCCTTTTACAGTCCCCTAATTACTAGGTATTAACCCGGTAAACATATGGTAAATCATAGTATATTATTGGGTAATTACCACTTCCACACCATCATATAAAAACCGATTCAAACATCATGCCAGTCTATGCCATTAGTCTGTGGGTGTCATTTGTAGACGGAGTTGATGTAGCTCTTGTTCTCTTGTTAGCTCTTGTTTGTCTGATTTTTTCAGTGTTCAGTGCCTGTTTGTGAGAAATGCATTGTTTGAAAGTTAAGCCTTTGTTTTTGTTTCATTTTAATATGCCTTTCATCAACAGTGGTTTGGGGTTTTATAACTAAAATTAAAGTGCTTAACTACTGGTGAACAAATGATTAAAAAAGCATAACTACTGGTGAACGAAGGGAATAGTCTATTACAAATTATATGGTAAGAGCCTGGTAATACCATGGAAACAAACAAGGCTTCCTTTTGCAGTAGTTTCAGCTTTCTTACTGGGTAAATTGTCATGTTTTATTTAGTAACGTTGTAGAACATACATGGTACAAGTTCCAGTTAACTGCATGGACAATGGAATAATCTAATACAAAGGATATGGTAAGAACATGGTAATACCATGGAAACAAACAGCTTCGTACCCAGTATTTAAGAAGATGTACCATGACACTAGAGGAAAACTGTTCCTGTGGAGGTTGTAAGTATTGCTGTAATTTTTCAACTTAAATAAAAATAATTCCATAGTTTCTAAGGTAAATTGAATAAACCCTTTATAAATGGGTGTAGCTATGAACAATAACTATAGAAGAAAAAGTTATTTATTGGAAAGTACAATGTTCATTTCTAGATAGTACATAATTAAACTTGGGCTGTTAGCAACATAAACCTTGGATAACTACACTTGAATTGATGGGTAATAAACAAGGTGTTTCTAAGAACTGGTTGCCTATTTCCTAGGAAGTACGCAATTATATCTGAGTTATTACCAACCTAAAACAGTCACAACTGCACGGTACTTAGTTGAGTTGATGGGTAATAGTGGAGGTTTTTCTAAGTACTTCAGCTGTAGTTACTCTGTATTTACCTTCTTAATACAGTGGTAATTACCCAATAATATACTATGATTTACCATATACTTTTACTGGGTAAAAGGAAGGGTTACCACAAAATGCCCACTGGACACATACTACAGCTGTGTGCTCTGGGAAGATGTGTGGTCACAGATCTGTTTGCATACCAGCGGAAGTTGAAGTGACATTGAAGTCACTCTGTAAGTCTTCATTTATTCACATTTATTCTATGAATCTCTTTCCATGCACTTTGTAATAAGTTGTTATTCCCTTTAATCCATACACCAATGTTTCCTCCTCCCCAGGGTAGATATTTGATCCATCCCTTAATATTGTCTAACACCGAACCTTTCCCCGTCCCGCAGCTGGGGACCATAAAGAGCGAGTCCCGTCTGAAACACCTGCTCCTGAGGCTGCCCGGCTACTGCCCGGTGTCCATGGTGAGTTCTGAGACCCAAACCTCACCGCTTAAAGCAGCAACACATTGTGGACCACTGAGGGCCGAGTTACAAATGAAAAAATGGAGAGAGAAAGAAAGATATGGCGCTATATATGGGCTACATCCCCCATCGCTGCCCTGTGAGAGGACCCCCGTCTGTTGGCTCCTCCTACGCTACGCCCAACATCAGGTGGAGCCGGAGGCCTGGCTCCACCAGCCTCAGAGACATGAGGCTGGAGGCCTGGCTCCACCAGCCTCAGAGACATGAGGCTGGAGGCCTCCACCAGCCTCAGAGACATGAGGCTGGAGGCCTGGCTCCACCAGCCTCAGAGACATGAGGCTGGAGGCCTGGCTCCAGCAGCCTCAGAGACATGAGGCTGGAGGCCTGGCTCCACCAGCCTCAGAGACATGAGGCAGGAGGCCTGGCTCCACCAGCCTCAGAGACATGAGGCTGGAGGCCTGGCTCCACCAGCCTCAGAGACATGAGGCTGGAGGCCTGGCTCCACCAGCCTCAGAGACATGAGGCTGGAGGCCTCCACCAGCCTCAGAGACATGAGGCCTGGCTCCAGCAGCCTCAGAGACATGAGGCTGGAGGCCTGGCTCCACCAGCCTCAGAGACATGAGGCAGGAGGCCTGGCTCCACCAGCCTCAGAGACATGAGGCTGGAGGCCTGGCTCCACCAGCCTCAGAGACATGAGGCAGGAGGCCTCCAGCAGCCTCAGAGACATGAGGCTGGAGGCCTCCAGCAGCCTCAGAGACATGAGGCCTGGCTCCAGCTCCTCTCTCTGGGGTTGAAGAGGAGTGAACTGAGTGAACTTAGAGTCAATGGGCTGAGATTGTGACCCAGGCTGGACTAGCGTATTCATTTTTGTTTCAGAGCTGGAATTGTCATAGGTAACTTTTGCGGTACTATAGAGAGGACACAGTAAGCTAAGCTGGTGATTTGCTTTTTTCGCAACGGGGGAAGGGGGGTCAGAGGGCCAAGGTTTAAGAGTCACGGTTCGCTACTGGTAAACACACACACACACACACACACACACACACACACACACACACACACACACACACACACACACACACACACACAAACACACACACACACACACACACACACACACACACAAACACACACACACACACACACACACACACACACACACAGGTGGAGATGTGCTCTCTTCGACGGCCGAGGGTTTGCACTGTGGCTGTGGAACAGACTAGAACATATGTTTGGAAGTTGGCATGGGTTGAAAGTCTCGGCTAATCTAAAACATTATCCTCCCTGTTGTGTCCGGGCCTCTGTGCCTTCATCACAGACAACGTTAGGAACTTTGTGTAAAACTTTACTTTTCTTTGGTCGGCTCTGGATTTATTTTCTTCTCTTGCCAAGCCGTACAAACCTGCCTCCCGTACCCTGTGATGTATTAGACGTGGCTCTTGGGAGTTGATTTGTTCTTCTGAGTTGTTTCTCTGTGTGCGTCTGCATCTGCCTGTGTCTATCGCTCTGTCTGTATAAACCATGGGCTGTAGAACATATTGCTTCAAAGGATTTGGTTCTTTATGTTGGTTATTATTTCCCATCTATCCTCATTCACACAACAACATTTATTTTTTCCATGTATAAACCCAGATGATCAGGGCAAGTGGCTGTGGATGTTCATGTGACAACAACACGTTAACTTGCAAGTTCTTCAGATATCTGCTATATATCATGTAAGCAGTGTTCGCCGCCACACCCGACCTACGTGGCTCCTCCCACCCCTGGGACACGGTGGATGTTGACTAAACTCCTTTATTGCAGTGTGTAGAATGGTTAGAGTCAGAGCAGGTGTTCGTTGAGTGTGTGTGGTGATGGCTGGTTTAACCTGTGTGCATTGATTGGTCGATGGACCAAGGGTGTGCAGCCCCACCCAGCCCAGAGTCCAATCAGTCTGACTTGGGCCAGGTGAGGCTGCTTCAACAAACCAGCCCATACCTTATTACATCCATGAAGTAACATTGTTGCTTTTGAATCACTTTCATACGGTGATGAAGTACGCAAACAACACAAAGTGAACGCAACAATACAAATTAAATGGTGCTAAATCACAGCAAGCAGTTAGGAAGAATGGTTCAATTAGGGATGTTCATAGTGCATTCAATTGTCTTACCTCACTAAATATACTATTCACACTATTCTGTGTCTTCTGTGTTGTTTTATAGAATGAATTGTGGATCTGCGTCAACTCCACTCTTCCCGGTAAGCAGTCAGCAACAAAAAACAACAAAGCCGAAACAACAAAATGATGGCTTCAAAAACACAGCATCTTTTCTTATCAGTGGGAACAAAAGAGGGGTGATATATATGATCATAGATGGGTATCTTTGTTACGGGTCAACATGCTAGTGTTCCTCACATCCCCAGAACCCAGCGATGAGCTCTGACATCAGATGGTGACCGATGCTGTGTTTGTTTTGATCCAGGCGTGTCCAGGAGGTCTGATGGCTGGGTGGGCCTGGGCTGCTGTGAGCTGGCCATGTCAGTGGAGTGTCGCAGGGAATGCAAGCAGGTGACTCTTCAAGCCGTCCAGTTGTTCTTGTTGTTGAGAGGTCATGCTGTCATGCACAACCAACATAGATACTGTGTAGCTTCAGCTGTCCTCACCTGTAACGCCGTGTAACCTCTTTTTAAAATCCTGTAGGCCGCATCCAAAAATGACATAACAAAAATATGCAAGAAAGATGCAGAGGTAAGTCATATCTTTGTGTGAGACTCTCTCATACACACACACACACACACACACACACACACACACACACACACACACACACACATTTGTCTGTCTGTCTGTCTGTCTCCATATCCATTTGTCTCACCTTTATTTATTATTTTGTATTCCCTCTTTCTTCTCAGGCCTAAATACATATATTTGACTTTAGTGAGCGGAAATCTTAATTAATCATTCATCTTTTTTCCATGAATTGTGTTTCACCAGAAACCTCTTTACAGCTGCATCACAAAAAATGAAAGTAAGTTTTGACGTTTTGAGCTTTTCTTCAAGGATGGCGGAAGGATTGTGTGTGTGTGTGTCCAGGTTCCATTGGTCTAACTGGTGTGTGTGTGTGTGTGTGTGTGTCTCCCAGTGGGCTCCACGTGCTGCAGCTACGCGGGCCGCCACACCACCTGCAGGGAGTACTGCCAGGCCATCTTCCGGACGGACTCCTCGCCCACCGTGTCACAGATAAATGCCGTCAAAGACTACTGCCAGAGCCACAGTGCCCAGCTCATCGGCTGTGTGGGCAACTACACCAAGTCCTACCCCATCCGCAACCCCATCGACAGTAAGAACACGTCTCTACACTCCTGTTCCCACCAAGGCTGTTTCTCAGGCCGCAAACAGCCTTGTGGTCTGGCATAATTTATCCTGATTGTCCGGACCGATTTATCCTGCTTTTGTGTCCTGGTTCAGCCTGCTTGTGTGGCCTGGTTCAGCCTGCTTGTGCGGCCTGGTTCAGCCTGCTTGTGCGGCCTGGTTCAGCCTGCTTGTGTGGCCTGGTTCAGCCTACGTGCGGCCCGGTCCACCCTGCTTGCGGCCTGGTTCAGCAGCCTGTGTGTGTGCAGGCCTGTACTGCTGCGACCGGGCGGAGGACGCCCACTGCCAGGTGGCGTGCCGGCGGATCCTGCGGACCCTGAGCACGGAGCAGGAGATCATGGAGGGGCTGATCGAGCAGTGCCGCTCCCAGCCGCTGCCCCAGGACCCCATGTGGCAGTGCTTCCTGGGCAGCGCGCAGCCCCCTGCCAAGCCGGACGAGGAGCCCCTGCCCCCCGCCAAGATGGACCGGGCCAAGCTGCACTGCTGCTCCAAGGCCAACACCTCGCTCTGCAGGTACAGCTGGCCTCGCCTCAGCGACCGTTAGAGATGCCACTCCGTACGGCCGGTCACCTGGCACGGCGTCGAGGACACAGGAAGTCAGGGGAGCGCCTCTAATTGGCCCGGTCGGAGCTTTGTTTTAAATATTAACCTCCCCGCTGTCACTGGTATTTATTCTCGCTCTTCCTCCAGAGACATGTGCCAGAAGGTGAGCACCAACTGGGGCAGCCAGACGTGGCAGGAGTTCGACCAGCTCTGTGAGTACAACGTGGTGGAGACGCAGCTGATCGCCTGCCTGGCCGACGTCCGGGAGCCCTGCCAGCTGGGCTGCACCGGCCTCAGCTACTGCTCCAACTTCAACAACAGGTCAGGAGACACTAGTGCTAGAGAGAGAGAGAGAGAGAGAGAGAGAGAGAGAGAGAGAGAGAGAGAGAGAGAGAGAGAGAGAGAGAGAGAGAGAGAGAGAGAGAGAGAGAGAGAGAGAGAGAGAGAGAGAGAGAGAGAGAGAGAGATAGATAGATAGATAGATAGATAGATAGATAGATAGATAGATAGCTTATTTATCCCCGGGGGGAAATGAGTTCATCGTAGCAGCGGTACAATACAATCAGAAATACAAAAATACAATCACGAGGTAAGGGCAGATATTGATATTAAAAACAGTACAATACACAATATGCACACACTATACACACAATAAGATGCTTAGCAGTTCCAGGATAATATTAAATAATATTAAATACTGAGCAAAATGGAACTTAGTGGATTTATAAGGTGCAAGTTAAGGAGAGATAAGGTGCAGTTTTATTTACAGTGATAAGATTTTAATTTAAATGATTTGTGTGTATTGCGTGGGCGTTGCTGAGAAGCCTTGTACAGTCTAATGGCACCAGATAGGAATGATTTCCTGTGCCGTTCTTTAAGGCGGGTGTGCTGCTGAAGCTGCTCTTAGGCTTGTCCAGAGTTTCGTGGAGGGGGTGAGAGACATTGGTCATGATCACCAGCAGTTTTCCCAGCATCCTGTCCTCCGCCACCTCCTCCAGGGTGACAAGCTTAGAGCCAACAACAGACCCTGCCTTTTTAATAACTTTATTTAGTCTGTTTGCGTCCTTCGCTTTGATGCCCGCACCCCAGGACACCACAGCGAAGAAGATGGTGCTCGCAACAGCAGACTGGTAAAACATCTGGAGCATCCGGTTGCAGACATTAAAGGACCCAGGTCCCTGTACTCATCCTCCCTCCCGCTCTCTAAAGTGGTCACCACACAACGCTACGGTCAGCTGCTTTAGTTGGGGTTAGGGTTAGAGTGAGAGGGTAAGGGTTAGAGGGTTAGGGTTAGAGGGTTAGGGTTAGAGGGTTAGGGTTAGAGGGCGAGAGGGTTGGTCCATACAAACCAAAGTCATGGCTACAAAGGATAGCTAACCAGACGTACTATCATGTTCAATATAGAAACATGTTGGCTTAAGCTAATAACATCCACACAAACACACACATATATATATATGTGTGTGTGTATATACATGGCATATATATATATATATATATATATATATACATGGCATATATGGCATATATATACAGTATATACACAAACTGATACTTTGGCACTGTAAACAAAGCCGCCACTCATTCCCATATGCCAGTGAGCAGTGGAACAGTCTTTGCCGAACCTCCCGCCCCCTCGATTCAAACCTACCAATTAGGTGAGTCACTTGAGACAAACCCACCAATCAGACATCAAAGGCACATCCTTGTAGACTTGGAGGAATAACACACTTGGTGCTCAGCAGTTCTGCTACTCGCTTCTCTCTTCAGCCGAGGTGTTTTTATACTTTTCTAAGTTATGGAGAACAAACAAATGAATCAGATCAATCGGACTGGTGGTCCGGGAGTCTCCTGGTTCCACCTCAATATCTAACTAATATCATTCAAGTGGAAAAAGGTTTTAGTTTTGTTGTAGTAATTACTAAACTAAATAATCTCCTTGCTTCGAGACATGATTGCTACTTGTTTCCATAGATTTCTGTTTCTCTCTTCATGTCCTCATGTCACCGCTGAGCCACAAAGCCTCTGGTGCTGCTGCAAACTCATGCCAGAGGGGGCACCAGTGAGCTCAGGGACATTGAACCTCTTTAACCCATTGACCTACACTCATTATTATCATCTGAAATGTTTATATGGAATATAGCTTTGTGACTTCCCATCCAGATCCACGGAGCGATCCTGCTTTCCTTTGCTGCATTTTGTTATTGTGTGAATACAATCGATTATTACTATTTAAGATATTTGCTGATTATTTATGATTTTGATATTATATCTTTGTTGGTCTATTTATTTGAAACTTTGGTCCATCTTCTAATCAATTGCATCCATTTTTGTAGGCCAACTGAGCTGTTCCGCAGCTGCAGTGTCCAATCAGACCAGGGCGCTATGAGCGACATCAAGCTGTGGTCGAATGGGACGATCAAGATGCCCTTCATGAATATCCCGGTCCTGGACATCAGGAAGTGCCAGCCGGAGATGTGGACAGCGGTGGCGTGCGCTCTGCAGATCAAACCCTGCCATAGCAAGTCCCGGGGGAGTGTCATCTGCAAGTACGTCCTTATGTCCTCATGACGGCCTCATGTACGGTGTCACATGGCTTTGAATTAGAGCTGTTCTGATACCGGTATTGGAAATTCCTCCAATACTGCCTAAAATGCAGTATGGGGTATTGGCGAGGACGCAAGTCTATGCCACAATCAGATACCATCACATGACTAGCTCATTTCCTACACAGGCAAAGAACATCACAAACACGTGCAGTGTTATGCTACGTTCCTTAACGGTCGGAGGTGGAAAGTCGGAATGGGAAATGTGTCATCGCCGACCAATGTGCGTTCGAGCTACCGAGTCGGAAAAACATGGATGCTCCCGCTTAACTACAAGAATACAAATGTATTATTATATTTATAGATTATAAATGGAAATTATCTAGTTCTGAAAAAAAATCTTTTGTCGACAGTAAGTGAACCGACTATACATCGCTGTCACCCTTCAATAAGAACAAGTGCTATTAATAGTTACAATGCTAGATGCTGTATTGGTATATACTTTGAATGCTCTGATTGCTCAATCGTGACATTCTCAGTCCTCAGTCTGCCCAGTGCCTTGATTAGACTCTCAGCCTTTGAAACCTTGTTGCTAATATCTACACCCACCAAGGTCACTTTGCCTTCAACCACCCTAAACCTTTACAGCTCCCTAATAGTCAGCCCACACACAAACACACACACACACACACACACACACACACACACACACACACACACACACACACACACACACACACACACACACACAAACACACACATATACACACATACATACATACATACATACATACATACATACATACATATTTATATACACACATGTTTCTTGAATGAATATATATGAGAGACATTCCAGAGCACATCTCAGCGACGTCTATGATCTTTGTTTTGGGCCCCAGCCTGTGGACAAACATGCTCACATGTTTCACAGAGAGTACACAGTCTAGCGGCCGGCCATTGTGTTGGAGTGAAAGAGGGGATTACTGCTCCACACGCTAACTTCATAGCCCCCCCTCTCCCTCTCTCTCTTCCAGCACTACTTCTGTAAATAATGAGGTCATATGTTATCAGAGCCCACTATCAGTTTAAGGACAGAAACACATTGCCCCGAACACAATCAATTACACTGAGCTTGTTGTGTCATTACAATATCTGGCAAAACATTAAAAAAATGGAAAAAAATGATATCTAGAACAGATTTTAGCAACAGCATAACACCAGGTTCAATAAGTGTCGGGCCCTTCAAGCTGTTAATAGTGTGGAGTACATCTCAATATAGTGACGAGCAGCTCACATCATCATGCCCATCCTACATCTCCTCCTCCTGCATCTCCTCCTCCTGCATCTCATCCTCCTGCATCTCATCACCAGTACTCTGATGATGAAGGTCAGGGTTGGTCTCCCTATCTCACAACAGATGGTAATGGTGTAGACTACCACAGTGTGAGCTCCTTACTCTGTGTTTTGGTCCCAGAGCTGCAGAAGGTCCCGTCTTGTGTCCTCAGGTCGGACTGCGTGGACATCCTGACGCAGTGTGGAGACCTGAAGCGCTTCCACGAGGGCCAGACCCCCGAGAGGATCTGTGAGCTGCTGTCGCCCGTCGATGACCCGGAGCGCTGCATCCCTCTACACAGATACCTCAGTGAGTGAGTGAGTGAGTGAGTGAGTGAGTGAGTGGGTGAGTGAGTGAGTGAGTGAGTGAGTGAGTGAGTGAGTGAGTGAGTGAGTGAGTGAGTGAGTGAGTGAGTGAGTGGGTGGGTGGGTGGGTGAGTGAGTGAGTGAGTGAGTGAGTGAGTGGGTGGGTGAGTGAGTGAGTGAGTGAGTGAGTGAGTGAGTGAGTGAGTGAGTGAGTGAGTGAGTGAGTGAGTGAGTGAGTGAGTGAGTGAGTGAGTGAGTGAGTGGGTGGGTGAGTGAGTGAGTGAGTGAGTGAGTGAGTGAGTGAGTGAGTGAGTGAGTGAGTGAGTGAGTGAGTGAGTGAGTGAGTAATGCAGATTCACCTTTTCTCTTCTTAGTCTAGCCTATTCGTGATCCCTACTTTTACAAAACAAGCCCTGCATCAAGCACATGATTTCACAAAGTTATTGAAAGGTCAGATTGTATAGTTCATTAATCTGTGTGTCTCTCTCTCACTCACACACCCCAGACCCCAGCTCCTTAGCCAACAGCGCCAGTGCTGAGGTCATCCACCCGTGTAACCCCAACCCGTGCCCCAGCAACCACCTGTGTCAGGTCAACCGGAAGGGTTGCCATGATGACTTCAACTGCCAACCCTTCTTCTGCGTCCCAGGTATACCGCCCCCCCCCTCCCCCCCCCCCCAGTTAGAAGGGTCCTCCTCCGCACTAGGGCATCACGCCGTCCATTCCACTAAAGCTCTCTCTGTCCTCCCTCAGGCTGTAAACTGGGTGACGCCTCAGACTTCCTGGTCCCGATGGACACACGGCTGCAGGTGCCGGTCCTGAGCGGGGCGGCGGGCGGCCAAGCAGACTGCTTTGAGGTGTGCGTGTGCGGGGCCAGCGGCCGCCTGGAGGACTGCAGAGAGATGCCATGTGTGGACACCAGCAAGGCCTGCGTGGTGGGGGGGCAGAGGAAAAGTAGGCATGGCTTTTATATTTATATATTTTTAGGGTGAATAGATATAGAGGTTAGGTTAGGTTATTATTTTAGGAGATAAAGTAATTTCCTCAACCACTTCTTTGTAATTAACCCGTTTTATAGTAGTTGCCTTCCAGATTACTGACCCTAAACAACAGAATCCGCTGAAGTGTTCATCTCAGAGCTCTCTCCACCTCCTGGTGGACATTGACTGTAATAGCAGTCGCCGAATATCTTCCAGGATCAGAAAACATTGTTTTCCTCTCCACCTTTGCCCTCCCCTATCTATTACTTAGAATCTGGAAAGGTTTGCTTTGGGATTTCTTTTCTTTTGGACTTTTAAAATAAATCCCAGGGGTTAGGCAGAAAGGGAGGGTTGGGATTAATGCCATTAATTAGAGGCAGATGGGTGGTGTGTGTCACACACACACACACACACACACACACACACACACACACACACACACACACACACACACACACACACACCCATTGCTTTTCCTAGATGTTGAGTAATGAAGGAATGTAATGTGGGGGCATTTATGATTAGATTGGCTTCCTCCCCACTTAACTTCTTAAACATTGAGATTGAGTTCCGCTTCACCGTATGCTCACCATGCAACACATGGTGGGCGGGTCAGAATGACAAGATGGAGGGATTGAGTTATCTAAACATTAGTCTTGGTGCTTATGTTTGGTTATAGAACCAACACACAGAGCAGAACAACCACGTCTTTATGAGACATCTACAGATCTATTTGCAAGCAGATGTAAATATTAATTCTAATTTTATCAACTGGATAAAGTAAGCTTACTAATACGTTAGGATACAAACACCTTCAGCTCTACAGGGGGGCTCCTCTTACTGTGTTGTTGTGGTCCTCCAGGCCACGGGACCCCCTTCAGGGTGGACTGCCACCCCTGCTCCTGCTTTGCGGGGGAAACCATCTGCTCCACCCGACAGTGCTACAGCCCGGACAGCTCGGACCAGGAACGCCAGCGCTTCACTGGTGCGTGCGTGTGTGTGTGTGTGTGTGTGTGTGTGTGTGTGTGTGTGTGTGTGTGTGTGTGTGTGTGTTTGAAGTGGCATCCTCCAAATACAGGCACAATTTACTTATATTAAATCACATATACTGTCACTGTTAAATTATGTAAAATGCCACCTTATAGAGGAACTAGATGCTAGTCTCTACAGTGAACCACCTAGAGGCTGTTAGAGGAACTACAGGCTAGTCTCTAGTGAACTCCCTAGTGGCCGCTAGAGGAACTACATGCTAGTCTCTAAAGTAAACCACCTAGAGGCCCTCAGAGGAACCTCATGTTAGTCTCTAGTGAACCCCCTATAGACCATTAGAGGAACTACATGCTAGTCTCTAGTGAACCCCCTAGTCTGGCCGCCGCGTTGTGTAGATATTTGTTGTGATATGTAGCTGCTCGCTCCAGGTCTGCCATGCGGCTGTCCTGACCACTTTGTTCCGGTGTGCGCTACAAATGGCCGGACCTACCCCAGTGCCTGTGTGGCGCGCTGCATGGGCTTCAAGGACCACCAGTTTGTCTACGGCCACTGCCGTCTCACCGAGCCCTGCTCCTCCAAGCCCTGCCAGAGGAACCAGAGGTCAGTGGGACCCGTGTGAAGCTTATCAGAACACAAGAGGCACCTTTCGACCAGGGTAGAAGGGTGGGGCCCTGACCCTTCTACCAGGGTAGTAGAAGGGTCAGGGCCCCACATTTCTACCAGGGTTAAGGGCAAGCATGGCATTGCTAGCCCTTGAAAGGACCGTTTACAAACTAGAATTCAAGTAAATCTTTTATTCACTTAATTGAATGCAGACTATGAGGATATAACGTTGATGCTAATAATGCGTTTCTATGATGCATTTAATACTTCTCACACCAGTAGCTCCGCTGCACAAACACATTTAAACACACACAGATGCACATCATATGAGTATTAATCCTGAGAATGGGACTGAAATGTAGATATGGCTGTGTCTCCTATGACCGGTATTAGAGCTGTGTCATACAACTCGCGTGGCCTGCGCCTCGGACATGGGGCAGGGGACAAAGCGCAGCAAATTGTAATTGACAAGCTCTTGGAAAACACAGACATCTTGTGCATACAAGAAACATTTTTAGCAAAACAAGACCTAGATCAACTGAACACTGTTAATAATGACTTATATGGGGCAGGGGAGTCTACAACAAACAGACATGTACATAATGACAAAGCTTTTGTTATTTTAAATGTTTATACTCCATATGAATGTAACAAAAATGAGGATGAATATATTAACAGGCTTGGTTTTATAAGCTTGTTTATTTTGGATTTTGGATTTATTGTAGGTGACATAAATGCTGATATCTCCAACAAGAAATCCCTGTTTGGCCAACACACACAGTTTTGTGAAGACAGCAAGCTGGTTCTCTCCAGCAAAGCACTTTTGCCTGTAGATAGCTACACATATACAAGTGAAGCATGGCATACAACATTCTGGCTGGATCACTGTGTATGTACAGTTGATGCTCATGACTGTTTAGAGAAAATTTAGATAATATATGGGATGGCTACAACTGATCACATACCTGTCTCATTGATGTTAAATGTTGAGAGTCTACCTGAGTTGTCTGGCTATGATAATCATGAACCAATTGGGAAACTAGATTGGGAAAGGACGACAGAAAATGACACTCAGAATTCTGAGAAAAAAGTCTGAATACTGAGATTAAAGTCAGAATTCTGAGAATAAAGTCAGAATTCTGACTTTAATCTCAGTATTCAGACTTTTTTCTCAGAATTATGAGATTAAAGTCAGAATTCTAAATTAAAAGTCAGAATTTTGAGAATAAACTTTGTCTTATGTGTGGCCCTAATCCTCTTCCGTACACACACTTGTCAAGGCTTGCTGAAACTAAATCTTTAAAGACATCTTTAAAGAATGATAAATGAATAATGCTCTCATTGTCCTGCTTGTGACCAGCTGTCCCTAACCCTTGGTGTCCGTGTGTCAAGGTGTGTTCCAAAGCGTCGTGTCTGCCTGAGCGATGCCTCAGACTTCCCCTGTCGCCAGTACGAGTGTGTGATCCGCCCCGCGGGCTGTGACAGCCAGCTGGACCCCGTGTGCGACACGGATGGCATCGTCCACACAAACCTCTGCAAGCTCCACCAATCAGGGAAGGCCCTGGCATACATGGGCCAATGCCAGGTACTGAACAGAGCAGCCGGCTGTCTCTTTGTCACGTCATCAGTGTTTTAAAGGCATCAGGGTGAGGTAGTTCCTTGTTCCTTATGAACAAGGTACTAAAGTAAAAGGTGTGGTGACTGGAGCAGGAGAAATATACCCTGAGGTCTATAAGATGAGCTCTGGAAAACAAACACACTTGAAGATGGACGTTTTTAGATTGAAATGTGCAGTTAGTATATAAAGTGCAGAGATCAGGGCTGATTGTTAGAGACCTGGTTGTCTTCCATGTGTGGAGCCAGAGTCAGAGCTATGACTCTGTGTAGGCTTCCATTTTCTATGTTTTGCTGTGGTAATAAACAAGTAAACAGTCTTTCTCTGGAACAAATTAGGAGGATGTTGAAAAATTGACGCAATGTTGCAGACTCGGCAGACGGCTCCTTCCCCAAATGTCGGCTGAATTATTGCTTCACTTGTTGACGATCCGATTTGGTAGACTTGCAGAACAGGAGGAGCATTTACAACTACCAGCTCCTTGTTTAGTGACGCTATTGTCTCTCATTTAGAATCCGTGGCCAAAGTAAAACGGAGGATTTCTGATGGGCTTTTCACCCTGAAAAATCTGTTCATGGAGCCCAGGATTGTGCTTCTGGCAAAGTGGATGAATATAAGATTTCCTGTTTTGAGAGTAAATACTAGATTGTAAATCTGATGTGAGTGTGATTTGAGGTTGATTTGAAATATGTGTGTGTGTGTGCGTGTGTGTGTCTCTCTGCAGGAGGCCTGCAGGAAGCCGCAGCCTGTCTGTGGGCAGAACAGTGAGACCTACGCCACGGTGTGTGAGGCCTTCTCAGACCGTGTGGCTGTGGACTACGAGGGGCCCTGCCACGCTGTGGGGGCGGGGGCAGACTACGCCGTCGGCTCCGGCTGTGACCTGGTCGTATGTCCACCGCCGTCCAACCCGCTCTGCATCCCGGTCACACCGCCTGGTGGGTGCAAAGGTCACCTAGGATGCACAGCATGTACCACGTGGTGCATGCACTGTGTTCGTCTGGACACAGAGCATGCACCACGTGGTGCATGCACTGTGTTCGTCTCCACACAGAGCATGCACCACGTGGTGCATGCTCTGTGTTCGTCTGGACACAGAGCATGTACCATGTTGTGCATTCTCTGTGTGCAGCATTTTCCTCAGTGACACTGGGAACAGCGGGCAACTGAAACCTAATGTATAGTCTCCTTGCGTGACCTGCTCACGTGCTGCTGAGCTCCAATGCAGGGGGCCTTGCAGCGTTTTAACAGAGGCTTTAGAGTTTTATCGGCTGTAACGACCCCCTGGTCTCAAGGTTTAAGTTAAGATAAGATAAAACTTTATTTGGGTGTTGCAGCTAAATGAAACAAAGAATGAAATGAAGAATGAAACAACAAAGAAATACAGAAAATATAGTCAGAGTAGTAGAGTCAACATTATTGATGGTTTAGTTTGACATTAGTGATGGTATGTGCTTCATTATTGACCTGCTGGCCCCTGCTGGCCCCTCTTTGACCTGTCTGGACTGTGATTCCAGGAGCCTGCTGTCCTGTGTGCGCCAGCGTCCTGCAGGTCCTCTGGAACCAAGAGCAGATGAACGTTTTCGCCAAGGTACGGAGATCACATCCCCTCAGAACTCTGACTAATCATGTATTTATATTTACTTTTGTTTGCTAGTGTCTACATTGTTTATGTCTACCTGTACGAGAGTGTGAACACCTACCGAGTCAAATTCCATGTATGTGAACATACTTGGCCATTAAAGCTGATTCTGATTCTGATTCTGATTCTGATCACATCCCCCCAGAACTAGTGCATTCATGAGGCACATGAGGTACTTTACTTGAGGTACTTTATCTTTATTTGATTTTAGGACCTATTTAGATATTTGATACATATTGCACTCACACATCTCACACAACTAATTTTATTTTGGAGCTGATAAGTAAATTATATTTTAAAGCTTACCTGTGTAGTAAAGTTGTTCAAATATGTAAGTCTTTGCCACTAGGGGGGGGCGTAGACCCAAATGTGCAGACCCATCAAAACAAGAAGAGGGTAAACTAAATTACACTCTTATATCCAATACAAACACTCTTTGATTATTCACTGAACTGATAACTTATTCACACCAAACCAAACTAGATGTATTCAAGCTGTTAACATGCTTAACAGCCTCAGAGCCCAAACTAGCCCCTGCTTTACTACTAAAGAGCCCAAACTAAACCCTGCATTACAGCCTCAGAGCCCAAACTAGACCCTGAGATTCCCAAAGACTGGGGCACCAAATCAGAGATTCAAAATGCTTAAGTAAACCTCTGTCTCTCTGTCTCTGCCCTTCTTTCTCTCTCGCTCTGTCTGTTTCTCTGTCTGTCTCTCTTTGTCTGTCTGTCTATCTGTCTGTCTGTCTGTCTGTCTGTCTGTCTGTCTGTCTGTCTGTCTCTCTCTGTCTGTCTCTCTGTCTGTCTCTCTCTCTGTCTCTCTGAATGTCTCTCTGTCTGTCTCTCTCTCTCTGTCTGTCTATCTTTCTCTCTGTCTCCCTGTCTCTCTCTCTCTCTCTGTCTCCCTGTCTCTCTCTCTCTCTGTCTGTCTGTCTGTCTGTCTGTCTGTCTCTCTGTCTCTCTCTTTCTGTCTGTCTCTATTTCTGTCTGTCTGTCTGTCTGTCTGTCTGTCTCTCTCTCTGTCTCTCTGTCTGTCTCTGTCTGTCTCTGTCTCTCTCTGTCTCTCTCTCTGTCTCTCTGTCTCTCTCTCTGTCTCTCTCTGTCTCTCTGTCTCTCTCTGTCTCTCTCTGTCTCTCTGTCTCTCTCTGTCTCTCTCTGTCTCTCTGTCTCTGTCTCTCTGTCTCTCTCTGTCTCTCTGTCTCTCTCTGTCTCTCTCTGTCTCTCTGTGTCTCTCTGTCTCTCTCTGTCTCTCTGTCTCTGTCTCTCTGTCTCTCTCTGTCTCTCTGTCTCTCTCTGTCTCTCTCTGTCTCTCTGTCTCTCTCTGTCTCTCTGTCTCTGTCTCTCTCTGTCTCTCTCTGTCTCTCTGTCTCTGTCTCTCTGTCTCTCTCTGTCTCTCTGTCTCTCTCTGTCTCTCTCTGTCTCTCTCTGTCTCTCTCTCTGTCCGTCTGTCTGTCTCTCTGTCTCTCTGTCTCTCTGTGTCTGTATGTCTCTCTGTCCGTCTCTCTGTCTCTCTCTCTGTCTGTCTCTCTGTCTCTCTCTCTCTGTCTGTCTCTCTGTCTCTCTGTCTCTCTGTCTCTCTGTCCCCCCCAGTTGGACCGGGACCGGCCTGTGACGGTCCAGGACGTGCTGCAGATCCTGCGTCTGCACGTGTCCGTGCCGCAGTGCGACGTGTTCGGCTACCTGAGCATCGACCATGAGCTGGTGGTGGTCATCGCTCCTCTGGACCACCGGCCCACCCGGCTGCAGGTCAGGGAGACCCCCACACACACGCACATGCGCACATGCACACACCCACACACGCACACACACACAGGCACTTCAGGCCTGGTTCTACGGGTGCATGAGCATACATTGCACCCCCAATTCAATTGTGTGCACCCTCTATTGAAAAGGAGAGGAGGGAATGAAATAAATGATAAATATGATAACAATAATAAAATACTTATATTTTCCATTAAATAACATTGTTTGCTGCATTTATTTTGTTAAATTAAACCGATAAGAACGTTATTATTATTATGCCAGGTGCGTGTGACCTGCGCCGCGGCCGACGTTGTGTGCAAAATGTGCGCACCCATGTATATATATCTATGACACCTCACACATATCAACAATCTTTCTCATATCCAAAGCTTGGATATCAATAAGCTAATGCTGCAGCTGAAATGTTCTCCAAATCACAAAGACCTGATGTGATACCAGCTTTTAAGCACAGTAAATGTTATTGTCCCAACATGTCAGTAGAACTCAGTGTTGAGACTAACGCCGTTAGAATAAACGCGATTACGTAACGCCGTTACATTCCTCTGTAATTTGTAATCTAATTAATTACTTTATCCAGCGTTACTAACGCCGTTTCCGTTACTAACATGACTTGTGTTGCCGTTAGTCTGTTACTAAAATCGGGGCCCCAGCGCGATCATGGAAAAAAAAAAAAAAAGCCTGCAGCCAGCATGAGTTCTAGGCTATTGTTTTTTCTTTTCTTCCTTTCCTCCTCCTCACTTCATAAGCGGGCTGCAGAGTAGAGAGCACACTAGTACAACACGGTTTCGATAAATACCAAGGATAAGACAGGTCATGTTTTGCGGATATGGAACAAGGAAGTAACTGACTTGACGATGTATAGCTGCGTGACATCATTGACGAATCCTTGTAGGAGTTTATTTTACACACAAACCGACGTAGCTTCTGTGCGGCGCACACACACAACTTTCGACCGGTAAAACCAAAGTGATAGACAGAGAAGAAATGGCGAGTACAGAAGAGGAGGATAAAGTGGGAAAGTCGGCGTTTAGCAAGTGGAAATATAAACACTACTTCACCATCGTTGAGAGAAAGGGGAAGAACTTGTATTTGAAGTGCACGTTATGCTCGGGAGGAAAGCGTTTGTCCACATCGGCCGCGAGCAACTCAAATCTAATGAAGCATCTGACCACAAGTGATGTGTCAGTTTCAATAAATATTATGTTGATGAGCAATAAATTGAATTATTGAAGTTCATATCCCCCCCCCATGGCAAAGGATATTTGTTTAAGGTTAATTATCTCTCTATGCTGTTCTACTCTATGAAACTGGCGTGTGAAACATGCTTCTAAAAAGCCGAATTCTTTGACATATTACTTTGTTTTAGTAACGCAAAAATTACTTTTCCTAGTAATTAGTTACTTTTATAATAGAGTAATTGAGTTACTAACTCAATTACTTTTTTAAGAAGTAATTTGTAATTGTAATTAGTTACTTTTTCAAAGTAATTTGCCCATCACTGGTAGAACTACCCAGAAGTGCTTGTCTATCTACTGGTAGAAAGGCCTGTGTAAAAAGCAAAGTCTGAACTGAAGCTAACTCTCACCCTAACCCTGTACTGTATGTTTGGTCCTAACTCTCACCCTAACCCTGTACTGTATGTTTGGTCCTAACTCTAACCCTAACCCTGTACTGTATGTTTGGTCCTCTCACCCTAACCCTGTACTGTATGTTTGGTCCTAACTCTAACCCTAACTCTTACTCTGAACCTAACCAAGCACTGTCAGTGTGTGGTCCTGTGTCTTGGGCCTCGGATCAGATTAAAGAGTGGATACACATGTGTTCATTGACCTTCACTTCCTATTTTGTATCCGTTCCACTTTAATTCCTAACTTGGATTTGATCAACGTAAAGTTTTCATCGAGCCATCAGAACTTTACAGAATAAACATGAAGTCCTCCTCACCTATCAAGGTTGGAGCTGCTCCTGCAGCAGTGTCTATTATGCCTGCTGTATTCCATCCTGCTTGACGTTGTTGTGATTCAAAGACAGCCTAACATAATGTTAGGCTGCTTTTATAGATAAAGCAATCTTATGAAAAGAAAATGTTTTTGTAAGGAACAATAGTCTACACCTCACAATTTTCAAGGCTTGATATTTCCCACAGTCTTTCACCATAAACGACAATGAGTTGCATTAGTACAGTTGGCTGATGGCTAACTACACTCTACCTCTACTGTATATATAGGTTGATCTATACCTCTATAGGTAGATATCTATACCTCTATATGTAAGTAGACATCTATACCTCCACCATGTAACCAGACATCAAGACGTTAGATAACAGCCGCTTTTATTTTGACACGTTTGATGTTGTTGCAGACCAAGATGTGAATGTGAAGGTCTTTTTTTGGTATCACACTTTAGATTGTCAAGATGAATATGCACGCATTCTTAAGCCCTTGAGAAATGAACATTTACAGTATATAAATGTAAGTATTCATTCAACTGCGTTTAGGGTTACATTAATCTCAAATTCTTACCGGCAGCCATAAGAATGAATTTGTACATAAAATCTCAAAATTAATAATATTACAAAATAATAAAAAATAAAAGTTTTGTTAAGGTTAAACACACATCACATACTTTACAAAAATGTGTTTTACTGCTTCTCAATACATTCATTTGAAGGAAAATGTTACATATACAGGTAAAATCTATTAATTACAATTATTTAAATACTAAATGACTGGACTATGTTCACTCTGTTGAAAAGGCTTTTCATGAAGCCAAGTAGTGTCCCAACCCATTCCAGGGTCATATTCAACAGATTGAATATCACAACATGGCTCTAGGCAAAGATGTTTGTGATCGAGATTATGATGAGCTGGCAGCTTTTACATTCCCGGGTATAGGTAGGGTTAGGGTTAGGGTAATTTGGCTGTAAATGCCAAGTGTACTTTAGAGAACCAGTGGGTCCCACACAGAACTACCTGTCAACGTGATGGATGCTAAAGGACAGATGGTTCATCCAATCACCTGCCAAGTATCTGGTAAAGTGCCTGCCCTTTTATACAACTATATAACACTTTCCAAGGACAACTTCCAAAAGTTCTGTGAAACAAACTATCAGGGGCCCTCCGTCTCCTCCCTAACAGGTGTGTTAGGTGAGTTAGGTGGGTTAGGTGGGTCAGGTGGGTTAGGTGGGTTAGGTTTAGGCTCCACCATCCTGCATCCTATTCCACTTGGACATGATAAATCACCGGGGGACACTTTACCCCCAGCATGGTGATCTCCTCATATGCCCGTGGGCACAGGATTATCCTCCCTGTCTTCTGCCACAAATGTCAAGCTACTTTCTCCCTCTCTCTCTCTGTCATGTCCTCTGTCCTGTCCTCTCTCCTCTGTCCTCTGTCCTGTCCTGTCCTCTGTCAGACTGACATAACCTCAGCTGTGCCCCTCCAAGTGTGTTCCTGAGTAATATTGTTGTTGTTGCTGTTGGAAGTAACAATATCAATTTGGACAAATCCTGTCAAATCTGTTCTATTTTTTTTACTTTGTTTATCAGTGTATTTAAAACAGTTTTTATTGTGTGGAACTTTTGAGTCTCTTGAATCAACAGCAAGACGAAAGTACCCAAACAGAAAGAGAATACATAGAGTCTATCGTAACATGTCGTAACACTACTCTGTAACCCCAACAGGTGGAGGCCTGCAGCAAGGAGGCAGAGAAGATGGACTCGCTCATCAACTACGGCAGCCCCACACTGGTCTCCCACGTGCCACTCTCCTCCTTCCTGTCCTCTGAGACCAGGGTGCCTGTCCTTCCCCCGTCTGGAGCCACCTCCTGCTCCCCACCCTCACTGCTCAGCGTGTTGCTCCTCCTGGGACTCCTCCTGTCCAGCACCATGTGACCGTCCTCCTCCTCCTCCTCCTGTAGGCCATGTGACCCTCCTCCTCCTCCTCCTCCCGGGACATGTGACCGTCTCCCTCCTCCTCCTGGTCCTCCTCCTGTAGGCCATGTGACCCTCCTCCTCCTCCTCCTCCTCCTCCTCCTGGTCTTCCTGGAGGAGGAGGAGGAGGAGGAGGAGGAGGGTCACATGGCCTCCTCCTGGAGGCCATGTGACCCTTCTCCTGGTCCTCCTGGTCCTCCTGGTTCTCCTCCTGTAGGCCATGTGACCCTCCTCCTCCTCCTGGTCGTCCTGGTCCTCTTCCTGTAGGCCATGTGATCCTCCTCCTCCTCCTCTTCCTCCTCCTCCTCCTCCTCCTGGTCCTCTTCCTGTAGGCCATGTGATCCTCCTCCTCCGCCTCCTCTTCCTCCTCCTCCTCCTCCTCCTCCTGGTCCTCCTCCTGTAGGCTGTGTGATGGTCCTCCCCCCTCAGGGGTCTCGGCTCTGCTGGACCACTCAGCCTCCAGTGACGGAAACAGACTGAGAAGATCCAGGAGACTCGGTTTCCATGGCAACACGCTTCAGACAGACTACAACGTTGAACATTGAAGGAATAGCAACAGGATGAAGTATCACTATAAGGACATCCTCCAGAACGTCTGCAGTGCAACCTCAAGTTCCTTCTTATTTTGCTTTTATGGAGCAAGAAAAAATACCAAAACAACACCACAACCATCAGCTAGGCAGAGCTTCAACTCTCCCACTGATGTGGACTCGCTGGCATATTACACAGTCAAGTTTTATGATTAATAATATAGCTGTTATTGCTGTTATGAAGAAGGGAATGCAGGACAGTTTAATTTAGAAATAAAATGGTGTGTGTGTGTTTGGTTGTGTGTGTGTGTGTGTGTGTGTGTGTGTGTGTGTGTGTGTGTGTGTGTATGTGTATGTGTGTGTGTGTTACATGTTGGTTCTTGTCCTCCATTTACTATCATAACCATCCTTAATTCTCCTTGCATATGTGGTTGTTTTGCAAGAAACTTCCAAAATGCTGAATACAATCTTCCCAGGGAATTTGCACATACAGAGATAGAGCTCCCTGCGAACAGGGAGATGCTAGGAACAAATTGTTTATTTACGGTGTAGCAAAACAAATGTAACTACTTTTCATAAATGATATATTTGATTGTTTGAACTATATTGTCTAATGTACATATGTGTAACGGCCGGATGTCCTAACCTCTAACCTCATCAGTGTTATTGTCCCTGGTCCAGAGCCTCCAGAGTGAAGATGCCAGATAGCTCAAAGGAAACTCATGCTGGAGTCAACATTTGCAAGTTAAAAGCAGCCTTTAAAATCTGCGTAGAAGAGGCATTCTTTAAATTGCTAGTTTGCATTATTCCTTGCTTCAAGAGAGTTGTATTGTTGGCACGTCTGCACATTTGAAGTATAAGAAACAGCCGTTTAAACTTTGTATAAAAAGAGGATCCACAGCCATTCAATGACCAATGACAATCACTTAACCCCTCCCCATAGTGCAGAGGGGTCTCCAAAACAAATATATGAGTCATGAAAATGCAATACATTTCTACCTTTGTACTGGGTTTTTACAAATGTTTCTAATCGGTGTGTCTCTGAAATGGACAGCAAAAACAATCACCTAGTGGCCACGTTACTTTTTTGTTTATAATTAGTTCTTATTGATGATTATTCTGTATGCATGGCGACAGTTATGAAGTAATTTTATCCCAGAATGTATAATTGTTAATCATATCTGTATGTTCATGCCCGTCTTACCAACAGTATTACAGAGCTGCACAGTTCCCTAGCAGTCCAGCTATTATTGCTTTTTTTTATTTTTGTTGTTGACCTATGACCTATGACCTATGGTTTGTCCAGTATTGAAGCTGAGCTGGATTAATCCAGTTGTACTCCATACAGTGCCTGAGTGCTTTTCATAAAAAGTGAACTCTACTGAGAACCATCTTGCTTTAGTCAGTGAACCACCCAGGATGGGTTTGCTCTCGTTTTGGATTTCTAGCTATAAATCAGTCATGCGACCCAATGCAAATGTAGCACCAATATCGGCATTCAAGTCCATTCAGAAAAGAACAATGTTAGCAATATTGTACTTTACAGTGAAAGGTACAATCTGTAACCCAAATAAAAGAAAAAACAAATGTACTCAAGCGATGGAAATTTTCAATTGCAATGAAAAGAGGAAATTACATAAAGTATTCTTTATCGAGTCTTGTAAACAAAGAGAGAAGTTCCCCAGCATTTCATATTTTCGGAATATATCAGGTGTACAATATGATTTTATTGATAACATCATTATAAAAATCCTTCCCGATTAGCATTGACAGAGATAAAATGCCTTGTTTCCTGTCACAGAGATATTCTAATGGTTAAATCCTTCAGAAGTGGATTAAAAAGTGTATTTGACTGACTCGGGGTCGGATCTTTGAGAATACGCTTCACTTTATCATAGAGATCAATAAAATTAAACACGATGACCCACCCTGACAAACGAGGGATACAAGCCTCCGAGTGAGAGAAACACAGAAAGATAGTGGTGATATTTCCTATTGTGGATAGCAACGACCCATAACAAAGTATCTAGGTCTCCTTTGTCTCTCCAGAGTGACCCTGAGCTGGACGTTAGCATTGGTTAACCACACAACAAGAGACATTCCCAAAGTTAGAGCACAGAGCCGTTATATCATGTGGCCGGCCTTGGCACCGGTCATAATGATGAGCTTGGGCACATACGCTGATATGCATATAGGGTTAGTGTGTGTGTGTGTGTGTGTGTGTGTGTGTGTGTGTGAGAGAGTGTGTTTGCTAATTTCTGGAGGACATCTGTGTATATTCTGCTGCACACAATCAATAAACAGCAGAGCTCCATGCCCTGTGAACACATGAAGACTTTGATGATTATGGAGTGCAGGCATCGGCTGTGAGCTCCTTCCTCCAGGAGGTTCAGTCAAAGGCCTCCACTCAGAATGTTGATTGGAGTAGCTTCAGCAAGAGCCAACCAAGCTACAGCAGAGCTCAGCCAGACCACATCCCCTTTCTTTACCTTAGTCACCGTCTTTCTCACGCTGGAAATGCATGCCTCATTCGGAAAGAAAAAGAGAAAGAAAGAAAAAGGGGAAGTTTCCGTAAGCAGACATCTTCAGCCACAGGTCCAAGATCATGTTGAGAAGTGCTGGTGACGGACAGGTCTCACCTGTCCACCCTTATTTCCTTTCATTCCAACATGGCTCAATGAAATATGCCAAGATGTCAATCCACACAATTTTAGTAATGAGTAAAACAAATGTATGTAAAGAGAAACCATTAACAACCCCTATTTACTAAGAAACTGGTCACAGTTTGGTCAAAGCTAGGAAACTTAAAGAACATTACAGACAGCTTATTCTTCATCAATTCTACCAGTTTTTATCAACAGTTTGTCTGAATAATATAAATTACTGTATCAGCATAGCTTTTAAAAGTATGAAAAGATCCCTCTCTGTAGGAGGTCTGAGTCTGTATGAAGACATGAGGACTGGGTCCAGGGGGTTCAGGCCATGGAGGATATCTGGAGATCCAAAGAGGCGTTATGTTTGATGATTGTCCCTAAGACCTCTTTAATGATGTGACCGGCATTATATCTGTAACATATGTGCTTTGTCAAGTTACTAATGTGATGTGATGTGTGTGTGTGTGTGTGTGTGTGTGTGTGTGTGTGTGTGTGTGTGTGTGTGTGTGTGTGTGTGTGTGTGTGTGTGTGTGTGTGCCCGCATGATAAGGTCAGTATCTTGGACAAAGGACAGACAAAGGAAAACCGGAGACACAATCTGCAATATGTTTTTATTTGTGTATATATTGTTGTACATAAATCATTATCAGTTGTATTGACACATTATCGGTCAAATACAATTTAATACTTAGAGTAGGAGTGAAATAGACACTGTGTGTGTGTGTGTGTGTGTGTGTGTGTGTGTGTACATATGTGCTTTGTCAAGTTACTAATGTGATGTTCCATACAGGACAACTGTCTTTCTATCTTTCTTTACAAGCTTAGCAACAACCGTCCCTCCCTATCTGGAAACACCCCACAGAAACCACCAAGTTCCACAGCTGTTTCTCTGTACCAATGGAGCTCACACTGAAGGCCTGACACTACATGTGTGTGTGTGTGTGTGTGTGTGTGTGTGTGTGTGTGTGTGTGTGTGTGTGTGTGTGTGTGTGTGTGTGTGTGTGTGTGTGTGTGTGTGTGTGTGTGTGTGATATACAATAGTTGGGTAACCAATTGGAACAGTAACAGGCAGAAACAGGGTTTGCGGTGAAATCAACGAATTACATTTATTTATAAATGGTGCAGGGAAAAAGGGAGGGGGGTAAAAGGCGACTCAAATCACTGGGTCGACAGTTGACCCCAGGGTGCTCTGTCTGGCTCTCCTGGCTTGGGTGTGAGGAGAGACCGCCAGACCGGCCATTGTGCTGTGGTGGTTCCACCCAGTGGAACCAGGCTGTGGATCCCGCCAATTATCTTTTTGTTCTTTTAAGTAAGATACTTTATGTTTGATTAAAAGTGCCTTGTGGCTTAAGAACTAAGAGAATGGTGTGCTGATTGGAAGAAGGCGGTTCACTCCCCGGAGGCTGAACATGATGTTGAAGATCTGTATAATTATTTTATAACATGCTTGATGGGTGATTCATGATTAGACAGCACCATGCTAGCGGTGGACCTCTATATAATATAAATAAATATATATATATATAGAATTTATAATATATAATCTATCTGGAGGAGAGGGGGGGCAGAGGCCTGCAGCTCACTGAGTCTGCGCATGCGCATCAAATAACCTGAGGAAAAGATAGAGACAAAAATAATAGGCCATCATCAATCTCTGTCACACTCCCCAGGGGTTTGGAGGTCGGTGGGCTCACAGAGCTAGTGTGTGTGTGTGTGTGTGTGTGTGTGTGTGTGTGTGTGTGTGTGTGTGTGTGTGTGTGTGTGTGTGTGTGTGTGTGCCCGCATGATAAGGTCAGTATTTTGGAGAGACAAAGGAAAACCGGAGACACAATCTGCAATATGTGTTTATTTGTGTATATATTGTTGTACATAAATCATTATCAGTTGTATTGACACATGATCGGTCAAATACAATTTAATACTTAGAGTAGTAGTGAAATAGACACCGTGTGTGTGTGTGTGTGTGTGTGTGTGTGTGTGTGTGTGTGTGTGTGTGTGTGCGTGCGTGCGTGTGTGTGTGTCCCACCGTCCCACCGTATTCAACAGCCTGCATCGAACAGCAACACTTTGTTGACAGCAGTGCTGCGTCGTGCTGGGCGGGGCGTGGCGGCACTCTCAGCCAATCAGACGCCTCTCTCCCTCAGCTAGGCGGGGCGTGGCGGAGCTCTAAGCCAATCAGCCGCCTCTCCCCCTCAGACCCACACACGCGCACGCACACACAAACACACACGCGCGCACACACACACACACACACACACACACACACACACACACACACACACACACACACACACACACACACACACACACACACACACACACACACACACACACACACACACACAAGTTAAGAGCAGAGAAAGAGAAAGAAGCGGAGCTGCCAGGCGGTCTGGAGTCTCTACAATGGATGCCGTACCGTTTAATATCGCGTTCGTCGTCCTCCTCCTCGGGGCTTGGATCCAGGGAACCAACGGTGAGTGATCGGGACCACCACCCCGCCTCCCGGACCCGGGGCCGGGTCGGGCTAGGAGAGCCGCTCGCTCTTTGTTCGTCTGAAGGAGAGCCTAAGATGGCGCAGGTCGGAGAAAGGGCTTGCTGTGGGGAGGAACCATCGGGGTCCGAGTCCAGGGTCCAGGCTCCTCGGGGTACTTTGGGCTCCGGGTCCAGGGTCCGGGTCCAGGCTCCTGGCTCCTCGGGGTACTTTGGGCTCCGGGTCCTGGCTCCGGGTCCAGGCTCCTGGCTCCTCGGGTTACTTTGGGCTCCGGGTCGATTTACCTCCAATCGGCTCGGAGAAAACCCCCTCGAATGAGTCCGAGTCCCACCCTGTTGTGGAGTCTCTACAAAGTTGAGAGGATCCCTGGGCTGTTGTGGCTCTAGTCCGGGTCTGGTTGGTCTGTTTATGTGGCTCTAGTCCGGGTCTGTTTATGTGGCCCAAGTCCAGGTCTGGTGGGTCTCTTTATGTGGCTCTAGTCCGGGTCTGGTCTGTGGTTCAGGGGTCTGCTGAGTCGAGTCCTAACCCAACATAGTTTAGCTGCCCCGGGGTTAAGGTATTTCTTCCTGGATCTTCCGGCTTGGTGACCGTTATCTTTCTGCTCCACTTATTCACTCTTTCCACGACGCTCCAGAATACACAGTAACATCACTAAATAACTAGTAGTAGTATTAATGCTGTAAGGTGGAGGTCATCTCAGTTCACCTTTTCTTTATGGCAACAACAGGAAGCGGTGTTTCTGTTGAATACAATGCCAACTATTAAACCACCATGGTGGATATGACTAAATAGAATAAAGCCGGAGACGTGTCCTTATGGTTAGCCTCCTGGCTACCAGCTAGCTGAACAAACGTTGTGTTGACACACTGAAGCTTAGGGTTAGTGAGGTTAGGTTAGTAGGGGTAGTAGGGTGATGGTTAGCAGGGTCAGGGTAAGTGGGGTTAGGCTAAGCAGGAATAGTAGGGTTAGCAAGGGTAGGGTTAAAAGGGTCAGGATTAGTGGGGGTAGGGTTAGGGTTAGTAGGGGTACGGTTGTTAGGGTTAGCTGTAGAGTCACGGTTCTGCACACTGGAACGCTCAAGAAGCCTTTCATTAGCCTAGTGATGGTTAAAAAAACCATCAAAAGTTTCCAATTCTAAACGTGTTCAAGATAGCTCCTTCTTGGTGTGTGAGGACCAGTATATTCTGGTGGTATATCAGGACCACTTTTTTTTTTGCTGGTATACGAGGACCAGTATATTCTGCTGGTATATGCAGACCAGTTTACTCTGCTCTTATATGTGCAGGGTTCTGACTCAGAAGGATGATGGTTATGTTTCCACTTTGCTTGTGATTCAAGACACAATGTACTGTCATACACTGCTTTAAAATGTCGTTTTTGAAATGCATGTAGTTAGTTTTTATTACTCTTCAATATTTTAAATATCTTTTTTCTTCTGAGTCGCCATCAACTCCATAGTTCCCACTCAGCACTGCTGGTGGAGGTGTGCTGTGATGCTAATATCCAGTCTGGAGGTGTTGGGGAAGTCAGCCTTTAATGACTACAGCTAAACGTTGTTGTACTGCTGTAGGTTTCCATATTCTGTGTTCTGCACCCTTCCGTGACTCCTTCGTAGAGGCTGTGTTCACACACCACCAGGCCTCCGAGGCGACCACCTTCTGACCGTTGTACCTGAGCATTAAGTGCCATTTAAGTTCCACTCATCGTATTACCATATCCATAAAGGCTTCATTATTTCATAATAAATAATGAATAGCATTACGGCCAGCCATGTATTTAATGGCTTTGAGATGTGGTCGTACGGCCCTGGCTGTCAGTACTATACCGGAGACCTGGGAACCAGCAGCCAAGGAATGCAACAGGATCCTAAACGCTTGTCCCAGCCTAGGGAACCACAACTAATTGGACAGTTTGTAGCCATGGTGCAGGCTGTTGGATCTGGGATGCACATCAAAGAGGATGCATCACCATGTAGTGGTTAGTGTGGCCATGGTAAAATGGCTAACAATATACAAATTATTTGTAATGATTTTTTTGATTGGTTCTGTTTCAGACCTCACCCTTTAAATGACTATTACCTGATTCGCACAACTGTGTTTTTGGTTAGTTTGAAAGTGAGTGGATTCAACTATTGCAGTATGATTTAATTTTAATGTTATATATGTTTAAAGATACCTACTGTGACATGCATGTGGTAAACCATACTTCACCACTTTATTGCAAACTTGTACACCTATGCATGTTGAGGTATCGCATGATCAGCAGGTAGTGTGTAAACTGGAACTTAACTCAAACTTTATATTAAATGATTATTTATCAAGATTTGAACTTGGCATAAGATACTGAAATCGATCTCCTTGGTAGTCAAGTGGCCATACTAGGCTATGTATTTAATCCTGCACTATCCAGCTGTGAATAACAAGCCCAGGGTTGGTTGATGGTGTCACCATGTTTGGATGGGTACTGCTCTTAAGACTCATCATCTGGATTAATTTTGAACTAAAGTGATCCGGTGAAAACTTTAAAGGTTGTGATTATGTTTGAATAAAACGTACAGTGCATTTCTGTAGTGAGTACAAAGATTTTCCACATATGAGGACCATGTATCCAGATTGAGCCTCCTATGGTATTCACAATTGACATCAGAAGGCAGAAGCATTGACCCGCAGTGAGTAGTTTTAGTCCTATTTGTGCACTATGATGCATCAACGCAAAACCACACCCTGTCTAGTTGCGCTAACTTAAGCTAGGTTGTCAATCCTAAATGTCTTCAAAAAGACATTTAGGATTCCTATTACCCTCTACATCTCAATCAGCTCCTCCAACAGACCTGTCCGGACCCTTATAGCGTGATAATCGTCCTCCTGGAGCAGAGTGCCCCTCGTGGGTTGTACTCTGTACTACTGGTCTGAGAATGTTTCTGTATTATTAAAGGCTTTTTGTCTTTCCGGCCAGACCTGACTGTAAAGTGAAAACATATTATCTTCTGTCTGCCCTCAGCTCTAGATTTCCTTTTACCTGAAACCTTTTCATGGCCGGGGTGGAGGTAGCTCTGCGTGTTTTCCAGGCTTCTGCGTTTGCCTCTACATGGAACAAGATGTTTGTTTGCTTAATGGCTGAGACACTGCCGTCTGCTCAGGCCTTGAGACCCGCGTCACTTCTTCATTTCATGTTGCTATGTTAGACGAATGGCATCAATAAGGAGATGTTTCTTCCCCATCAATCTGTTCTGCTTCCTGATGTCATTCACACAGAAGCAGGAAGGCACAGCCCCATTCCACTGGTTTAAGTCAGTGCGTTTACATGACACTCAAGAAAGTCGAATAATTGGGTTAGTCCAACTATGATTGGATTACTAAGATGCATGTATACACCTTAGTCGAGCTAAAAATCAAATCGAATTGGGTTTCTCATAGTCAAATTAAGACCCTTAGATAATGCAATTCATAATCGAGTCGTTAAGCGTGCATGTACGGAGTCGAATTGGATTATGCCTTGAATTGCGTTCTGCGCATGCTCGAGATCTTTTCCTGGGGCCGTGAGCCGGAAGTAGAAGGAGACGATAGTCGCGTTGTTGTTGTCCTCGTCTGAAAACATTCATTCATTCATTCAAACATATTCATTCATTGCGCCGTGGCCGAACTGACGGGGGTATTCTCTGATATTATGAATCTTACAGACTGCGTCGGGTTCTCCGACTCTCTGGTACTTCCACAACAAGTAAAGACTCTGAGTGGGGTTTATCTCGCCCATGGTGAGAAGGAATTAGGGGAAAGGAACTTTGGCTTTGACTCTCTGAAGTCCAGATTGAAACGCGACATGGAGGAGAAAGCGATGTTTTCAGTAGACAGCTGTCAGTTCACTTCGGGACCATATAATTTCTCAGACGCTCCATTGTTCCGACCTTGTATGCGGACTCCTCCGCCGGCAGAGCCAGCTCCTTCGGCTGGAGTCGGCATACGATTGAGAGGTCCGAACAATGGAGTGTCGGAGAAATGATATGAACCCGAAGTGAACTGACAGCTGTCTACTGAAAACATCTTTCTCGAATGCGGCCTGAGTTTGTTGTTGCTGGTGACGTAAAGAGGTCAACCGGTGGCTCTATTACCACTAATTGAAATGGGTACAGCGCCACCTATCATACTGGGGAATGACACGCTTCGGCCAATGAATCGATTTACTCACCGCCATGTATACTCGGACAATTGCAGTTGTCCAATTGCGGAGCATAGTCGAACTATGGCTTTAATCAGATTAAGCTGTGCATGTAAACGTACTGATTGAGTTGATCAGACTCATATTGTTTAATGGAAAAGCCCCATCCTGAGCAGAACAACGCTGGCTTCAGAGGTAGCCTACCAGCTAGGTAACCTACCAGCTAGGTAACATACCACCTACCAGCTAGCTAGCCTACCAGCTAGGTAGCCTACCAGCTAGGTAACCTACCAGCTAGGTAACCTACCACCTACCAGCTAGGTAGCCTATCAGCTAGGTAACTGACCACCTAGGTAACTAACTAGCTAGGTAGTCTACCCACTAGGTTACCTACCAGCTATGTAGCCTACCACTAATCACTGCTGGGACCTCAAGTGATGCCAAATGGAGGAGCACACAATTATTTTTATTATTTTTGTGTGTTTCCATATCTCATCCAATGGAAGAAGGGGGTGGGGCCACCACTGGTCAGGCCCCCTGGGACGACCAGGGGCCCCTGTAGCCAACAAACACAGACGGGGACTAACATCTGGTGTGGACAAAGAGGAAGCCATGGTGGGGGGGAGGGGGCCATCCATCCATCCACCCACCAAGGGTTTCGGGTCAACTCAGTCCGGGTAGAACGAGTCTGAATGAGCCTTGTGAACAGAATCTCATTCTGAACCTGCACCGATATCCAGTAACTAGTTAGTGTGGACCTGCTTCTCTCTAGAACATGTTGGGTTCCTCTGTTAACACTCGAGGTTCAAGGCTGTGTTCTCAAACAGTATGATATAACAACGCTGAGTGGAGAGGCTCGGTCTCAGCTTGCTTCTCAGTGTTCACCGTGGATGCTACTTGTTATGATGCAGTTGTTTATATTATTGGGCCCTACTCTGTAGAAATGTGTGATTGATTTCACATTCATCAATATTTCGCCCAAACACGCATGCATCAATGTCAGCATCCTGGAGATCCTGGGCATCCTGGAGATCACGAAGGGTGACACGATGGACCATGTGGGTGGAGAAGCACTTGGTTTGGATGAGTTCTCCCCTTCAGCTGTGCAGCAATTCATCAAGGAGACTGTCACCAAGGCCATGCCCAGGTGGTGATGAGTTTGTGGTTGCCTAGGATACTGAAGCAATTAATTCAGCACACGTTCTTATGCGAGAGAAACGTCTGGTCTGGTGTGTCATCAGTCGCCTGCCATTCAGGGTCTGCGGTTGGTTGCTTGAGTTACTCGGCCCGGCAGGAAGTTTCATCCAGCCAATCGGCATCTTGTAGGCAGGACTTGAAAAAGAATGCTGATGGAATCCAGGTGGCCATAGCAACCAGAAAAATAGGGAACACAGAAACAGCCACGTCCCATGTGGAATTGTTATCCGGTGAGCGGTTGGTTAGGGGGTAACCAATAGGAGACTCGATCTCTGAGAACAGAAGAGCTGTTAAACTAAGTCTATATTCAGGAGATTAGAAGGCATTTCCAACAGGTTATGAAGTTAAATATTCCTTCAACACACAGCCGTGTTCTTGGCTATAGTTCCCTGGAGCCCCCTGTGCTTTCCATGCTGTGTCAATGGCTATATTTAGTAATATTAAGCAAATATAGATTTGTTAGTATTTGGAAAATAAGGTGTGTTGGGGGGGTGGTGTTTATATATCATTCTTATATATAAACATAGACAGGACGTGCAAGGCAGAACTTGGTAATTTGAGAGATGGCCTTTCATTGTACAAGACATCCTGGAGGAAAACAACAATTACGAGCTACAGATTATTAATTGAATCAATAAAGCACAATGGATGGATAAGCACAATAACAATATCAGGCAAACAAAAGGGCAATTATCCTTTGTGCTATTGTCTTGCAGCCCTATTATCAATGGTCTATAGTGATCATTAATGATCTATCATATTGTTGTGTTGGAGTATAAGATGCTGTTCAGCTTCACTGTCTGGATAAAGCACCTTCAAGCCATCTCAAGGTCAGGGTGCTTTTCTTATAAACAAATGGGATGGTGGGACTTATCTTTCTTTGCGTGACTGTGCTGTTGTTCATCTGCAAATCCATGCAAGTGTGTGTGTGTGTGTGTGTGTGTGTGTGTGTGTGTGTGTGTGTGTGTGTGTGTGTGTGTGTGTGTGTGTGTGTGTGTGTGTGTGTGTGTGTGTGTGTGTGTGTGTGTGTGTGTGTGTGTGTGTGTGTGTGTGTGTGTCACAATCTAAATGGCATTGATTTTGAAACGTGAAGCCAGATCCCTCCTGCCTCTCTTTGCAGTGTGTCAGTGGATTAGATTTTCATTAGCAGTGTCCCTGGGTGGTGGGCTGGGGGTCCGCTCTGAACCTCTCTATCCATTGGAAGCTCTCTTAGTATAAGACTTTAACAAAAGAGACCAGCACTATTTTAAAATCCAGAATCATTCAAATATGTGAATAGGATGTTTGAAGATGTTTATTTAATTTGTGTTCTTCGTGAACAATGACTCTTCAAACAATTGAATATAGTCAGATTGATATGAAATCAAAGGGTTGAGTACTGAGCTTCAGTTTTCTGAGATGATGAGTTTCCTCAGGTCCTCTCTGCCTTGATGACCATATGGGAACCCAAGGCAATACGTTGGTGGGGTTTGGTTGACGGCTCTATGGGAACCCAGGCCCATACGTTGGTGGGGTTTGGTTCTACACTACGCCTACTGCCATACTACTGAACACATGTTGCTGCTGCTCTAGGTCCTGTACATATGGAGATTGTTGATGCAGTAGATGAATAATTCCACATTGCAAAAAGAATGAGCAATGACGATAATAAACGATAATAAAATGACTAAACCGTAAATAAAGTTCCCAACAGTACATAAAGTAACTGAATTAATGTGGCTATCATTGTAAGTGCAAACAGAGGATCATGGGCATCAGGCCCATATATGTAGTCAGAAACAACTGGTTTAACGTTATGGTAGCCTACCAACTATGTTGGTTGATCTGCTGCTTTCAAAACATAATCTCAACGGCACTGCAGAGCGATGTTTCCTATTGGTGCTAGGGGCGACACTAGGGGGGACACACGTAAAATGTTCACCGCGGCGCTATGGCGCCGGTGTTTTCGGCTTAAGGGTTAGGGGAGAGTTTGTGGCTAAGGCTTAGGGTCGAGTGTGTGGCTAAGGGTCAGGGTAGAGATCAAAGTCAACATTTCTACCATACTTACAACTATTTCCAACAGCATATGTACTAAATGGGTAGGGTGACTAGACGTCCCGTTGTCCAGGGACAGTCCCCATTATGGTGGCCTGTCCCCAGCCGGACCCAGCTGGACCTGTCCCCAGCTGGACCTGTCCCCAGCTGGACCCAGCTGGACCTGTCCCCAGCTGGACCTGTCCCCAGCCGGACCCAGCTGGACCTGTCCCCCAACTGGACCTGTCCCCAGTGGCGTTAATGATTGTTACCGAATATCAGGATGGCAACGGAGACACCAGCATGGGTTAATATTCTGTCTGAGTTTTAGCTGTTGCTGTGTGCTTTTTTTTGTTTTGTTACTGGCATTTCAACATTTCTCCCCCAACATTAAATAAACCGTTACCCTCACATTAAATAAACCCTCGACCTCAGTCATGGCTGAAATATATATATCAACCTGTCAATCAGAGCATGATACACTGAGCAGTAAAGGAAGAAAAGTTATTGAACATCTTATTCTGCGGTGGTTCTGGGTGGTGGGCAGGAGATAGAAACGCTGAAAAGTAATCATATGAATAAATGGAAACAGGCTAGGATAAGTCCTATACAGCATACTGCTTATGGTATATAGCACCAGCTCTGTGGCACACGCAGCAAGAGGAGAGGGAACAATATTCAATGAGTCATGCAGAGTAAGGCTGGCTGGTGAGCACCAGTCAGGACACAGACTCACTCTGACTACTGAAGGACTCGGGCTCAGTCAGCTCTTCAGCTGACTTATTGCATTCTGCTTTATACATTTAGTCACTGCCAAAAGTAGTACAGCAAGCGGGCCGCAGAGGTGCAGCTAGTCGACCGTCTAGCGATGTAGTGTTGCACGGTGCACCGATACTTCAAAAGTACCGCGATTCGTGGAAATTAAAAATGTCACGATTCCTAAATTTATAAGTATCGATACTTTTAAGAATGACCGCGTTCCAGATTTGTTAGAGACGTATTTCATGTTGGTGTGTCCAAAGCATGATTCCAGCTCCTCCCTATGGATGTCTGTTTTTTTTTTCTCCTCACGCACGAACGCAACAAGCTGCTCTGAAATCTGGAAGTACTTTGCCTACCTTGCTGACAGTGAGGGCAAAGCTTCCAATACGGCAAGACCTGTTTGTCGGAAGTGCTTCAAACAATTGCAAACTAAAGGAGCCAACACGTCAAACCTGGCGAAACACTTGTCCAAGGTTGTACAAGGAGTTTTAAGACCGACAGGTTAGTATGTGAAAGATAACATTATTATGTTAACGTTCATGCCCTTAAATAAGTCAAACGAGTAGGCTTAGGCTTTGCTTTATTTTGTGACAAGTCACTATTTTGCACCACCGTATAGTTTGACGAGGCTATCTAGAGAAATGGAAGGCTAGCTTGGCATTGTCCTCATGGCTAGCTAACCAATATCAGAGACACTAGCTGCTATAGATAATTCAACATATCTGAAAACGCAATTTTTGTCAGATAACGTTAATAATTTGCAAGTTGCTAAAATGAAGCATACAGAACATCAGCTAAAATTATCTATAGGCTATATGATTATAATCAGAGCATGCATGTTTGTCAGTGATTTATTTACATTAGGCTAGCTCTTTAAAGAGCACCTAGACCTGTGCAAAGGAGATGTAGCACTAAACTCCGCCTTTTAAGAAGTGATGGGTTCTGGTTGCAAATATAAAGTTAACTATCAAAGAAATCAGACATTGAAGTACAGGAAACATTAGCCTATATTAATCCATATATCACAGCTTAAATAACATAACTATTTCCTATTATTAATTGTGGTTTTGGTTAAGTGAATGTTTTCACTTTAACCACTGCATTAGCAGGAAAAGTATCAAAATTGTAATTCTCAACTTGGTATCGAAGCGATAATTTTGGTAACGTGACAACACTATAGCGATGTGACTGAGCTTATAGTTCATAGAGTATCAAACATGCTATTTTGGGGTCGCTTTTGCAGCTGGAGTCAAGGGTGGGTGGAGCCAAGGGAGGATGGGGTAAAGGGGGGGTGACGGACCACACAACGTGGGGGGGAGGGTTAGAGTGAGGCGTGATGAATGAGGAGGTGGTGTTCTGCACTAACTGCTGACTGCTGAGCTCCACTCTATTGTCTCTGGTTAGCGCTGCAGTATGTGAACCACTCTGACGGATTAAGTACGATGCTGCTCTACAGGAATCACATCGGGTGGGGAGCAGCGTTCTGCAGAGCCTGTCAGCGAGTAGAGTTAGAGTCTGCTGTCATAGCGCTACGGTCATAGTGCTACGGTCATAGTGCTACAGTCATAGTGCTACAGTCATAGTGCTACAGTCATAGTGCTACGGTCATAGTGCTACGGTCATAGTGCTACGGTCATAGTGCTACAGCCATACTGCTACAGTCATAGTGCTACGGCCATACTGCTACGGTCATAGTGCTACGGTCATAGTGCTACAGCCATACTGCTATGGTCATAGTGCTACGGCCATACTGCTACGGTCATAGAGCTACGGTCATAGTGCTACGGTCATAGTGCTACGGTCATAGTGCTACGGTCATACTGCTACAGTCATAGTGCTACGGTCATAGTGCTACAGCCATACTGCTACAGCCATACTGCTACAGCCATAGTGCTACGGTCATAGTGCTACAGCCATACTGCTACGGTCATAGTGCTACAGTCATAGTGCTAGGGTCATAGCGCTACAGTCATAGTGATATCATGTGTCATAGCATGTGTGGGATGATATTTTGTTTATTGACCAACACATCCACACAGCTGCCTTCTTGACATGTCTCTCCTGCTCTTCTCCTGGCTGAAGGTCTAACCTAGCTGTTCCAGGGAGTTTAAATGAGTTAAAATGTATCAAAACAAAATGTCTTCTGTTCGAAGACACACACACACACACATACGCACTCGCATAGAAACCAGGTTGCTGCCCTGAATGGGACATGTCATGAATGTTAGGAATGTTATGGTGTTAATCTTTTTGGAATAAAGAAACTTGTGCTGGTTATAGGGCTGATCGGTTAATCAAATTCAAACGAAATGGTGATGTAATAGAACGCAATATATGTATTTTTTTGGTGATTTATTGCTGTTACTGACTGGAGATCAGTAAGATTCATATTTATTTTTCTTTTAAATTCAATGGTTAAATAATAATATATATATATCTATATATATCTATATATATATATCAATTCATGCATCAATTCATCTCAACACAGGCCTGGCCTGAATGAGAGAGCAGTTTATTTGTTGACTGCTTCCAATGTTGTGTTGGTCATACTATAGAATGTTTTATTGCTTGCTTGTTTAGTGAAGAATACAGAACATAAGGAACTTTAAAATAAAAATCACATACTAAATCGCAATCGCAATATTGGTAGAAGTAATCGCAATTTGATTATTTCCCAAAATCGTTCAGCCCTAGCCGGTTATCAGTGAAATGCTGTGTACTGTAAAGAGTGTGTTTACTCCCTACAACATGGACGGTACAGACAGGTGTTGGATATCTGAAGGAGGTACTCAGTTTGGTGTACAGATACTAGGAACGTTGGTGTCTGCCCACTGACTGAAGGAAGTATTCACTCAACAGAGCTGACCGACTAGTGTGTGTTTGCATGGTTTAGTTCTCAGGTCTTGGCTTTCAATAATGGAGAGACAAAATTAAAATCTTCTGGGGGCGGTCTAGCTGCCTACTGGACATGATGAAGAGACACACACAGTACGTTTACATGCACAGCTTAAGCCAAAGTTTGACTATTTAGACAACTGCAAGTCCGCATACGACCGAGAGGTCAGAACAATGAAGCATCGGAGAAATTATATTATGGACCCAAAGTGAACTGACAGCTGTCTACTGAAAACATCGCTTTCTCCTCCATGTTGCGTTTCAATCTGGACTTCAGAGAGTCAAAGCCAAAATTCCCTCGGGCCTAATCCAGTGAACAGAAGCTCATGCTGAAATCACCATGCCAGTAGGAGTGCTTTGTGTGGGATTAATATGTTGATTTATTTTGAATCTTGTGCTCCAGTATTTGCTGTCCATTCGGTGTGTGTCTGGGTCTCCTCCCTTCGTCCGAGGCCCAAAAGACCGTTCTGCATTGGATCTGTAAACATCCATGTCATTCACTAATGAAATGAATGCATCTGGCAAAAACAAACCACTATATTTTCAGTTGTAATAAATCACTTTTTCAACATCTTTTCAACAAGGCAGACTGTATCATGAGGTCCCTGGCGTTTCCAGTACCTAGTGCATTCATGTGTGTTCGGGGACAGAAACACTATACTCCACCTCGTGTTCATGTAAACTTGACGTGGAAGTATGAACACACAAAGCTACACCAAGTCTACTGTAAAGAGAACTGTGAATCCAAACTAAGGGAAATTGTTGTTTCAGGATCCCTGAGTGACAGGAGAGGACAGATTACAGACATGTGACTTCAGTCTAGACTCCACTGTAGTCATGCCAGCTCCATTTCCTTCTGCCTACGTTCTCTTCAAGGGACTGAAGCACTTACGCTATGAACACACCCCGAGTTACAGTTACTGTGTGTGTGTGTGTGTGTGTGTGTGTGTGTGTGTGCCCTACCCTGTTCTGCCTTCTTGCTTTGAGCCTGTGGTATGTCAACATCATGTAAACACAAACACTATTTTGTTCCAGGTACACAAAGATATCGCTAGACCGCTGTGTAGCTGTGTAGTGCCAGGCTCTGTTGTTGTGTTGATAGATACTCTCTCTGAATCGTGTGTTGTGCGTTCCTGAGTCTTTTCCTCTATGGCCTCTCGGCAGTCTCTTCTCTGCAGTGACTGTCTTGTGTTTTCGTGTTTTTTCTGTTTGTGCACTCCTGGTGTTGCTTTCCTTCTCTTCTGGAGATGGCAGCTATTTACAGACGCACTAAATCGTGCAGCCTTGTCCAGCTATTTATGAAACTCTTTTAAGGCCCTGACACACCAACCAGATCATCGGTCGTCGGACAGTCTGGTAAGCTCGGTGACCTGAGTCTGTTCGGTGTGTGCTGTGCGATCGGCCGTCATCAAATCCGTCGGTGATCTTTTCAAGCTGTCGGTGTTCTTTTCAGCCGGTTGAACATGTTGAATCGGACCAGACTGTCTGACGACCGATAATCTGGTTGGTGTGTCAGGGCCTTAAAGATGAATCCATAGGACAAAAGGTTCCTTTCATCAGTATGTGTTATGAGAAATTAAATAAATCAAATAAAAAGCCTCTCAAGCCTGTAATGAAGCTTGTGCACTCCTCCACTTCAGCTATCTGATCTTTATTTACAGCCTAGTGTGTAATGGAACACTTTTTAGTTTGAATGAGCTGCACACCTTCACGGGCGTCCTTTCCATCTGTACGGCATTAACGCTCTAGAGAACTGCTGCCTGTTGTCTGAGGAAACATGAATCAACAGCTCTGACCCCCAAGCGAGTGCAGGACAATAGTCATTATACTGTCAACAATGTTAAAGTATCACGTGCTATAGTGAAAACTAGTTCTTCAATCCAGATGTCTTCTGTTAAAAAGCCCAACAATAGGAGTAATATTATAGTGTGACGCATTTCATTTAGGTGCATTCTTTTCCAGTGTGTTGGTGTGTCACAGAGATCTCTTGCATTCTCTGTGCACAACTAGACCACTTCAGACAATTTTTACTTATTTTTGCATCTTTCTATTTTAACTTATCTTTATTTACTTTATCTTTTATTGTTTCTGCTATGTGGCTGTTGAGGAACCAAGCCTAATAATGTTACTCGTGTAATGTTACTTGTGTACTTGTACAATAAGATGTAATAAAAGTAATTCAGATTCTGATTCATGCTGTGTAGTCCATCTGTAGGGTTAGGAACACACATACATACATATGCTCCGGGATGAAGTGCTGAACGTATGAGGCTGAGGCTCTATCAATGGAAACATGTTGACTCATTGCTATTCCTCTCTGCATGTCAACGGACGGTTCACTGTCATTGAACCCTGAGTACATCACCACGGGGGTCAGACCTTACCTCCAACTAGCCAGGGGGCAATGTCTAAAGATTTGATGTTGATTGTCGATGGCTTAACAAATGTTTTATGTACACGCGTATGTTCTAAAGGGGATCACTGGGGTGCCCCGGTGGCTCACCAGGTAGAGTGTGTACCATGAAGGCACGGTCATTTGCTGCATGTCCTCCCCTCTAACTCCCATACCTTCCTGTCTTTCTCACTCTATCATAAAGCATAAAAACTCTAAAATAAATCTTAAAATAAATAAATAAAGGGGATTGTTGAAGCTCTCCCCAGGTTGTGAATGTGCTCTCTGAGTCAGCGTCTATACCTGGGCACCGGTGAATGAATCATCAGCAAACATGAATCAACAGCTCTGACCCCCCCAAGCGAGTGCAAGACAATCATTCCTGTCATTACACTGTCAACAATGTTGTATTGTTGTAAGAATGACGTACTATATTGAAAACTAGTTCTCAAATCCACGTCTTATGGTAAAAAGCCCCACAATACGACGATGATATTATAGTGACGCATTTCATGTGTATATTCTAAAGGGGATCACTGGAGTTCTGCCTGTGTTGTGAACCTGCCCTCTGAGTCGGTGTTGGTATACCTGGGCACCGTTGGACTAAAGCGTGGTTCCATGCCTCTGTCTCCCCTCAGCCCTGCAGTGCCACTGCGACCGCTGCACCGGCAACTCCAGCTGCACCACGGACGGTGTGTGCTTCGTGGCCGCCCGCAAGTCGGGCCGCAAGATGGTGATTGAGCGCAGCATGTGCGTCCCGCTGTACGAGCTGATCCCCCGCGACCGGCCCTTCATCTGCGCGGTTGCAGCCCGCGACGAGACTGGCATCTACCCCAAGTGCTGCAACAGCGACTACTGCAACACGGCCGACGCCAGCATCTTCCCTGGTAGGGTCTGTCTGTCTGTCTGTCTGTCTGTCTGTCTGTCTGTCTGTCTGTCTGTCTGTCTGTCTGTCTGTCTGTCTGTCTGTGATTGGCATAATCGCATCTAATGGAACAGACTCAGATATGGAATATAACATTCATATTTTAATTAGTATATAATCCCACAAAGACAGAGTTTTTGAGTTTTGTTTATTATGGAGGGCGGAGTGTTATCCCCATGAGTACGAGCCAGTTGTGATTATTCTTTAGTACTGTAGTTGTGTAGGATTGTTCTAGTGAGTGATGTTGTTTATGAAATGCGTCACACACCGAGTGTGACACAATGAGTGTCCTGGAAGCCTAACCCCCTTGGACACGGCTGAAGGGTTAGGGTAGGGGCAGGGCAGGGCAGCCATGACAATGGCGTGGGTGTCTTTAATACATCATGTATTGGAAAAGTTAGTTTATGAGGTAGTTTCCCTGAGAACTAAAAAGGCCCTCACACTCTTTGGGATAAAGTATCCAAAAGGAAACAACTGTACAACGTCATGTTATCAAAAGCAACCTATATTCACGGGTTAGTATATTATATTCACATACCGCAGAGCAAGTCTACATCGGCTTGTAGCGCCGACTGGGATCGAGATGAATGGTCAATATCTAACAGATAGTTCTAGTTCTATGAAGTTTACCAACAGCATGCGACTGTGAGGAACGTAGAAGGCTGTGAACCGTTACCTCCGCCGTGTCCTCGCATATTAGGATATTAGTGGTGTTCTGTATGCCGTCCGTTGGACTCCAGCCAGGTGTTGCTCTATGCTGTGACTCCAGCCAGGTGTTGCTCTATGCTGTGACTCCAGCCAGGTGTTGCTCTATGCTGTGACTCCAGCCAGGTGTTGCTCTGTGCTGTGACTCCAGCCAGGTGTTGCTCTGTGCTGTGTGGTGCTGTGACTCCAGCCAGGTGTTGCTCTATGCTGTGACTCCAGCTAGGTGTTGCTCTATGCTGTGACTCCAGCCAGGTGTTGCTCTGTGCTGTGACTCCAGCCAGGTGTTGCTCTGTGCTGTGTGGTGCTGTGACTCCAGCCAGGTGTTGCTCTGTGCTGTGACTCCAGCCAGGTGTTGCTCTGTGCTGTGTGGTGCTGTGACTCCAGCCAGGTGTTGCTCTATGCTGTGACTCCAGCCAGGTGTTGCTCTGTGCTGTGTGGTGCTGTGACTCCAGCCAGGTGTTGCTCTGTGCTGTGACTCCAGCCAGGTGTTGCTCTGTGCTGTGTGGTGCTGTGACTCCAGCCAGGTGTTGCTCTGTGCTGTGTGGTGCTGTGACTCCAGCCAGGTGTTGCTCCTCAGTTCTCCTCTGTTGTGTCCTCAGTGCCCGTGGAGAAGGCCCCCACCCTGGGGCCCGTGGCCCTGGCAGCAGTGATCGCGGGGCCTGTGTGTGTGCTGTGTCTGCTGCTGGTGGTGGCCTTCTACGTGTGCCACAGCCACCGCATGGGGGCCGGGGGGGTCGGGGCCCACCACCACCGCGTGCCCAACGAAGAAGACCCCAACATGGACCACCCCTACATCACGGGCGGGGCCACCCTCAAGGACCTCATCTACGACATGACCACCTCCGGCTCCGGATCAGGTGGGCCGCCCGTCTATTATACTGTTAGCCTAGTGCTGTTAGCCTAGTCCTGTTAGCCTAGTGCTGTTAGCCTAGTGCTGTTAGCCTAGTCCTGTTAGCCTAGTCCTGTTAGCCTAGTGCTGTTAGCCTAGTGCTGTTAGCCTAGTGCTGTTAGCCTAGTCCTGTTAGCCTAGTGCTGTTAGCCTAGTCCTGTTAGCCTAGTGCTGTTAGCCTAGTGCTGTTAGCCTAGTGCTGTTAGCCTAGTCCTGTTAGCCTAGTGCTGTTAGCCTAGTGCTGTTAGCCTAGTGCTGTGATGTCACATGTGACGCTACATGTGGTAGCCTCTCTACCACCGCTGATATTTAAGTGTGTGTTATCCGTTGGTTTGACTGGATTTTGGACCGGTGTTCTGACCCTCCACTGGTTGTTCTGACCCTCCACTGGTTCTGCATCCCTCCCCCCAGGGCTGCCTCTGCTGGTCCAGCGGACCATCGCCAGGACCATCATCCTGCAGGAGAGCATCGGGAAGGGGCGCTTCGGCGAGGTGTGGCGGGGGAAGTGGCGCGGTGAGGAGGTTGCGGTCAAGATCTTCTCGTCCCGGGAGGAGCGCTCCTGGTTCAGGGAGGCCGAGATCTACCAGACCGTCATGCTGCGGCATGAGAACATCCTGGGCTTCATCGCCGCCGACAACAAAGGTCGGTTCACTACTTGTTAAGGACAACTAGGGTCTGTTCACTAGGGATTAAACTAGTTAAGACAACAACGGTCTGTTCACTAGGGATTAAACCAGTTAAGACAACTAGGGTCTGTTCACTAGGGATTAAACTAGTTAAGACAACTAGGGTCTGTTCACTAGGGATTAAAATAGTTAAGACAACTAGGGTCTGTTCACTAGGGATTAAACTAGTTAAGACAACTAGGGTCTGTTCACTAGGGATTAAACTAGTTAAGGACAACTAGGGTCTGTTCACTAGGGATTAAACTAGTTAAGACAACAACGGTCTGTTCACTAGGGCTTAAACTAGTTAAGGACAACAAAGGTCAGGCCTCCTTAGTTAAGGACAACTAAGTTCTGTTCCCTCAGGCTTCCTCTAGATAACAACCGTTCAACTGTCAGCTGTTGAACGGTTACATAAACTGTCATATAAACTGAAATGAATCCTCACATTCTGTCATCGCTTTCGCTGCCCTGCACATCAAAAAAAGAATCAAATGAAAGGGCTTTCAGTAAGTGAAATATGCTTCCATAGTTTCTATATTCTAACATAATAACATTAACCTTAAATTGTTGTTTGCAGTTTCAGTTAACGTTACGTTGTCTTTAATGTTTTCAGTGATTGGTGGTTATTATATCTTTTAGCCACGCACCATGTACCATCGTACATCGTTGCACTTTGAGAAGCGGGACAGACGGAGCAGTCAAGATTAGTTTTCACTGTGAGCACTTAAACCTACCACCTGTAAGCTGCTATAGGCTAATCATAACCCAGTTCTTTAGAGCTGATATCATCAGTTAGTTATGATGATAACTTTAGTAATAATCAGTTCTGTTTGATCACGCTGGGTGCACATGCTTCACACCGGCCCAGACAGCACTGGATTTACCAGGATTAGGTGTTTAACTATTGTGTTTAACTTTAACTATTTAAATACACCTTTTGAAATACATAACAATCATTGTTGGCAGCATGACATTTTTAAGTCTGCATTTGGGCCAACCCTCCCTTCAAAGAAAAGAACAAACTTGGAACGATTGTTGTCACCGCCAGCTTAACAAACTACATTTAAGTGTCCAAGTTTATTTGCTTTTTGGAAAGATATGAAGACTATTTAACTCGTCAAACCCTGAGAGGAAGTCAGCGGTTGATCAGTCTTCCCTAGCACACAGTACATATAAAGGCCTCATTGCCTTCCAGACACTTGGTTCTAGCTGAGCTCTTTGCAGGTTATCAGCTCGGTTTAAATGGAGCTTGTGTGTAGGTGAGACTCAAATAGACAGTTTGTAGACAGTGCGTGGGCGCTGTTGGCTGGAGTAGAATAACAAGCGGCCCGGTTTCCACCAACTCTAACCATCTGGCAGCCTGTCTGGGCGCTGGGTCACCGCAGCCAGGCTGTGTGGATCAAGTAGGGATGCAGCATTATCAACTGTTTCAGACGCCCAGAACCATCACTAAAATAGGGCTTCAATAACTGGGATCTACAAGGCGAAAATACCAAACGTGATATAACATTTAAAGGTCATGATAGACTAATGAAAGACCTCGATTTACTGTGACCATTTTTGAAGTTGTATCAGAGGAATATGTGTTAAGCTTCCTTTCTCTCTGTCTCTCTCTTTCTCACTCTCTTTCTTTCTCTCCCTCTCACTCTCTCTAATGTATTAAGAAATATAAAAATTGGACACACCCTTTAGCTATTTTTAGCTATATTTTGTGTGTTTATTTATTTGATCTCTGTAAACTTTCCTCTGTTCTGCGCTGTAGATAACGGAACCTGGACCCAGCTGTGGCTGGTGTCGGACTACCACGAGCATGGCTCCCTGTTCGACTACCTGAACCGCTACACCGTCACCGTGGAGGGCATGATCAAGCTGTCCCTCTCCACCGCCAGCGGCCTGGCCCACCTGCACATGGAGATAGTGGGCACACAAGGTAAGACACAAAGCGATTTTACACTGCCGAGCCAGTTCAGTCGCGGCTTGGCACGCCCGGCGATTTCACCGTTGCCTGTGTAAAACCGAGGGGGTAAAATCCCCCGTCCTCACGGAGTGGGCTTTCTTGGTTCACCGGAGAAGACGGGGCTGCGCACGGAGAGTAGACCTCTTTAGAATAATTTGCATACTACAAAAGTTTTTATTTTTTTATGATTCAAGAGACTCGCATGCAAGAATGAGTATACATCTGAGTGTAGGCTACAAATGAGATTAACTATTTACAAGTGGAAAAACGGCAACATATTCTTTATTTTGCTGACCACTTGTTTTTTATCCCGACAAAGGCCTCATAAGGAAAGTTCCTCTGCGTCTTTCTTGTAGATCGCACCATCTTTCCCCGTCTTCGTTTAATGCAACTGCATCGTCTTCTCTCCCATGACCAGCAGCTTGCGGATTTCACTTTCTATCCAGTTAGAATGTCTCATGTTGATATCGCTGCGTTGTCTCTGTCTAGACAACGCAGCAACAGCTCTACCCAAGCCCCCCACTCCCCCCCCGGAACCCCAGAGCCGTCACATTTACATCAGAATGAAACCCAAACCGCCAAAGTGTGTAGGGTCCGGGAGGGTAAATTGGGGTGCTAGCTCAAGCAGGCAATTTACCTCAAGCAGTGTAAACGTGCGGATCATGCCGCGAAAAAGGCAGCATATTTGGCAGTGTAAAAACGTCTATACACACACACACACACACACACACACACACACACACACACACACACACACACACACACACACACACACACACAAATACAGATATACTGTATATACACGCACAATATAAGTTAATACTTAATTCCCTTGATAAGACCATAATGCATCATACTTATTGACTGTAATGATGGCCAAGCCAGGAAATAACAACTCCAAATGTTTTGTAATATCTCGTATCTAATTATACTTGAAGGGCTTTTTTTGTGCTTCTTTTGGTCTATGTCCATCTCATCATAGATGGAACAGCGTGCCTGATTCTTCCTTCTGTCTCTGGTCTCTAGGAAAGCCGGCCATCGCCCACAGGGACCTGAAGTCCAAGAACATCCTGGTCAAGAAGAACGGGACGTGCTGCATCGCCGACCTGGGCCTGGCGGTCCGCCACGACTCGGCCACGGACACCATCGACATCGCCCCCAACCACCGCGTGGGCACCAAGAGGTACGCACACCACGGCCCACCGCAGGGGGCTAGGGTTACAGCCCGCCTTACCACGGCCCACCTTACCACGGCCCACCGCAGGGGGCTAGGGTTACAGCCCGCCTTACCACGGCCCACCTTACCACGGCCCACCGCAGGGGGCTAGGGTTACAGCCCGCCTTACCACGGCCCACCTTACCACGGCCCACCGCAGGGGGCTAGGGTTACAGCCCGCCTTACCACGGCCCACCTTACCACGGCCCACCGCAGGGGGCTAGGGTTACAGCCCGCCTTACCACGGCCCACCTTACCACGGCCCACCGCAGGGGGCTAGGGTTACAGCACGCCTTACCACGGCCCACCTTACCACGGCCCACCGCAGGGGGCTAGGGTTACAGCCCGCCTTACCACGGCCCACCTTACCACGGCCCACCGCAGGGGGCTAGGGTTACAGCACGCCTTACCACGGCCCACCGCAGGGGGCTAGGGTTACAGCACGCCTTACCACAGCCCACCGCAGGGGGCTAGGGTTACAGCCCGCCTTACCACAGCCCACCGCAGGGGGACATACTGATGATGTCCTGTTGTATTGTAGTATAATGTATAATTTATTGCACTGTTGTAGTATAATGTATAATGTGGTGTACTGTCAGCTGTGGATCAGTCATACTCAGGCAATGACATGCAACCTGTGGAGCAAAATGTTACTTCCTGGCCCACAGCATTTAAAATGTTTTAATTGCATGAATAAGGCTTGAATGAATCAAACCTGACCAAAACCATCCTTAAGATGCTACATGCTGTGATTGCGTGTGCTAAGTTCAGTAAACACACTGCTGGCCACCTCAGTCCCTACTGCCCAACACACCACTATTAACCCAAGGCTCTTCTCACCACATCGACTGAGTAGTCTCCATCCTGACTCCATCCATGCCTCTCTAGACCGCTACAGGAAGAGGCCGCCCTCACTGAATCAATCTGTGAAAATTCCCCTGGGTCCACCGTGTTGGAGCTACCCTAGTAAGAGAATGAATGTGTTGATGCAACCTCCATGTTATAACCCAGCAGACTTAGAAAGGTTCTGTTCACTCTGTTGTTCCCTGCTCTCCTCTCTTCTCTCTCCTCTCTCCTCTCTTCTCTTCTCTCTCTCTCTTGCCTCTCGCCTCTCTCCTCTCTCTCTCCTCTCTCTCCATTGCTTTGGGCTGCTGGTTGGATGCTGAGCCACTAAATCATTCAGCAGGCTTCAGGTGTTAAGGAGACCAGTGGGCCTCAATTAAAGTTTATTATTTTATTATTATATATTAATAGTTTGATCCTCTCCATTCTCAACCTCCAATCCTTATTGCTCATCAGTGTCTGAAAAGAACATGAAGCTGGCTGGAGTGGGGGTCATTATTTGGGTATTTTGAGTGCTGCTCTGATACTTTGATAGAGATCTAGCGTGTGCATGGTCGTCATCCGCTCGTAGATCCGCTGATGTAGAGTAACAGTGGGTGTTGAAGCAAGGCTGTATGTCCGGTAAGGTTGGTATATTATTATTAACGCTGTTGGAATACTGCATCAGATGCAGGTATACTGCAGGGTTATCTCAGTCAACACTCGACTCTGTAGTTCTGTAAATGGCTTGGGAAGTGGCAGGTGGACTGTGTGTAAAGGCCCCGATACACTTGGAATAAAATCAAAACTGGCGTGTTTGCATAGACTGACCCAACAGCTGTGGAATGTGGCGATTTGGACTGTAAATACAAATGTGCCTATCCCCTCACAATCTCAGCCAGTCTTGCATCGACTGGTTCACCTTGAAATAAACAGATTAGGAGGCAAACGTCCATATTTCCCCTGGTCATAAACCGGGAGTTTGTCCTCATGAACAAACAGTTTTAGATGAGGATTTGAATACATTTCGGCCTAATGGGTGCTGTAGGTAAGATCAAAGGCTTAGTCTAGTGTAGTATAGCAGAGACATCCGTATGCGATTGGTGGGTAGAATGTGCTGTTTGGAGTGGACTGCTCCTGCGGGCTTGTTGATTTGCAAAGCTCTTTTATTGGTCTCCAGTAGTTCTGAAGACCATTGTCTGCAATAAGACACACATGCCCTAACCCTCAGCCAACAGTGTGCTGCTCTAGGCCACCAACTGTTATAATCCTTTTGTCTCTCTTCAGGTACATGGCCCCAGAGGTGCTGGATGACTCCATAAACATGAAGCACTTTGAGTCCTTCAAGCGGGCGGACATCTACGCCATGGGCCTGGTCTTCTGGGAGATCGCCAGCCGATGCTCCATGGGAGGTATGCTGGGAGGAGGTGGAGCGGGGGCTACAACGCATTCGACTGACCCATTGAAGTGGCAGTAGTGGGGCATTGGTGCTCTCATGACCCATCCTTGCTTCAGGCGTAGGCAACGAACAGAGGCCTATGCTTTACAGTGATACAAGCGGTTGTTTTTCGACAGGCATTCACGAAGACTACCAGCTGCCGTACCACGACCTGGTGCAGTCAGACCCGTCGGTGGAGGAGATGAGGAAGGTGGTGTGTGAACAGAAGCTGCGGCCAAACATTCCCAACCGCTGGCAGAGTTGTGAGGTATGAATCCGTCTCGAAATGATGTCTTTCATATATATAATATAGTTACTGTATAGTACGTATACAGTATAGTATAAATTATGCTCTACTGTTTGGTGGGCTTAAGGACTTTGTCCTCAGTGCTTCTTTCAAGCTGATGTTTAGTCTGTTTCAAACCTGTTCAACCTGTAGTGTGTGTGTGTGTGTGTGTGTGTGTGTGTGTGTGTGTGTGTGTGTGTGTGTGTGTGTGTGTGTGTGTGTGTGTGTGTGTGTGTGTGTGTGTGTGTGTGTGTGTGTGTGTGTGTGTGTGTGTGTGTGTGCGTGCATTGGACAACAAATCTCTTTATTTCATGAATCAAAAGAAGAGATTGATTTTTGTCTGCTGTGAGGAACGGCCAGGAAATGTGATGAAGTGACTCACACACACACACACACACACACACACACACACACACACACACACACACACACACACACACACACACACACACACACACACACACACACACACACACACACACACACACACACAGCTAGCTTAGAATGCAGTTCTTTTGTTGATTCTGCTGACTTCCTCAAACACGATCCCGGCCTGTTGAATAAAACCGTCTCTTGCTCTGCAGCTTTCCCCTGAACTGCAGAGAGTCTAGTTTGTTGCCAAGACCGAATTATGCGAACATTGCTTTAACCACATTCAGCGTTCATGTAAATAGTAGTAATATTCGTGTGCAGTGGACAGGAGGCAAATGGCTGGTTGTAACAACAGTCTGTCAATGTCTGGCATTCTATTGGCTAGAATCACTAACACAGACTCAATGTTTTAAAACCATCTCCAGATCTGAGGAGGCTTGTTCTTTTAGATTCAACCTCACCGACCAAATGCTGTTTGATAAGTAATAAAAGTGTCCCGCCTGAGAGAGGGATTGACATGGGATGAGCTTAGAGTCAGGGTTAACTCTAACTAGTTAACCCTGAGTGTAAGCTCTAACTAGCCCTAACTAGTTAGGGTGTTAACCCTAACTAGTCAGTGTTAACTGTTCAGACCTTCGTCATACTGTAGAAGCTGTGTGTGATAATTAGTAACGTGATGGGTGGTCTTTCATGGTGATATTACTAACGGTGTTGGGTGGTCTTTCATGGTGATATTAGTAACGTGTTGGGTGGTCTTTCATGGTGATATTAGTAACGTGTTGGGTGGTCTTTCATGGTGATATTAGTAACGTGTTGGGTGGTCTTTCATGGTGATATTAGTAACGTGTTGGGTGGTCTTTCATGGTGATATTAGTAACGTGTTGAGTGGTCTTTCATGGTGATATTAATAATGTGTTGGGTGGTCTTTCATGGTGATATTAGTAACGTGATGGGTGGTCTTTCATGGTGATATTAGTAACGTGTTGGGTGGTCTTTCATGGTGATATTAGTAACGTGTTGGGTGGTCTTTCATGGTGATATTAGTAATGTGATGGGTGGTCTTTCATGGTGATATTAGTAACGTGTTGGGTGGTCTTTCATGGTGATATTAGTAACGTGTTGGGTGGTCTTTCATGGTGATATTAGTAACGTGTTGGGTGGTCTTTCATGGTGATATTAGTAACGTGATGGGTGGTCTTTCATGGTGATATTAGTAACGTGTTGGGTGGTCTTTCATGGTGATATTAGTAACGTGTTGGGTGGTCTTTCATGGTGATATTAGTAACGTGTTGGGTGGTCTTTCATGGTGATATTAGTAACGTGTTGGGTGGTCTTTCATGGTGATATTAGTAACGTGTTGGGTGGTCTTTCATGGTGATATTAGTAACGTGTTGGGTGGTCTTTCATGGTGATATTAGTAACGTGTTGGGTGGTCTTTCATGGTGATAATAATCGGTGGACTCTCTCCACTCCACAGGCCCTGAGGGTGATGGCCAAGATCATGCGTGAGTGCTGGTACGCCAACGGGGCGGCCCGCCTCACAGCGCTGCGCATCAAGAAGACGCTGTCCCAGCTCAGCCAGCAGGAGGGCATCAAGATGTAGAGCCACACACACATACCCCACTGTTGTTTTTATTATTCAAAGCAATGTCTTATACTATCATTATCAACCTGTCCCTGTGTTTTCCCAGGAGATTACCTTTTTCTTTCTTTACTGGGCAGATGTATATGTATATTTCCTTCATTTTTGGTATTTGTCGTCATTTTTGAGTAGCCACACAGCACCCATCAACACACACACACACACACACACACACACACACACACACACACACACACACACTGGTGTGGGCCCTCCTAGCCACGCGGACCACTGGGGCGTGGGCATAATGGATGGACTGGGAGACTAATCCTAAGATCTTGTGAGAGAGTGTCTCTGGAGACGTCCCGGTACACTAGGTCTGGGATGGTCTAGGTCCTGTGACCCCCCCAATAGAAATCCGACCAATGGTGCTCCAGCCTGAGAGCCAGTCCACCACAGAGACACGAGGGAGGCCTGTTCTCTCCTCGTGCTGCTGACGTCACTCAGCAGCCCTTCATCAGCATGGGCAGCAGAGCCCCTCCCACTGGTGTCCCCTCTGCCACTGGTGTCCCCTCTCCCACTGGTGTCCCCTCTCCCACTGGTGTCCCCTCTCCCACTGGTGTCCCCTCTGCCACTGGTGTCCCCTCTCCCACTGGTCTCCCCTCTGCCACTGGTGTCCCCTCTCCCACTGGTCTCCCCTCTGCCACTGGTGTCCCCTCTGCCAGTGGTGTCCCCTCTGCCAGTGGTGTCCCCTCTGCCACTGGTGTCCCCTCTGCCACTGGTGTCCCCTCTGCCACTGGTGTCCCCTCTGCCAGTGGTGCCCATCCTGGGAGGCTGGTGTTCTGTGTGACGACGCCCTCTTGCTGTCCATTTTGTTTTCTGAACCGCCATCAGTATTACCGGCGAGACGGGTCAGCTTATATAATTTCTTTCTATGACAGATTATCCTATTCCTCAGCATTTTATTTTGTTATTATTTGTGTTTTTCAATTTCTTAGCTACATTTGGACATTTATTTTGGACAGCATCTCATTCATTCTCAGCTAACATGCTGCAACATATGCAAAATAATGATTTATGCTCTACAACACAAGCTGACAACAATAGAACTAGAAACCGAGATAATTACAACATAGAACTACAACACGAGAGGACAATATAACTACAACACTAGATGACAATAGAACTACAACACTAGATGACAATAGAACTACAGCATTAGATGACAATAGAACTACAACACGAGAGGACAACAGAACTACAACACGAGAGGACAATAGAACTACAACACAGGTGACCGCTGCCGCCATGCCTTCCAGGCTACCTTTCGAGTGCCACAGCTTTAACTGACAGCTCGCCCACCTCCAGCTTGCGGTAGGAGTGTGTGTGTGTGTGTGTGTGTGTGTGTGTGTGTGTGTGTGTGTGTGTGTGTGTGTGTGTGTGTGTGTGTGTGTGTGTGTGTGTGTGTGTGTGTGTGTGTGTGTGTGTGTGTGTGTGTGCACACGTGTTCATGTATATTTTACCTCTTTTCCTGTGTTTCTGCTGTGGTGTGTGTGTGTCCACACCGTGGTGTGTGTGTTTGCATGTGCTCTGAGCAGTGACGGCCTCCAGGAGCATTGAGGAGCTCCCATCAATCTGCTGGCCTCACACTATGCACACCAGCCCCAGACTAGAGGGGCTGGCGGAGGAGTGACGCACACAGACACACACACGTACACGCCAAACTCGACCTGAGCCCTCTCACTGGTGCCATCAGCCAGCCTGCACCTCACCCAGCCTGCACTTCAGCAGCCGCTCACCCTGAGGGCCTGAGGACTGAGCTCAGGCTCTCCATCAGAACAGAGGAAACAACTGCTCTGGTCTTGATCTCATTGGTGCCGTTGTTTACAAATGAGGGGCAGGCATGTTGTTTTCAAGCATTAACTTTTATCAAATGATAATCAAAACTTAAAAAAAACTTGGAGTGATGTACATTCGTTTTAAATATAGCAAGTGGATATTTACTAAGCCATAGGTTTTCCATTGATTTGGAGTAACGGGGTTTAGTTAAATTATGTTTTGTCCTTTTAACGGCAAGATCTTTTTCTACTAGAATGTACATTTCTGAAGATGCCACCGCAAAAACAAAAAGAGAAAACTGCAACTTTGTCATTTCAGCTTTGCAAGCCTTAAGGGACCAACAAAATATGCTTTTGTTTCTTCTGTAAAACATATATATGAATGATTACTTTGTTTAAAACTGATCATATATTATCTTAAGGACAAAAAATGATATGTAGCACAGTCTTATTTATTGTCTCGGGGCCATACTGCCACACAGCTAAACCAGTTCAAACCTGTCAAATACCATCAAATAACATTTAAATAAAAACTACTAGGAATACTGATACACGGCCGGGGAGTTTGGTCTCTCTTCAAATGTCACTCGAAAGAATATCTGGTTATTCAGCAAGTGCACTTCACGATTTAGATGTGTGGCCCTATGGACCTAGTCGACTAGTTAACTAGTTAAGTTTGTCCAGAGAATGTCTAATAGGATGAGAACTGGCACTCTCTGGTACCTTCCGGTCTCTGAACTGGTTGTGGTAACACATCTCTGTCCATGCCAGGGCGCTCGCCGGTGAGTGCAGAATGAATGGGAGTCGACGGGTTTCACCCTCAAATCCACTTTTCTCAGGGTGTAATTTTTTGTAATTTGAAAGTGACATTCAAAAGGGGGGGTTAAGATAATACACTCAGCTGAATATTGATTTTTTTTAAGTTCACTTATCTGTTCTAAAAATCTGTTAAAAATGTTGATGACGTCACATTTTCATACTGCCAGAGGTCCTGCTTTACGGCAAGTTCTAAGTCACTTTGGCACTTCCGCATATATATATATAATAGCTTCAGATGCCATCAAGCTGGGTCTCTGGTCGTAATCAGTCGCAAGTCCGTCCCTGACCAATCAGCATTCATTAGCAGAATGCTAGCGTGTACGGCCAACAACGGCCCAAACTGTAAGAAATCGGAAGGACATAAGTACTCATTCATTCGACTTTTGACCTATAATCTATATTGAACTTGCGGAATCTACAATAAAATCTGCAATATTTTAACAACAAGCAGGTGAAAGAGATACATTTAGCCGTCTAGCTCCATAGACCCCCATTCAATCTGCACTCGCCCGCGATCACCCCCAGTGGAATTCTAATGGAACTGCAACAAGGTTAGATACAATGGGGCTCAACAGAGAGTGCCAAGGCTCTCCGTAGATAGGCTCTGGTTTGTCTTTGATTTCTTCTTCTTTGGTTTTAGACGATGTATTGATGTGCTGCTATGGAGTCTGGCCCTCCTGCTGAGGAGGAGGCCAGCTCCGGTTGGATGTACATATCCTCATTGCCTGACTTCAATCTGTGCCATGTCGCTATTCTGTGGCTCCTCAAGTTCACTTTTGTATCGACTGGAGCCCATAATAGTCCTCCATTTTGAAAGCCTGTTTTGTATGACAGTTATCAAAATAATGTGTGATTGAATAATCAACCACAACAAACTCTCAACAAGTGCATCAAAACAAAAAATAGACTTTCTGTGCCATACACACCTGTATAGAAATTGAACTTTCACAAATGTTGTTTTCCCATGGAATGAATTTCAACGTGTGTTTGGTGGGGAGGGAGGGGGGGGGGGTCTACGGATTGAATTTGCTGCTATCAAAGCAAGGGTTCATTCATTGCCTCTACTGAACCCTGACCCAAACCCCTACTCCAACCCTGACCCTAATCCCAGCTGAGGGGTCAGGGTTCACCCTAACTCCAACCCAGGGGTCAGGGTTCACCCTAACCCTAACCAAGCCTTCAGGGTCCCAAGAGGGGGGGGCAATAGAGAATCAACATTCATTCAGCTACAGTTCTTGTTGGGACTGTTACATGTTCTGCTAGTCAAGTCATACTCTGGGACATTAGCAACAACAAAAGCTCAACTCAACAGCACCTCCTCTGGTATGCCTCCGCCAGGACACCTGTTCATTCTGTCTTAATGATCACCAGCAGCCTTCCTCTTTACTTTCTTCACTTGTAAAAAGACTTCTGATTCTCTTGTTTTATACACCGCAATTGATTTCCTTTTTTCTAGTTATCATGGAATAATCGGCCCTCCTTCAGCCCTCTCTGAGCTCCAGGTCACGGCCGCTCTAGACCGTTACCTGGACCCAGAGCGCTCTATTTGAGCCCTTCAGAACCAAACTCGGCTCCAGCCTTGTGACTAACCAACCAACAAATGAAGTAGTGTTATTTCAGTCTTCGGTTACTCTTTAAAGGACCAAACATAACAACCTTTTAAGTAAATAAATGCATATAGAAATGTGTGAACAAAATTAAGAAATATCTGAATACTGAATGTCAGAAGTGAAAAGTTGTTCCCATAATCTGATGTTTTTTTGTATTGTTTTTATTCACAATTATTGCAATTAATCAAGTATTTTTTGCTCAGTATTCTGTGTGTTTACCAACCCTATTTCTTTGTTTCCACACTGTGTATTTGCATTTATTCATTTCCATAGTTCTTTGTGACGTGAAGAAAGAGAAACCAGTGATGAGTTCCATTGGAGTCTGTATGTTTAAAGGTTCTTCAGAAGTACCTTCTCTCTGAGTGGAGAAACCTTCGGTATGAATCCAACAGAGCGAGGAGAGGGCGTTCAGCCAATGGGTCAAGTGAAGAGCAGAAGTACATACATGGAGTGAGAATGGGAATTGATGAATAGATTAATTCATTATCATAGAAATACCACTGCAAATGAGTAAAAACACATTTATTTAACATAATTAAATTGGGCAACACAAAAAAATACAAAAAATAAAGAACATTTAGGAAAAAAACATTTGCATTCACATGTTTTACTTATTTCTTAATTTCAAAAGCACATGTATTTATTAATTAGATATTGTTTTAATTTGGTCCCTTCATATGAACATGCTTAGATGTGGTCCGGATTCAGGTGTTTAGGGGGAGTTTCTTTATACGTGGTCAATGCCTTTGTCATTGAACTTGATTCTCAAGCGAGATGACATTTTAATAGAATATAAAATAGTATTTTTTTTTTGTTGAATTTTCTACTTTCTACTTAAAAGGGCCAATACTCTGGTCAGTTCCCCAAAGCAAATCCACTTGAATTGAAAGGTAGAAGTAAGCTATGTCCACTACTGGAAGTAGTGGAGTAGTGGAGTAGTACCACCCAAATTCTCATCTGGTTCTTTGTCTGCTCTAACAGTTAAATATCTGTGCCCTTCTGTGACTCAAACCCGGTTAGTAAATGCTAGCATCTTGTTATCGGTTTGGTGACCAAGACTGTCTGTAGTCTTTCATTACTTCTCAACGCAAGCAGATACAGACTATGTGGCCAAAGTGTACCACTAGTGCTCCCCTCGCTATTAACGACAAAAACGGGTCCTTGAGCAGCTGTGGATGTATTAGAACACGTCTCAGTGTCTCCTCCAGCTGAGCCAGGGTTCAACCCAAAAGGTGAGGGTTAGAAAACAGCACAGCTACAGCACTTGTTGGACATGCAATAATGATGTACATACGCAGCCCCCACGGTGTCTTATGCAAATCCTCAGCCGGTCCTAAAGGGTCCTGCCGGTCAGGTGATCTACCTATGCTAACACGATCCACTCACTGTGACCACATCGTCATTGGGGAAGCATGAGTCAGAACCACAGGGGAGCAGCTAGGAGACTGGTTAGGAGACTGGTGCCCAGTGACAGCAGACATGCCCCAGTTAGGACACTGGTCCCCAGTGACAGCAAACACGCCCCAGCTCGGTTGGTGGCTCTCCAGGGGTATTGAGGAAAACAGGAAGAGCACAAGCTGTAGCCTTGCAATTCCTGTTTCTGATTGGTTATGAATTAATTAATTATGTGATACAATGATTACCAAAGTTTGTATGACAAGTTTAATATCCAAGAAACAAAAAGTGAATGAGAAATTGTAATTGTTAAAATGTTAGGTTTAATGTTGAGGGTTTTAGAGTTGGCTAACTACTAAGCAGGCTTAGTCCAGGTTGTGTTGATTGGTTTGGGTCACTGAAGGGCTCTGAAGAGCAACCAATATAAACATCTGCTTCCTTGAGAGGCCAGTTAGCAACCAGACAAACTCCTTTCATTTGGCAGAACTCCCCTTTTCTTTTCTTATTCCACCCTGAAGGAAAAAAACACATGTGATCGTGTTTCTGTATTGAAGTCTGCATCACTTGCTTTATGGATTAGTCATTCAAAGGCTGAAAATGAACAAACTAAAAGGTCATCAAAATGAAAAGAAGATACCTCCTTTAAGACCAATGTGTTTTACCTCACTGTAAATATTTTCTCAATTTGTTTACTCCAACTTTGCAATTTATACTTTTTTGGTTTGATTTTTGTTTCTATGAAATGCTTAAAAAATGTAAGAGAATAAAACTTTTGTCATGGTACTTAAATGTCAGAAGGCATTGTATGGTGTTTGTGTTTGCGCCGTTTGATGCTTCTGTTCTTACTCAGCTCTGTCTGTACTGATGGTCTGTATTCAGTCTGTACTCAGTCTGTACTGATGGTCTGTACTGATGGTCTGTATTCAGTCTGTACTCAGTCTGTACTGATGGTCTATACTGACGGTCTGTACTCAGTCTGTACTGATGGTCTGTATTCAGTCTGTACTCAGTCTGTACTGATGGTCTATACTGACGGTCTGTACTCAGTCTGTACTGATGATCTATACTGACGGTCTGTACTCAGTCTGTACTGATGGTCTGTATTCAGTCTGTACTCAGTCTGTACTGATGGTCTATACTGACGGTCTGTACTCAGTCTGTACTGATGGTCTATACTGACGGTCTGTACTCAGTCTGTACTGATGGTCTATACTAACGGTCTGTACTCAGTCTGTACTGATGGTCTGTACTGACGGTCTGTACTCAGTCTGTACTGATGGTCTATACTCACGGTCTGTACTCGGTCTGTACTGACGGTCTGTACTCAGTCTGTACTGATGGTCTATACTGACGGTCTGTACTCAGTCTGTACTGACGGTCTGTACTCTACTGATGGTCTGGACTGACAGTCTGTACTCTGTCTGTACTGACGGTTTGTACTCAGTCTGTACTGACGGTAAGTACAGACGGTCTACTCAGTCTGTACTCAGTCTGTACAGTTGGTCTGTACTCAGTCTGCACTGACGGTCTGTACTGATGGTCTGTATTCAGTCTGTAAAGTCAGTTCTTGCTGAGTCTCTGCCCCACTGAGTCCCGGTATAAATGCCTTGTTTTAAATGTTCCTTTGTTTAAAATAATAAATACAAATGAGGCAGGAGGGAAAGTAGATGTATTATCAGCTACTGTGCCCAACCCTTTACTACTTCTATCATATTATAACCTGAACTATACCATATATAGTGTGTTCAGACGGAGGGAAGACATAGGACATAGAGGGCCGATACCTTGTTCACTTCTGATCAAGCTGGTGTAGCAAATGGTGTGAATAAAGAAGCTAAGAATTTCATAAAGAATTGTGTCGCTTACTTGTCTCGTCGGCATGGACACTTGTTCAGCAAACAGCAATAAGAAAAAATGATGGAAATATAACTTTTGATGATACGTGCAACATTGAGTCACATCTGTCATAGTTCCAATAGAGATTGTACCCAGTCATTTACAGGCCAACTGACACTCACACTCCAATATCCAGTAGCGTAATTGGAGACCGGGGACAGTTGCAACATGTTATTTTTCTCCAATCAGAAACAAGCTAGAGTGATGTTACTCACACTGCACATGCTCAGTTGGATCCGCCCCCTTGCAGAAAGAAAATCGAACAGATTCCTGAGCTGCTCCAGAATTTAAAAACTGTTTTTGAGGTATGAAAGTATTTTTTTTCTTGAGCTTTTTTTTTGTTATAGTGTTGTCACCGTTTTTGTGATTCAGCTCAAAGTTGTATGATTTAAATGAGTAATATATTAACTTTAAGTGAGTATGGTTAGCATGTGTCAAGGTCACCTTGTTTAGCTAGCACGTGAGGTTTTATCATGGCTGACAGGTACATTGCTTAAATATAAAAACTGACCACATAACAGTATTTTTTTATTTATTTAGAATTTAATAATAATTTACTTAAAAATATACATTTCATATTTACATATATTTGTCTTTCTTTTCAGTATGCCGAGAGTAAGAAAAAGGGCCACAAACAGAGGGGTCCCACTCCATATTTTGGAGAGAGCCTCTAACATTGTCAGGGAAGGCAGATCAGTCAGGGCAGTGGCGAGAGAGTTTGCCATCTGTCACACCACCTCTTCAGATTCCACAAAAAGAGGCAAGCACAGGGACATGATGATACGTTACCAGGTGTTGGCTACAGGAGCAGCAGGAGAGTTTTCACTGATGAACAGGAGAAGAGCCTCAGGCTCTATCTAAAAGAGGCAGCTGACCTATACTTTGGGCTATGTCCCAAAGAGGTAAGAGAAAGACTGTTTTATTAAGGGGCATGTTAATATGAGAGAAGTCTGAAAACAGGGAGGGAGAGGATAGAATTAGCCTGGCTCCGCCCGCCCACCTACTTCCGCCCAAATTTCATTTTCCCTTCAGTAGTCAGTCTGGGGCTGGGGCTTGTTAGTGGGATTTTGCCCGAACAAATTTCTGTGTGACCAATCAGCGAACAGAGGAAGTGGCTGAGAACGATGACGTCGAAGTAGCGACGTATTGTCAATGACAAGACCCAGCCTCGACAGTTGACTGCAAACATTATCTCTGTCCTTACTATAGAATATTAATGTAGAATTTGTAATTGTTCCTTGAACTCTAAAATTAGATGAACAAAACCTGCAGCTATCGTTGACAGACATCTTCACGCTTCATCTTGTTTTGTTTGTGTACACAGCCTGCGCATGCGCGCAACGTAGTTTTCGGCCGGTCCCGGCGTATGACATACGTCACGACCAAACGCTATTGCGATTGGTTATGGCAGATCCAGAGTGGCACTGGGCAGATCCAATAGTTTTAAACTTCAACAGACACCCGCCTCCAAGTGAGTGAACGTTTGCCAATTACAGCAGTTCCAGACCTTCTGTACAAATGAAATGAAGTACGATGGTCTGGTAGCACCAGGCTAGGATAGAATTAGGCCTAAAGATAATATGATGGATGGTATTTTTAACACTTTTATTTCAGGTAAGGAGGTTTGCATATCAGCTGGCCATACACTATGGCTGCAAATTTCCTGAGCAGTGGAGAGAGACAGTTATGGCTGGGGAAGATTGGTTTTCAGGATTTATGAAGAGGAACACCAGTCTCTCTATTAGACGGCCACAAGCCTGTCAAGAGCAACCAGCTTCAACCAGGTGAATGTAGAAAAATTCTTCGATAATCTCAGCAAAGTTCTTGATAAGCACAAGTTCCCTCCACAGAACATTTGGAACGTCGATGAGACGGGCATTACAACAGTCCTGACACCCAACAGGATTCTAGCCAGACGTGGGGCAAAGCAGGTAGGGGCTCTTACCTCAGCTGAGCGGGGCACGCTGGTCACAATGGCAGGAGCAGGGAACGCAATTGGAAATACCATCCCCCCCATGTTCATTTTTCCACGCGTCCATTTCAAGCCCCACTTTGTCCGAGATGGACCGACTGGCTGTATAGGCACAGCCAATCGCACTGGATGGATGCAGGAGGCTGACTTCATTGTGTATTTGAAACATTTCCAACAGCACACTCATAGCTCCCCAGAGTCTCAAGTGTTGCTTATTCTGGACAATCACCCCTCACATCTTTCATTTGAGGGTGTGAACTTCTGCAGCAGCAATGGCATTGTGCTGCTGTCGTTGCCTCCCCATTGTTCGCATGAAATGCAACCTCTAGACAGGACTGTCTACGGGCCTTTAAAAAAGGCAGTCAATTCGGCCTGCGACTCCTGGATGAAAAAGTCATCCTGGTATGACAATGACCATATATGACATTCCGGGTATTGTCAAGGAGTCTCTCCCTCTTTCCGCAACACCATCAAATGTGCAGGAGGGGTTACGCTGCACAGGGATCTGGCCTTTCAAAAGAGACATATTCAAAGACCATGAATTTTCCCCTTCTCTAGTCATTGATCGGCCTCTACCCCCTACCTCTGAGTCTGCTTCAGCTGCCCCTTCGGCCTCCATGTCTCCACCAGTAGCCTCACCTGTTGCCACAGCCTCTTTGCCTCCACCTGCTCATGTGCCTCCTTCAGCAGCTCCTCCTGCGGCCTCCTCCTGTCCTGCAATAGCCTCACCTGCTTCTGTGGCCTCCATTTTTCATCCGCCAGCCTCACCTGGAGCCTCAACGTCTCTTCCACCAGCCTTCCCTGCTTATTTTTCTCCAGAGGCTATCTGGCCACATCCTAAAGCAGGGCCCAGAAAATTGCAACCAAAGGTAGAAAATGGCGCTCCACTGCCATTCTGACTGACACGCCAGAAAAAATAGCACTGGAGATCGAGAAGAACAACGTTCTTCTCAAGAAGGCAAAAAAAATAATTGGAGAGAAAGAAGCTACAAAAAAAGTTGCAAAAAAAGGGGGAAAGACGATCAAAAAGCTGAAGAACATAATGCCTGAATCAGAATCAGGCGAATTCTGTATAGTTTGTTTGGAGAGTTATTCAAGGTCGAGGGAAGTCTGGTTACAGTGTTTGAGCTGTAAATCCTGGGCACACAAGGATTGCACCCCTGGAGGTGATGTGTACACATGTCACAACTGTGACTCTGACTGAGACCAGGGCCCCGTTTCCCGATAACGATGGATATGCTCGTACGATCCATCGTACGATGGATCTCACGATGCATCGTTAATTTTAGGGGAGCGTTTTCCGAAACTCATCTTAACATGAACGCGCGTGCTCTGCTCTTACGACGTCGTAGGATTGTAGCTGTCTACTGAGACGGTGCTGAAATGGGCTCCGTATGAGGGGGAGACGCAGGAATGTTGTTGGATTAAACTATATTTTGTGGCAGCAAAAAATAAAAAATATCTCCCCATCATGGCCAACAGCAGAGTAGCCTACGAAAAGAATAGACTAAGATGAATGCTACAAATATTAAAACACAATTTATTAGGTAGGCCGACATATGCTATATCAGTCCTAATCCTGAACGCACCGTGTGTAGGCCTACATTGTTTCACGGCATTTTCTCCCCTGAAATAATTCCATATTACAAAAATAAAAAAATAGCTTGTGTCTGTGTGACAACTATTTAAATGTGCTGATTTCTGAAACATGTTTTGCGCCGCAAAGAGGGCAGACTTTCTCTGATTCCGCAGAGGGTTTATTCATTCATTCAGTGATTGGCGCGCCGCGCACTCTCTAGAAACTTTGGTGTCAACGTTAAAAATGCAACGTTCCATTCATTCATTATCATTCAAACGCAGAGGCATTGACACGGCTATTGCTGTTGCTGGTCTAGATCGATTCCTGCCCATATTGTTGGGTAGGAGTATGATGATGTGGGCAATGTAAGCGGGAATGGCACGCATCGATTCGCAGCAGTTTCCCGCAGCAGTCTACGTTCACTGCAGAAACCACGCTCTCAACTTGGCGATTGTGCACTCCACTAAGGTCAGGGATGTTCGTAACTGTCTAGACACGGTCCAATAAATAGTGAACTTCATCACAGCCTCACCGACGCGCCTACAGTGCTTTATGGCAAACAATCGCAACAAAAAACGCCTGCAGAAATTATCCGACATCCGCTGGTCTCAGGATGATTCATGTACAGTATGTTTTCTGTCATTGATCAATATGAGGACATTTTAACCACGATGGTTGAATTAAAATCAGAGGGAGACAGCAAGTGCCGCTCGCAAGCGACCTCCCACACGAGCAACGAAATCATTAGATTTTATTATATGCCTTGTGATAGGGTTGCCTTAAGTGACGTGGCGTTTCATCGGTAGGCCTACATTTATTTTTGGAATTTTAAATTGCTGCAATAAATTATATTTGTGTTGATTTCTAACATGTCTCTGTCTTTGCTGTTTAAATCTAACAGTAGTCTACGAGTAATATATATGCGCGAACCACTGTTTTTGGGGTATTGCGAAATAGCGCCAGCTGGACATTCAGTGGTATTGGATGACGTGTTTTAATAAAACACATCCAATACACGGAATGTCCAGCTGGTGACTCCACTGAGGCTATAGTAACGATGCATCCTAGTGCTTAACGAGTAGGTCTACCCCTGTAGGCGTCGTTAGCTACGAGGGTTTTAACGACGTCGTTACGTAACGATGCTTTCGGGAAACGGTCCGAAAACTCTGCGATGATCGTACGGTTTTAACGACGTCGTTAGGCTAACGATGCTTTCGGGGGCCCAGATTATTTTATTATTGTTGATATTACAGTTTTAACAGTTGCTAAAATTTGATTGATTGCCGTAAAGTTACTGCCATTAAAGTAGATGCAAGAAGCAGTTATATTGTTGACATTAAATTTTTTACCTATGTATTGCTGAAATGAAATATGTTATAAAATATAGATTTTTTTTAAATGTTTAAGTTGTTGCCGTAAAGTGAATCTGAAATCAGATTATTTTATTATTGTTGATATTACAGTTTTAACAGTTGCTAAAATGTTTAAGTTGTTGCCGTGAAGTTATGCATTTTTTTACCTTTTACATTGGCTAAATAAATGAATTAATTGCCTCACAAATTGTTCCATCTACTGTATTTTATATCAATTTGAATATTTGACATCTGATTCTGCACATAAGGCCTAGCCTACATCTAGACAAATCTATAATTGTCATCTGATCAAAGCTGATGAATACTAAACATTGTAATATTATAACTTGCATTTTTGATAATAATCCTTTTGTTAAAACTGAAATAAATTGTATTTGTGACATGTTGCAACCATCTCCAAACAAACTGTCCCCGGGCCGGGGTCAGTTGCAACGTCTGACTCCTGACATTCAAATGCAAATTGTGAAGAAAATAGATTCTGTAATCATCCTTAAATGGTTTTGATTATTAACAGACAGATGTACGTTTTATTGTATGAAAATTTGGTTTGTCTAATCCAAACCGTCTCTGAGTAACAGAGTCAAATGCAAAAAGTGTTGCAACTGTCCCCGGTCTATTAGTATTATACCTTCCTTATTTGTCCACCAAAAGTCAAGCAAGAAGGACTTTAAAAAAAGAAGGAGTTTAAAAGCAAAACAAATAAAATATTTATTCAAACAATATTTATTTAATCAAACTCCGTAAATCAGAATCATTCCAAGTAGCTACGTCTTTCAACCAGTAGGGGGCAACATTGATAGCACTTTATTAACAACACAGGATAGTAATCAAGCTTTATTGCAAAGACGATGAAATCTGACATTAGAAAAAGTGATGGAAAATAAACAACATCACAGTGATCATCATCATCACGTAATCCTCTCACATCACCGCAAATAAGCAGTGCTGTTAACGAAGTTCTCCAGCACTTAAAGAGCTCTTGGGTCAGGGTGAGGCAAGTATTGTTTTAAAGTTCTACTACATTATATCCTTAATGATGCAGTCTGACTGGTTCTGTCGGACAATACGAGACTGAAACGGAAACTCGAAGAAGTGATGACGGCTTTCACAAACCTGGTCCCCCATGTGGTCCACCCAGACCAGTGCTGGACCAGGGTGGTCCACCGTCCACCCAGACCAGTGTGGCCCACCCAGACCAGTGCTTGACCAGTGTGGCCCACCCAGACCAGTGCTGGACCAGGGGGGTCCATTCAGACCAGGACATCAGTGTTGTGTGTCGACCTGCAGCTCCACCACCCCGTGATACCGCTTGCCACACCAGGAGTCTCCAATGCGTTGGCTCGACTCCCGGCAGAAGGTCCAATGATCAAGGCATCGGAGAAACCTGGTCTTTCTGTAAAAAAACTAAAAAAACGAGCGTGTGCTACTTAATCCGGGACTGTTGAAAATGATGAGTATTAAACAGATAAACACATAAAACACACACACACACACACACACACACACACACACACACACACACACAGGCTGCTCTGCATCCCCACCAGCTGACTCGATTTTTAGAAATGCGAATTATAGTCGGAACAGATGGCGTGTGTGTGAGTGAGTGTGAGTGTGAGAGAGAGAGAGAGAGAGAGAGAGAGAGAGAGAGAGAGAGAGAGAGAGAGAGAGAGAGAGAGAGAGAGAGAGAGAGAGAGAGAGAGAGAGAGAGAGAGAGAGAGAGAGAGATACGGCGGCGGGGGAGGAGGATATTTCGGTGTATTGGTTGTGCGTAAAGAAGCCGGCAAAGCCCAGAGAGGCGATGACAGCGCAGAGGAAAACGACCCAGAATTCCGGGACCTATCGATAGAACCGGACCTCCATACAGGACCTCTCTGTATATAGGACCTCTCTATAGGACCGGACCTCCATACAGGACCTCTCTGTATACAGGACCTCTCTATTGGTCCTCTCTATAGGACCGGACCTCCATACAGGACCTCTCTATAGGACCTCTTGGAGCGGACGACGGACGAGGGTCTGCAGGGTTTCGTTGTGAGAGAACAGCGAGCGGAGATGAGTGATGGAGGAGCGGCTCGGCTGACGCTGCGGAGCTGAGAGATCCTCCACCCCTCCGGTGAGCTCCGATGGACCAACGGTCTTCATGCCGTTGTTCATGTCGTTGTCGTACTAATTGGCAATACAATAGCTTATCTGCAGCTCATTGTGTGATGTGTTTATTATGATCCGTGCTGTCCGGTCGGTCCACATTGATCTGGATCTGTTGAAGGCTTCCGCTAGTTCTGCAGTAAACCGCCTGGTTTCATCTCTCTCATGGTCTCACCTCATGGTTTCATCTCTCTCATGGCTTCTCCTCACTTCATGGGTTCATCTCATTGTTCACCTCATGGTTTCATCTCTCTCATGGTTTTTCCTCCTGGTCGCACTTCATGGTTTCATCTCTCTCATGCTTACACTTCATGGTTTAATCTCATGGATTCCCATCATGGGAATTCGTTCAGCGCGGCGGGTTTTCTTGTCCCGGGCGGGCCGCCGTCGTCATGGGCGATCACGTGTCCAAGTTGAAGCTGCTGTCGGCGACTGATGGCGACATGGAGGAACGTTACTTCCTGAACCGCTGTCCCGACTGGGCCCCCCCGGGGGTCGCGACCTCCGACCCTGAGGCCGACGGGGGGTCCAGAGAGCCGCTGGACGCCGACGGAGAGGTAAGAATGATCATTAAAACAATTAATAATAATAATTATTAATTATTATTATTTTAACATGCTGCTGCTAAAGCTGCCAAACAGAGCTAACATGCTATAGCTAACCGATAGAGCTAACATGCTATAGCTAACCAACAGAGCTAACATGCTGTAGCCAACCAACAGAGCTAACATGCTGCTGTTATATCTAAACGTCAGAGCTAACATGTTATATCTACCCAACAGAGCTAACATACTATAGCTAAACCACAGAGCTAACATGCTATAGCTACCCAACAGAGCTAACATGCTATAGATAACCAACAGATCTAACATGCTATAGCTAACCCACAGAGCTAACATGCTTTAGCTTACCAACAGATCTAACATGCTATAGCTAACCCACAGAGCTAACATGCTATAGCTACCCAACAGAGCTAACATGCTATAGATAACCAACAGAGCTAACATACTGCTGTTATGTCTAACCATCAGAGCTAACATGCTATAGCTACCCAACAGAGCTAACATGCTGTAGCCAACCAACAGAGCTAACATGCTGTTGTTATATCTAAACGTCAGAGCTAACATGCTATATCTACCCAACAGAGCTAACATGCTATAGCTAACCCACAGAGCTAACATGCTGCTGTTATGTCTAACCATCAGAGCTAACATGCTATAGCTACCCAACAGAGCTAACATGCTATAGCTAACCAACAGAGCTAACATGCTGCTGTTGTATTTAACCAACAGAGCTAACATGCTATGGCTAACCAACAGTGCTAACATGCTATAGCCAACCAACAGAGCTAACCTGCTGCTGCTATATCTAACCAACAGAGCTAACATGCTATAGCTAAGCAACAGAGCTAGCATGCTGCTGATACAACTAACCAACGGAGCTAACATGCTGCTTCTATATCTCACCAACAGAGCTAACATGCTATAGCTAACCGATAGAGCTAACATACTATAGCTAGGGTTAGGGTTAAGCTACGGCCTGATCAGAATAAAAGTTGAATGGTTTAAACCCGATGTGCAGGTCAGCGCTGCGTTCCAGAAAAAGGTGCACAACAAGATGACGGATCTGCTGGAGCAGATGGAGGAGGGCCTGAAGACCGCAGACCCCCATGACTGCTCCACCTACACTGGATGGACAGGTGAGGCTCACCGCCTGCTCATCAACACCTATTTGAAGCAATGTCACAGCTACACACCACCTAGGGACTTTTACTGGCCTCCTCCCCTGCAGTAGGATCCTTCAAATGGCTCTTCTTATCTGTATCTATTCTCACCACAGGTATTGCCCTGCTCTATCTGCAGTTGCATCAGGTGTCTGGTGAGGCCCCCCACCTGCAGAGGGCGCTAGACTATGTGAAAAGGAGCCTGAGAAACCTCAATGGCCGCAAGGTGACCTTCCTGTGTGGTGACGCCGGACCCCTGGCGGTGGGGGCGGTGGTCTACCACCGGCTGAGCCACACAGAGGACAGCAAGCAGTGCATCACCAAGTAGGTGGCAGAGCACTGTACTGGACATAGCTCCTAAATCAGTACCGGAGCATCGCTCCTAAATCAGTACCGGAGCATCGCTCCTAATCAGTAGTTGGTGCTCAGGAAGCCTGGGGCATCGCCAGCATTAGAGTTGTTGGTTAAAATCCTCAACAGAATTATGTCGATGTTGTCCATAAAGGTCTACACTTTTAGAGAAGGGCTTCCTGTGTGGATTGAAAGCTGCACCATTGTGAAATCATTGGTGTGTGTGTGTGTGTGTGTGTGTGTGTGTGTGTGTGTGTGTGTGTGTGTGTGTGTGTGTGTGTGTGTGTGTGTGTGTGTGTGTGTGTGTGTGTGTGTGTGTGTGTGTGTCAGACTGCTCCTCCTGCAGCCAGCGGTGGTGGGTGACTCGGAGCTCCCTGACGAGCTGCTGTACGGCCGCGTGGGGTACCTCTACGCCCTGCTCTACATCAACAAGGAGCTGGGGGCCGGCACGGTGGACGAGGGCTCCATCAGCGAGGTGACGTCTGCACACACACACACGGGGATCTAGTGGTCGCCCACGGTGATCTGGTGGTCACCACGGTGACCAAGTGGTCACCACAGCAGAGTGTGTCCGCTGGTTTGGTCTGGTGGCAGCAAGCGGTGACTAAAGCGCCACATAGAGCCATCATAGACCATACGTGTTAAACCCGGTTCTTAACCCTCCCCCCACCCGGTCCTCCATCAGGTGGTGTCGGCCATCTTGAACTCGGGGCAGAAGCTGTCAGTGCAGCAGAAGAAGGCGGAGCGATGCCCCCTGCTGTACGAGTGGCACGGCAAACAGTATGTGGGCGCGGCCCACGGGCTGGCCGGCATCTTCTACATGCTCCTTCAGGTCAGAACCTTTCACAGCTCTGAGTGTCTCCTCCTGGTATCACCACCTTCGGTCGTGCACCATGTGATGTGTTTACATGTGTATCTCTGTAATGCATCACAAGGGGGGGGGGTGGGGGGGTGGGGGTGTTAATGGAGATGATGTAGCTACCGTGCTGATGTAGTTACTAGTTACCGTGCTCGCTAGATACCAAGCTTGCTAGTTAACTTGCTCGCTAGGTATCGTGCCATGCTAGGTACACACTCGCTAGGTACAACGCTCGCCAGGAAACATGCCGTGCTAAGTACACGCTCGCTAGGTACCACATTCACTAGTTACCACATTCACTAGTTACCATGCTGGCTAGGTACCACACTAGCTAGGTACCATGCCACGCTGAGTCCTCGCTCACTAGGTATTGCGTTGCGGAACATTCTGAACATTCTGTAGACCGGGCTGAGTAGAACAAGGACAGAAATAATTAATGCTGCAAGCAGCATTTTACGGGTGCCAAGCCTAAATCTGACCAATAAGACCCTGACAGACCATTAAGACCCTGACGCAGACCATGAAAACCCTGATGAAGACCATTAAGACCTTTTTTGTTTGGATATGCTTGACAACGCTGGAATAGCTTTAGCTTGGATCTGGTGATGGGCGAACAAACTTTCATGACCGTACGTCAAAAGGCTGAGGAGTTATGAGTGTTTCAAATTTTCAATTGATTGCTTTAGCGCCCCCTATCGTCCTATTTTGATGAACTTTAGCCTGGTTTACCTTGACCAATGCTTCTTTAAGTACACCAAGTTTGGTGAAGATTGACTCAAGTTAACCACGCCTTTAGTCACCTAACATTTATTGGGCTAATTTGGAAGTCCAGCCGCCATTTTGTTACAGGTTCTGGGTTTGCTTGGAACATTTGCTCAACATGAGGAGATACAAATGTCTACAGGATTTCATCACTGTAGATGAAAGCGGTCAGAAAATATGTCTGTCCAAAGTCTGCATTTTCAGTTATTTGATATAGCTCGCCCTATCGCCCGATCTGGGAACAATTTGGAGAGGTTGCATTTTCAGTTAATTGTTATACCACTCCCTATAGCCCGTTACAATTTAGAGAGGTTCATCTTGACCAATTTTGACTATACCAAGTTTGATAATGATTGGGTTAATTTAACCCCGCCCTTTGGCATAAAGTTAAATTTGGACGAATTTGAGCCTCTGGCGATCATGTTGTTTTGTCAATCAACTTCATCTTACTTGAGCAGTTGGAACTTTGGTCACCAATAAGTTGGTCCCGCTCAAATCAAACATTCCGTCTATGAACTGTGGTGATTTTAGTCAGTGGCCACGCCCATCTCAATGCCACGCCCTAATTGATTTTTTTTTTTACTTTATCTTGTTTAGAATTTGATTCTGAACAACATTTGTATTGGACTCAAGATCATAGGAGTCCATTTTGATGTTGATATAAGCATTTAAGTCTTTACGCGTTTTAAACCACACCCTTTTTAGAAGTCAATGGCTCCTGGGTGCTTTAATCTCTAATGTACAGACTTCGCTATATGTCAGATTGAAGACATTGGTCCATAGATTATATGTGCTAAAGGATTTTTGTCAAAAAACCTGGGATGGCTGTAAATCTTTTCAAATAAAGTCATAGGTTCTTGAGGCAGATTTGTTCACCATGAGGATATGCATGTATGAACAAAGTTTCATTACTGTAAGTCAAAAGGGTCATGAGATATGCTTGTTCAAAGTTAGCATTTTTGCTATAGCGCCACCTTTGGGCTAATCAGTGTAATATTTGCTCTCTGTTAATATTTAGTCAGCCTCTACAGCTGTAGTAAGTTACATAAAAAGCGTGCAAGCGGTTTAGGCTGTGTAAGTCAAACGTGGCGGAATAATAATAATAAAACTAACGATTACAATAGGTTGCCTTCGCACTTTGTGCTTGGCACCCTAATAATAAAACTAACAATTACAATAGGTTGCCTTCGCATTTTGTGCTTGGCACCCTAATGATTTGGTCTTACTGTTTCCAAGGAAACAAGCTGCAGATTTGTTAGATGTCTGGACTCCCAAGAACACCCAATGTCCCTGTGTTTAGTCACACTTCTATTGGCATCCACAGCAGATAGTTCACTGGTAAATAACTCTGGAGCTTTAACAAACTCTACATGTAACGCCAGACGCATCAATAAGACTCTCCGGCCAGAGAGGTTTCTTCACAACACTGTCCTTTTCAAGCTTTGTATTTTGTAGACAGAATTCATATGTATATATTAACATACTGTATATATAGATATATCTATATCTTAGACAACAATCCCTTCATATACCACCAGCAGCCACATTGAGGCAAGGAGTGACCGAAAAAAAATGGATGAGATAAAAATGTATTTGGATTAAATCGGTATATACGTATTTCATGGAACATTTGGAAAACCTGTGTCACAGCCAGGGGCACGGGTCCCGGCGGACGTCCTGTCGGGCTTGATCCGGCCCAGCGTCGACTACCTCCGCCACAAGAGGTTCCGCTCGGGCAACTACCCGTCGTCGCTTAGCAACGAGAGCGACCGCCTGGTCCACTGGTGCCACGGAGCGCCTGGCGTCGTGCCAATGCTGCTCATGGCCTACCAGGTGGGAGACGATGGTATTTACACCAGTGGATGCAGTCCAAGCTCCTCAAAGGTCTAAGTGACCTTGGGTACCTTGAAAGTTGCTATATAAATTACATTTAAAAATATATATAAAGTTATTATTATTATTGGACCTTTGAGGAGTGAGGGCTTCTTGCTCCAGGATGTTGGAGGTCTGCTGCCTCGTGACAAACCCCTCCCCGTGTCCGTCTCTTCTTCAGGTGTTTAAGGAGGACAAGTACCTGAAGGAGGCGGTGGACTGCGGCGAGGTGATCTGGCAGCGCGGGCTGCTGAGGAAGGGCTACGGGATCTGCCACGGCACGGCAGGGAACGGCTACGCCTTCCTGTCTCTGTACCGCACCACCCGGGAGAAGAAGTACCTCTACAGGGCCTGCAAGGTGACCTCCCAGCCTCTAGTTCCTCTGCCACTCTTTCTCTTGTGTTGTGGGGTCCAGCCTCTAGTTCCTCTGCCTCTCTTTCTCTTGTGTTGTGGGGTCCAGCCTCTAGTTCCTCTGCCTCTCTTTCTCTTGTGTTGTGGGGTCCAGCCTCTAGTTCCTCTGCCTCTCTTTCTCTTGTGTTGTGGGGTCCAGCCTCTAGTTCCTCTGCCTCTCTTTCTCTTGTGTTGTGGGGTCCAGCCTCTAGTTCCTCTGCCTCTCTTTCTCTTGTGTTGTGGGGTCCAGCCTCTAGTTCCTCTGCCTCTCTTTCTCTTGTGTTGTGGGGTCCAGCCTCTAGTTCCTCTGCCTCTCTTTCTCTTGTGTTGTGGGGTCCAGCCTCTAGTTCCTCTGCCTCTCTTTCTCTTGTGTTGTGGGGTCCAGCCTCTAGTTCCTCTGCCTCTCTTTCGCTTGTGTTGGTTTCAATTAATTAGGGGATTTTAATATTGCTTCTGCATATAATCATGCGTCCAAGTCCAATGAGTCCAATGCATAGGACCACTTATAACACGATACTAGTTTAACTTATCTTGACCACATACCCTTCTATCGTACTGTTTGTCATTCTCCCTCCAGTTTGCTGAGTGGTGTTTAGACTACGGAACCCACGGCTGTCGCATCCCTGACCGGCCCTACTCTCTGTTTGAAGGTACCTCCACCAAGTCAATCAATACCTACACCAACACAGACCCTACGCTCTGTTTGAAGGTACCTCCACCAAGCCAATCAATACCTACACCCACACAGACCCTACTCTCTGTTTGAAGGTACCTCCACCAAGCCAATCAATACCTACACCCACACAGACCCTACTCTCTGTTTGAAGGTACCTCCACCAAGCCAATCAATACCTACACCCACACAGACCCTACTCTCTGTTTGAAGGTACCTCCACCCAGACAATGAATAACTACACCAGAGGTGGAAAAATAACTGAAAAAATCTACTCAAGTAAAAGTACAGTTACACCACTGCAGTGGCGGCTGGTGATAAAAATTGTTGGTGGGGCGCAGTAATAGAAAAAAAATAATTTGGTAACCCCGCATAAAGTCAAAATGTGACTTAAATGGCCAAAGGCCGGACAATCATAAGTCTCACGCAGGAGACAAACAAAAAAGACGAGAGGTGGCAAGGCTCCAGCCCAACCACCGATCCTTGTGTGAGAGAGAGAGAGAGCTTCCACCTGGATCTCGTCTGCCTAAATAGCCTACACCACCAGGTGTAGGCCATGATTGCCAATCAGCAGCTGGAAGCAGGTGAAAGTTAGAAAATAATCCATAACACATAATAATACTAGCAGGGAAGTGCTAAAGTGCATATACAAACTAAATAAAATAAAGAGGGTCCGTAACAGCGATCTATCTCTTCTTTGCTGTAGTTGTGTTGCGCGAATGTTGCTGAGGGAGGTAGTTTATTTGATTGATTCGCTGAATTGTCCAATCGTGTGGTGATAAAAAAAACAGAAAAGCCATACCATTGGCCTGGGACGCACACTGCTGCGACCCGAGGGCGATTTTTTTTGCGCCAATGAAAAGCCGTCTCTGCTTGATAGACAGCAAAAATTTTGCGAGCTTACGTTGACTTCAACTTGGCCGGCGCCCCTGCCCTGAAGGAGGGCTTTATTAAGAATGACCAATAATTAGCCTAGCCCAAATCATTGACGTTCAGACGTGTTTAAATGGTTGCTGGCAGTTGCAAGTACAGTCTATCACACAATTAAACGAGGATAAACGCTATGTATTTTTGTTGATTTATTTTGTATGTATAATAGTTAATTCAAAGTTGGCAGATATATTCGAGTGAATATTTCACGGAGGGGCGGCGCCCTAGCGCCCTCTATTGACCAGCCGCCACTGAAATCTTACCCAATTCCAAGTTCAAGTATTGTAGTTCAAATTTACTAGTACAAAGTACTCTTTTCAAAACCTACTCAGAGTACTAAATACTAGTTACTTTTTTACTGGTCATATTTAATGCCTCACCAATCATAACTGCAATGGGGGATCCGAAATCTCTAATCAGGGTTAACTTTGAACAATGATTTTGAGCAATTTTACATCCTGTCATAATATAACTGAATATATTGGTTATCAAGACTTAATTAGCTTTTTTCATACCCAACAAAACATACATTAAGGCCAAAACTTACTTCAGTAAAAGTAAAAGTACAGTTTTTAAAAACTACTTAAAAAATACAAAATACCAATAATATCTACTCAATACATTTACTTGAGTAAATGTAATTAGGTACTTTGCACCTCTGAACTACACACACAGACACTAGGGGTGTAACGATAAACCTATATGTATCGATACATCGATTCTAGAGGCCACGGTGCGGGTTGCATCGATTCAAATCACATATCGATTATTAAACCGTTTCGTTTTATTCTAATTGTAAAAAAAAAAGTATGATTTGATTTCTGAATACAACGTCAACCCCCGCGCGTCGGCAGCGCCGTGGCTCCGCCTCCTCCACACGGTAGACGAAATCAAACACACAGCAGACGAAATTAAACGCACACGGCAGACGAAATTAAACGCACACGGCAGACGAAATCAAACACACACGGCAGACGAAATCAAACGCACAGGGCAGAACATAGCCTTTCCGCAGCTCCACGAAGCGGGGAGCGCAGACATCCACTCGCCATTAGGACTTAAATCTTTCGGTGCCTCTATTTTGGTTTCTGGAAGAAAGAGGGGAACTTGGACAAAACACATGCTATATGTAAACGGTGTGTAGTCGAACTGAAATAGGCCCACACCGGTAACACAACCAACCTCGCCAATCACTTGCAACGAAAACACAGCAGAGCTGCCAACTCAGCTGTTTCACCGTGACTAAAAAGACGCGTCCGATCGCCCCCCTTCCTCCCCCGTCTACAATCCCGATCCCCCCCACAGCCAAGTTTGCACTGTCCATTTTCATTTCATGTTACAGCTTGTAACTTGAGTGGTTGCACTTTCAAGTGTTTCAAAAGCACATTCAGTTTTTATTTAAAAATAAGGTTATTTGTAATTAAGCAGAGCTTAATAAAATAATTACACTGTGAACCTCTATTTGGTTGTATGCATTTGTGACTTGATAAAAATGGCATCTTTTACTATTAGTGAAAAATATTGTTTCATATCGTTCATGTTACTGAATCGAATCGTACTGAAGCAACATTTTTGATATCGGCAAATATCGAATCGTTGCCTTAAGAATCGTAATCGTATCGAACCGTGGTGAAGCCAGAGGTTTACACCCCTAACAGACACTACTGTTTGAAGGTGTCTCCACCCAGAAAATGAATAACTAAACCCACACAGACACTACTGTTTGAAGGTGTCTCCACCCAGAAAATGAATAACTAAACCCACACAGACACTACTGTTTGAAGGTGTCTCCACCCAGAAAATGAATAACTAAACCCACACAGACACTACTGTTTGAAGGTGTCTCCACCCAGAAAATGAATAACTAAACCCACACAGACACTACTGTTTGGAGGTACCTCCACCCAGACAATGAATAACTACACCCACACAAACCCTACTCTCTGTTTGAAGGGAGTGAATGGCAGTAGAAAGGTGACAGAGTGCAGGTTTGAGTAAGTTGGAGTAACAAGCTCTCATCTAATGGTCTAGGTATGGCTGGAGCCATCCACTACCTGTCAGAAATGGCCATGCCGGGAGACTCCCGCTTCCCAGCCTTTGAACTTTGACCTGCCTTGACCCTGGGCCATCGGGGTGAGGTACTCTGAGTGACATCTTCCTGGGAGGACATTGGATGAAGGAGGCCACTGAATACTGGACTCTGTGTGGCCTCTCCTAGCGAGGATGTTGGAGGAAGAGCGGAGGTCCTGAGGAGCAGAACCGATGACTTTCATTTTCCGGTTGGGACGCGTCGTCTTTGTGATCAAAGAAATGTGTTCTAGTATTTTGTTTTGGTCCGTCTGTGTTTGGAAGATGGAAACCCTTTACTTTTGGACGGGAGTTCAGCACAGCTGTTTTAGGTCTCACAACAATACATATAAGAAACAGCTGTACATGAAAGGGGCAGAATATTTTTTAAAAAGCGCTTTGTTGCTCTTTCATGGCACATGTTGAAACCATATTGTGCTTAATAGCCCTGTAGTCTTCCCAAAAGTTCATTTTTTACTAATAGTAGTAGAATTATCGTTTAGTCTGGTGGTTCCGCCTGTGTTGAACGTGTTTTGCCAGACAGTGCTGCCCTGGCTGTCTGTTTGGTTGCCTTTATTAGCAGTCCAGTGTGTTTCTGATAGTTTGTCTCTAAAGCTTGCATGCTTCTTGCTCATCCATTTAGTGCTGTTAGCTCATAGTGTTGTTCTGCAATTCACAACACATTTTTCGTCATGTAAGGTAAAGAAGGGTTTTTCTGTTTGTACTTCAACAGTCTCTAACCCTAACCCTAGTAACTAACCCTAGTAAACCACATATTGGGGCTTGCTGTCATCTAGTCATGTTGTAATGCTGTCATGTTGCAGGTGTCTATGTAAAAACATTTAGCATTTAACTAAGTTGCCCAAAATGCATGATGGGTAATATTATGGATCAGCTTGAGAACAGACACTTCATAGCTGGGACATCAAGAGACAATAAGAAGAAAATAACAGAAGAAATTCATCTTTGAATCTTCGTGGTTGGAATCAAACTCCCAAACGGGTTTGAGGCCATTGCGACGGTAAGAACTACGGCTGTTGGCTCGTCTGTTACCAAGCGGTGCCTTGCCCCGCAATGCGTCCTCCTGCTGGCCCCAGGTCAGCTCCACCTGCTGGCCCCAGGTCAGCTCCACCTGCTGGCCCCAGGTCAGCTCCACCTGGACCAGAGGAGATTCCCTCACTGGGTTGAGTTTAAAATCCCTTTACGTGTTAAAAACAAACCTGGGATGTTTCTGACACCAAATACTGGTGGTCTTGTTGTGGTTTTCACAAGTTCTAGTAGCCGTGTGTCTGTGAGGCTCAGTGTCGCTGTCTGTCTGTCTGTGCATCTGTCTGTCTGTCACTATGTCTGTGTCTGTGTTTCTACAGGTTTCAGTCAAGCCAAAAATAAGCTGATAAAATTTTTCATTCCTGGAGTTTACTTTAATATCATGTTAAGTTTTTTTAATTTTAGATTGTGACGTTCGTCCATCTTATACAAAAGAGAATGGTTAGGCTTTAAGTTAATGAAAAAAACTATATTAAAACATGTTAAGAAATATCACTCCTCACAGCTGTGTATTGTGTATTTACATGCATCAATGATGGCAATCATGGCGTCAATATTAGAATATTAAATCCAAGAAAGGAAGGAAGTAAGTGTTCTGTGCTTCAGTCGAAGATACCACTAAAGTCACATGTTACAATCAACGTTAATCATATCAAACTGTCTCTGATTGGAGGACGGAGCTCTTCCCCTCAGTTTGTTTACAGATTCTGGATGTCACATCAACACTGGTAACCACGGTAATAACCCTGTCAAACAGGAACATCGTCCCAGGATCCGGTCTAAACTGGTCAACAGGCAACGGCTCATTCTGTTCGTCAGTCGGACAGACGAGCACGTCTGCTCACAAAGTTATCGTCCAATAGGAAAGAAGAGTTCATCAGAGAAGTGACTTTTATTTACATATTTCACAGATTGATAATGACGGTTCAGACTATTCTACCACCGGATCCCCCTGTTCCCCTTCTGGGTTAGGGTCAGAACTACAGTTCAGCAGAATCACTGCCTCCCCACGTTGAGTGTGAACTAACGTGCTCTGAAGAGTAGAAGTACTAATCTAGACAACATGAGGAAGACTATGTTACCAAAACAGCCTCCTACTGATTTATAAATTATCTTTTGCATAGTTACAGGATGAAACGTGTCCACAGTTGACAAAACTAACTCCAAATCCCAATCTTGGTGTAAGAGGGGATGTTTTAATTTCAACAGAAGGCCAATTAGAAAAGGATGACTTGATTATATGGACTCTCTAGTTGCCAGCGTTGGTGTTGTGTAAGTTAATGTTCACAAAGAGCCTGTGTTTTAAAGCAGAAGACGTAGGAAAGAAGGAGACATCAAAATGACGAAGCTACATCATGGAGCGACACAAACTACGGACTGGCTCATCTACGTTTAGCAGCACAAATGTTCAAAACACAACCTAAAGAATTATACATAAAGATCACCTGTCGATGTGGGCGACAGGCGACGAGTCTGGTACAAAGGTCCCGTTCATAGATTTACATTTCCAGGCCTGCCATCTAAAACGGGACAAATCTGTTATTTTCAAGCAGAAGGTCGAAGCACAGGCAAGCAAGGGAGTGCATATGTGTGAGACTGTGTAAAGCATGTCTAATCTGCCATTTCTCTTTGACCGGCCCTTTGTCTTACTGTGGCCAGAGGATTCAGATGTGTTCACTAATCTGACTCACTGTTTCTCCGGTGCTCTCTCTTGTTTTGGGTGCCCTTGTGCATGTGCTACATGCTGTGCTGCAGGAGAAGGACAGCCCCACATTGTTCACAAAACATCACAAACACAGATGCATGCCTGCGTCGCAAAGCCAGACCCCCCCCTCCCAGGTCAGAGGTCAACATGTCTAATGCCACTTGTTGAATTGTCGATGAGTCAGGCATCCTGGTGTATGTCAGCGCGTTCAGAGTCCAGGGCCATCGCTCCGTACGTCCTGCAGCCAGACACACACAGACGTTGTGTTGAAGCTCCACTCTGAGGTGGGGTGAGGGTGGTGGTCTCTTGTCCTCCAAACCCCACAGCGTCCCACTACTTCTTATCGGCGGCGTCGTGGAACAGCTGGTCGTACGATGGAGGGGGGTGGTTGCAGTAGGACGGTGGGGGAGGGTAGGAGCTCATCATGGGATGGGCAGAGCCTGGTTGTGCTGGATACACCGGAGTTGCCGTGGAAATGCCCGGGTCCCCCATCCTGCCGTTGACACCGAAACCTTGCAAGGTTCCTGGTTGCTGCAACACTGGAGCGGACAGAGAGACGAGTTAGGATATAAATAAGCTTTTAAAATTTATTTATTTTTCTCGTGTGTCTCTCTATCAAAGAGACTGGATGACAAGAGTTTTCACTCCGGAGCATCGGCCTCCACAGACCCCTCTGGCTTCCTTGGCGTAATGAGGAGTTAACCCTCGAGTCGTGTCACTGGTCAGCCGCATGGTCTCTGTGTGGGGAGGCGGAGCCCTGGCGTTACACAGAGTCAGAGCCCGTCTATACGCCCGTCTTCCACGCGTCTTCCTAGACATTCTCTGCCTGAGTGCAGCATGAGAGCCCCGTGAGGAGTAATAAGCCAGAGAAACCGCTAGTTAAGATTTGGAGGAATGATAAACAAAGATGGAATTGGTTTCAAAGCCGAACGCGACAGCTGCCGTGTGGGAGCACTTCGGGTTCAAACCCAATGACCGTGGTGAACCACTTAACCTGTGCAAGCCGGTATGTCTCATTTGTTGTAAAATGGTAGAAACTAAACGCGCCAATACAACAAACATGCATCTGCACCTAAAGCATAATCATCAGATGCAGTTTTCTCAGCTGCGAAAAAAAACAGATCATGGGACGTCTCCGTCTTCAGTCCACAATCACTGGGGCGCTTAGTCGACAAAGTACAAACAGGACAGTTCAAATGGTGCGCACTCACTGACAGTTGTAGTTCACTTCATGTAGTTTTATTTCAATTTTATTTATTGTTTTTGGTTGTTTTGTTTATTTATTTTGGATATTTAAAATGTCTGCCAGTTCCAGTGTTAAATATTCTTTAGAAATAACAGTTTATTGATCTTTGAAAGGTTGTACTTGCATTATTATGCCATTATCATTATATTAGTTGAAAATGGTCTCAAAACTGCAATATTATCGCTTATCGCAATAATTTCTGGGACAATTTATCGCCCAGCAAAATTTGTTATCGTGACAGGCCTAGTCGTGACCCTGCATGATTAGGGTTAGGGTCGTGACCCTGCATGGTTAGGGTAGTAACCCTGACGCTAAGGGCTAGGTTTATCATAACCATAGATATATATAGAACACTTGATGTCTCGTCCACGGTGCTGGCCAATGGAGTCGAACGGCCGCACTGGCGGCCATCTTGCCACAGTTAGCTCGCTCACCCATAACATTCAGTACGTTTACATGCACAGCTTAATCTGATTAAAGCCATAGCTCGACTATGCTCCTCAATTTGACAACTGAAATTGTCCGGTTATACATGGCGGTGAGTAAATCGATTCATTGGCCGAAGCGTGTCATTCCCCGGTATGATAGGTGGCGCTGTACCCATTTCAAGTAGCGGTAATAGAACCACCGGCTGACCTCTTTACGTCACCAGCAACAACAAACTCAGGCCGAATTCGAGAAAGATGTTTTCAGTAGACAGCTGTCAGTTCACTTTGGGTCCATATCATTTCTCCGACACTCCATTGTTCCGACCTCTCGGTCGTATGCCGACTCCTCCGGCTGCTCTGCCGGCGGAGGAGTGACCTCTCAGCCGCATACGACCGAGAGGAACAATGGAGCGTCGGAGAAATGATATGGACCCGAAGTGAACTGACAGCTGTCTGCTGAAAACATCGCTTTCTCCTCCATGTCGCGTTTCAATCTGGACTTCAGAGAGTCAAAGCCAAAGTTAATTTCCCCCAATTAGGAAAAATAGTCGCTAGACCACAGGGCTAGTAACTTTCGAAATTTACTAGCCCTGGTGTAAAGTTACTAGACCAAGCAAATCAATGTGTGCCGTAGGCACGCGCATCACGTTTTCACATCACACATTACAATTTTCAGAATAAAAATTTAAAAAGAAGCCATTTGGTGGACTTTCAGCTCAGAAAAGATAGAATTTCATCATGGACATTATTATTGTTATTTTTTGTGTGTGTTTTCAGATATTTTTGGCATGATTGTTTTATCAGTATAAACCACTATAAACCACACCACTGACGGAGCATGATGATGTAAACCTCTCTTGGACAGCATCTATAAGATTGATTGCAAACATTTATTCATTCATTCTTTATACAGTACATTTCAATGCTAGTGCTGATAATATTACTATTACTCACAGACGTGCGGTCAGGGGTGGCAGAGGAGGCAGAGCTAAGGGTGGTATAGGGCCAAGCCCTTGGATTTTCAAGGCCCTTCCCTACTAGAGCATGGAAACCTGACCAGAGCTGTCACATCAGCGCAATGAATAGAATAGAATAGAAACTTTAATTTCCACACAACAATGTTGGTATTTTTTGGCATTGAAAATTGAAAATTTAAAACAGCTCATTATGTAGAGTAGCCAATGGGGTCGGTCGTTTCACTTGATATAAAGGTTCGTTTTTGTGATTAAAATAAATTTAAAATAGGACGTGAGTGTGTGATAATTTGTTTATGTATGACAACGCAAATCGTGCATAAATTAGCCTAGTCTAGCCTAGTCTACCCTATGTGCGCAGCGCAGATGATGGGAGACATAGGTGGCATCAGGAGTTTATTAACCACGGAAAACAAAGGGCCGTCTACTTTGGAAGTATTTCTACTTAGTAGTCAAGGCGGATATGAACCTGAAACTTATTAACGTCGGTGCTACATGGATCAGTGGCAGGCAGCGCAGGACGTAGCCTAGCTGACTAAAACTTTGATGGATGGATTATGTAGGCTAAAGAGTTATTTCAAGGAAAAGGGCCTTTCGTCAATGGTAAGAGTTGATTTTCATATCAATAAACTGCTTTCGTGTTAACGTTTATTTTACTTCACTGTGGTCACTCGTGTTCATTTGTTTTGTCATTTAGAGACCTAGGTAGGCTACCAACAGAGCCTCGTGTGTTAATTTTTGGGATTTTTTCCTGTTAGCTTGGGCCTTTTGTGAGGGCCTTTGAATTCATTTCAGTTGGCTATATGATTGGGCTATGCATGCCTGTGTTTAAAGCGGCCAGCGATGGGACATAGGACTCGATCGACTACTCACGTTCAAAGACAAATTTCTTTGAAAATGTTTAGAACCTCAAGAATGGATTTGATGATTTAAGCTACTCTATTGGGTTTATATATTTGTGAATCTGACTGAAAATGTCAGTGCCTCACCAGCCACAAACCTCACCGCACTGCTGTTACAACATTTAACAGTGTAGACTACACGATTAGCATTCAGGCAAACTCATTAAAATATAGGCTACTCCTGTTTGACCTTCACTTCTAAAACTAAGATTATACAGTAAAAATTACGTGGCTTACCCATGAGATAGATCGCAAACTTTATTAAATGGTATCCTAGCAACACATGCATGAACCCTACGGGTTATCAGAAGGGACAAAAAACATTTGAATAAACAAATTATGAAAACACGTCTGCAGCGTGTGCTCAATAGGACCGATCTTATGCTGTGCAAGAGAGGTTTACAATAGCAAAAATAGGTTTGCGATGACAGCCGCAATGCTTGTAAAAGACGCTCAGTGCAAAGGGGTTGTAAAGTTGCCAGACACATGGGCTGGCAAGTGCATAGAGTTACTAGCCCGATAGTAAAGTTACTAGACCCGGGTGTGCGGGCATGTCGCCATTTCGAACCCTGTGAGTAACCCAATTTGATTTGAGTATAGCTCAACTAAGGTGTATACATGCATCTTAGTAATCCAATCATAGTTGGACTAAGCCAATAAATCGACTTTCTTGAGTGTCATGTAAACGCACTGAGTGTGTTGGTAGTGGTACATGTACTTTTTAAATAACCATAACTTGCTCAATTTTCAACCGATTTTCAAACGGTTTGGTTTGTTATATACTGCATACTTATGAATAATTATGTTATATTCTAAAAAAATTGAATAATCTAAAATAGGTACAAGATTTCCCTTTACAAATAGTAGCAGTTTGTAAGAAACCAAACCGTTTGAAAATCGGTTGAAAATTGAGCAAGTTATGGTTATTTAAAAAGTACATGTACCACTACCAACACAATGTTATAGGTGAGTGAGCTGACTGTGGTAAGATGGCCGCCAGTGCGGACGTTCTAGACTCCGCCGTAAGACGTCTAGTGTTCTATATATATCTATGGTCATAACCCTGACCCTAAGGGCTAGAGTTAGGGTCGTGACCCTGACCCTTAGTGAGTGTAACTGGTTGGTATCAGAGAAGCTCGTGGTTACCTGGCGTGGCAACGGCCTGCCTGGTAAAGGACACGTTGAAGGCGGGCTCGTCACTCAGCACTGACGGGTACATCCTCCGGCGGATGAAGAAGCCGGCGCCGCAGCAGAACAGGACCCCCATCATCAGCAGCAGCCTGGACCCAGAGAGACAGTTACCTCAGGGTGCCTGGAGCCCAGAGCGTTAGAGCTCTAATGGTCTTTATGCCTCATGGTTAACATGGGACAAAATCATAGACTATTAGAGCTCTGATAGTCTTTATGTCTCAGGGTTAATGTGGGACCCCGCCAGATAGTATTAGAGCTCTAATAGTCTTTATGTATAACATGGGACATCTTCACAGAGTATTAGAGCTCTAATAGTCTATGTATCATTGTTAATATGGGACATCACCATAGACTATTAGAGCTATAATGCTCTGTATGCCCCATGGTTAACATGAGACATCATCTCAGAGTATTAGAGCTCTAATAGTCTATGTATCATTGTTAATATGGGACATCACCATAGACTATTAGAGCTATAATGCTCTGTATGCCCCATGGTTAACAATGAGACATCATCTCAGAGTATTAGAGCTCTAATAGTCTATGTATCATTGTTAACATGAGACATCTCAGAGTATTAGAGCTCTAATAGTCTTCATGTCTCATGGTTAAAATGGGACATCGTCACAGAGTATTAGAGCGCTAATAGTCTTCATGTCTCATGGTTAACATGTCGCACAGAGTTATTGTGATTTAGTTGATAAATCCCCAGAAGGTGTTACCAGGACTCACCAGAAGTACCATAGTCTCTGGATGGAGAGAGCTCTCACACAGCAGCGGGTCCCACAGCAGTCCTCATAGGAACGACATCTGACACACACACACACACACACACACACACACACACACACTCTGGTGTTACAAAGGAAACTGGTCTTGTTGGTCAGAATATCTCGTCCATGGTAGTCATTATGGAGGCTCCTTATTATGGAGGCTCCTCATTGTGGAGGCTCCTCATACTTCTCCTCTACAGAGAATACTTCTCCACTACAGAGAGTATACTTCTCCTCTACAGAGACTACTTCTTCTCTACAGAGAGTACTTTACAGAGAGTACTTCTCCTCTACACAGAGTACTTCTCCTCTACAGAGAATACTTTACAGAGAGAGTACTTCTCCTCTACAGTGAGTACTTTAAAGAGAGAGTACTTCTCCTCTACAGAGAGTACTTCTCCTCTACAGAGAGTACTTCTCCACTACAGAGAGTACTTATCAACTACAGAGAGTTCTTCCTCAAGTGGTCAGAGAGATGGGAGGAGAGGTTTGTGTTGCTTTTGTTCTATATAACCATTATCCATAGCTCATGGTATTTCTTTCTAATGTCGCTCGGTGCTCATGTTGAGATCATGATGTTACATCAATGAGCTGCTGACCCAAGGGCTCCTTATGATTGGATTATAACAGAACAATCAGAGATTGTTTTACGGAGCCAAAATAGTAATTTTCTGCAGCTTATAGGCAATAATGTGGGTTGCAGTAACGGGAAAGTATTGGCCTTCCCAAATCCTTACATTGCTTTTATGGAGCAGTCAGCATTATCGGCAGTAAAGCCTGTATCAGCATTTCTGCAATATGTTGGTTCAACCGCTTCACTCTTCAGCCTCATCATTGGGCCTGTTGTGTTGATGCCCCACAACCGTATTAGTATTTAAATGTGTTTAAATAAAGGTACAGACATAAACATGAATATACATACAAGTCATTCAGTATAAAATTTGAAATGGTAAATGATCAATTCCAGTGAGGTTAATGTCCCTTACACAATAGGTAACTAACCAAGTGATTCAAGTCATAATAACTCATATTTTAAGTGATGTGTGTCGATCAAAGTATATTTATATGATTTTAACCGTAATGAGGGCCATACTGGTGTAATGGGGGCCATACTGGTGTAATGAGGGCCATACTGGTGTAATGAGGGCCATACTGGTGTAATGAGGGCCATACTGGTGTAATGAGGGCCATACTGGTGTAATGAGGTCCATAATGGTGTAATGAGGGCCATACTGGTGTAATAAGGACCGTACTGGTGTAATGAGGGCCATACTGGTGTAATAAGGACCGTACTGGTGTAATGAGGGCCGTACTGTAATGAAGACCATACTGGTGTAATGAAGTCCATACTGGTCTCATGGGGACCATACTAGTGTAATGAGGGCCATACTGGTGTAATGAGGGCCATACTGGTGTAATGAAGGACCGTACTGGTGTAATGAAGGACCATAGTGTTGTAATGCTGGAAATATAAACACAGAAGTGAATAATATGATCTGCAGGAATGTCCAGACCGCAAGTTGTTGTAATGAGTTCATGCAGGCATAAGAGGATGATATGTTGCTCAGTAAACTTCAATCCATTATAAAGATCAAAGCTAGACCTAGAAAGACTGGAAGACTGTAGGAAAGACTCGGTACATACATGAAGTAGATGGGGTATCCACCTTCAAAATACCAGCAGTACTTCTTTCCCTCCACACACTGGACACAAAGAGAAGAAGAAGAAGGAGAGGGTTCACTGACAGAACACAGGAGGACCTGGGATCAGTAGCAGATCTATGGTTAAATCAGAACACAGAGAGGACCTGAGACCAGGAGCAGATCTACTTTACATCAGAAGACAGGAGGACCTGAGACCAGTAGCAGTTCTACGTTGACATCAGAACATAGGAGGACCTGAGACCAGTAGCAGATCCATGGTTACGTTGGGATGTGACGGGATCCTAATCAAGCAGTAGGCCTACAACCCCTCAACCAAGCATCAGCATACAGGTAACGATTCTATGTGAAAGACACTCATGCTCTTCAGCTGAACTCTGTTAGTAAACATGAACTTTGCAGCAGTTGTCTTTATGTGCCAACACCACATATATATATATTATATATATAATGTGTATAATAACCCTGTGTTGGGACGTGCCAAAGCCCTTCTCTCTACTCTACACAAGGGCTCAGCAGTTCTTCAGTCTCAACACCAACCATAGGGAAGAAATACACAGCAGAAAACGGACACAGTCAGCAGCCAATCAGCATGTCTCGCCAGGGAAGCCATTCTAGATATGAAGTGTGAAGAACAGAACAGCACAGCCTTTATGCCATCTACCTATATATATATATATATATATATATATATATATATATATATATAGATTTGTGGTTAATGTCACACTGATAAAATAATGGGACTTAAATACATTGTGTGGTACTCTGGAAAATATGTGTGAAACATTATCCGTGATTAGGAGGCAGAAAGGGGGAATATTGAACATCAAACTTGTGTGTGTCGCCGTCCCTCTGAAACAAACCAAATGTATGAAATGTGCCTAAAACTATCAATCTGATTGTATGGTAGGCATAATATAAAACTAATCGTCAATAAAAGTGTGAGTGTTGTTGTGTCATCGACTCAAGGCAAGCGTGTCATCGTTTAAAGACACACATTCAAGAGGGAAAGCCGGTTATAATGGAGATGAAAATCCTGGGATACAGCATTTGTATTAGCTTAGTATTTGTAATAGCTTAGTATTTGTATTAGCTTAGTATTTGTAATAGCTTAGTATTTGTATTAGCTTAGTATTTGTATTATCTTAGTATTCATAGTGGTGTGCAGGTCATGTCACAAGATTAACGTTTGAATTGAACATTTAACTCAAATATTAATAATGTGATATCTTATCTCAGCTTATTGTGAACTCTTTTCTCCATACAAAAACTGCAACACAACAACAAAGCTTGTATTACATATATTATGTGTTACATTATATACTCTATTATATATGCTATACTAGAATGTAGTTTTCCTGTCTATGAGTGTTTTGACATAACGTGGTTCCACAGAGCATCACATACAGCAGGGCTACTTGTTAAAGCCCCTTGTTTCATACAAGAAGCTGTTTAGCTCAGCAGAAAGAGAGGAGAGGGCCTCTGAAGGCAGTGAGTCACATCTCAGAGACTGCGCTTGCGTGGGTGTGTCCCATAAGGGGTATGTATGGCCAGCAGATCACCTTCAACACCCTGCAGCACCAGACACAACCTGATCAACTGGAACTGGTTCCCTTCCCCATGCAGAGATATAGCAGAATAATTTTGTTGATAATGCAAAACGATGACACCCTTTGTGTGAATAATGCGTGTCCCTGCATCAGCTAAGCTGTATGTAAGGTTCTACTGCATGGGATGAAGAAGTGAACTAATGTATACATATACATATATTATATACATGACGGATCATTTTAATCATTTGTCAGGTTTGTTAGGTTCTGTGGTTCACTTGGTAATTAAACACACAATGTTTTCCTAAAAGTATGTTATGTTCTCTTAAAAGTTAAAAACATACAATAACACACTACATTTACAATGCCCTATGACAAATAGTTGTCTAGCTTAAGTAAAGGATATCTACTGCAATATACACCGACCAACAACAAAAACATAATAAATAATAAAATATATTAGGTTTTTTTATGTTATATATATAAAATGTCTTACAAGAAACTAAGACTATTGGATATTGAGCAGGGGGAAATTTTACTACATAGTTCAATAACCTGAATAACTTATTCAATAACTTCCGTCAAATGAAAGGAAATCGGTAATCTATTTGGTAAAATCTTTTGAACCCAGAATTCCTAACTAACAACCAGACCCTGACATAAGGAAGATTAAACCTCTGGACCCACCCAGCACTTTAACTCTCTGAATTAAAGCAGCATTCACATGCAGCGTGAGACCAATGTCCATATAAGGCTGTGGAAGAACACCACGCTCTCACCAGCAGGCTGCTGGTCCTGGTACAACTCCCGATCAGCTTCAAGTAGGTCTACTCCAGAGCAGCTTCAAGAAGGTCTACTCCAGAGCAGCTTCATGAAGGTCTACTCCAGAGCAGCCCTGATGATGAGCAGCTTCATGAAGGTTTACTCCAGAGCAGCCCTGCATGTAGCTGGTCCACAGTGAAGTGACACTTTTATGATCAAAGCTAAATTTAAGCTACAGAGCAATGTTCTGTCTCTATCAATAGGAACAGGTTATTTATCAGTGACTTATTCTTTAGCTTAATTGTGTGAATTAGTTTCTCTATACCAGTAGTAAAAATAATACAACTATGTTTAAGTTCTAAATAAAAGTAGTTCTAGCATTGATCATGTCGTTACTTGAATAAGTTGGTAAGGTCTTGTTTAGTACTAGTATTGACCATTGTTTGCTAGTATCAGTTAGTTAATGTTTAGTACCTGTATCGGTTGGTTAGTTCATGTTTAAAACTTGTATCAGTTGGTAAGTTCATGTTTAGTACTAGCATTGGTCATTGTTTACTAGTATCAGTTAGTTAGTTCATGTTTAGTACATGTATCAGTTGGTCAGTTCATGTTTAGTACACGTATCGGTTGGGTAGTTCAGGTTTAATACATGTATCAGTTAGTTTATGTTTAGTACATGTATCAGATGGGTGGTTCAGGTTTAGTACATGTATGAGTTGGGTAGTTCATGTTTAGTACATGTATCGGTTGGGTAGTTCATGTTTAGTACATATGAGTTGGGTAGTTCATGTTTAGTACATATGAGTTGGGTAGTTCATGTTTAGTACATGTATCAGATGGGTAGTTCAGGTTTAGTACATAAATGAATTGGGTAGTTCATGTTTAGTACATGTATCGGTTGGGTAGTACATGTTTAGTACATGTATCAGTTGGTTAGTTTATGTTTAGTGCTTGCATGGGTTAGTTAGTTTATGTTTAGTGCTTGTTGGGTAGTTAGTGTGAACATAGATCATTTGTTTAATTTCCAGTAAATAAAGGTTATAATAAAGGTTTACGGACACATATAGATTACTAGGCATGCTAACAGAGACGCTGGTGTGTTGATGGTCTCCTGGTCAGTGATGTAGGCACTGGTTCAAGTCAACAGAGGATGATTAAGGTTAGGCTGTATGGAACCAAGGTAGCATCATACACAGAACAAAGTAAGAACATCTGGCATAGAGATCCAGAGATGTACAGTGTTGATTCAGAAGGAAGGTTGTCTAGGCCTATAGCTTCCCATGAAACTCAACTATGCAGTGCTATTGGTATAGAGCTCATCACCATGTGACTCAGGTGAGCATCCAGTCCCCTGTTGGGGGTTTACAGACAAAGGATCGCAGATTCTCAGAAAACAACATTACCAGAAGGTTACCGAATGGTCACCAGAGGAGCTCCCATCAGAAGAGCTCCCATCAGAAGAACTCCCATCAGCAGGTGAACCATGGTGTTACTAGGAGGTGAACCCTCCATTATATTAAACCCATGCTCACCTCCAGGAGCAGCGAGCACGTCAGTGCCATGCCGGGCAGGAGAGACCTCATGTCTCTGTTGTGGATGGAGTCTGTCCTCCACTCCAAAGACCTGAGGCTAGGGGGACAGCAGAGTCCTGGTCCTGTCCCTGGAGCAGGGCAGCAGAGTCCTTGTCCTGGTCCTGGGGGGACAGCAGAGTCCTGGTCCTGAAGCTGGGAGGACAGCAGAGTACTGGTCCTGAAGCTGAGGGGACGGCAGAGTCCTGGTCCTGGTCCTGGGGGGACAGCAGAGTTCTGGTCCTGGGGGACAGCAGAGTTCTGGTCCTGGGGGACAGCAGAGTCCTGGTCCTGAAGCTGGGGAGCAGAGTCCTGGTCCTGAGGGAACAGAGTCCTGGTCCTGGTCCTAGAGCTGGGGGAACAGCAGAGTCCTGGTCCTGGTCCTGGGGGAACAGAATCCTGGTCCTAGGTCGACGACATCACAGCACGAGACAGGCGGCTCGAGGCCAGATCAAAGACCCAGGCGGCGCGCACCGCACGAGCGTTCCTCCGCGCGGTCCTTTTCAACGGTCCGCTCCGCGCGCTGACGACCATGAGCCGGATCATTCAGGTTAATATATAACATAATACATCATATATATATATATACATATTATATAATTATACAATTATATAATGATGTAATAATATAATGTCTTCTAGAAACGACCTGCTCCGCCGTATTAAATAAGGCTCGTGGTGGGTGTTTTCCCGCCCCTCCCCCAGCCGCTCGCCCTCTCGCGCGACCGAGGAGATGTGCGCGCGCATTCAGGACCTAAAGGGAGGATGGAGATGAGATGAGATGACCTCAATAAATATCCACGTTATGCAGCTCACTAGATGAACGAATATCTAATTACATTATAAATATGTCAGTATAGATGTTCGTACTCTTTGTTTTAAGTTGAAACAATCATATGTGACTAAATTAATTTATTGTATTTTAAACTATTCATCACTTCCGTCCATTGTTTGAAATAATTAAAGAATGTGCACACGCGTCATCTTAGACCAAAATCTAAAGTGGTTTGGGGGATGTACTATTGGCTATGCGATAAACACACTAAATCAACCCGATGAATAGGACACAGAAGCATGTTAAGTGAGTGTTTATTATATAAGTGTCAGATGTATGAAAAACAATATACTATTACTACAATCTATATATACATCTATAGATATACATACTCAGGAGGAACTTCAAACAAACATTTTATATTTAAAAAAAAATACAAATTTTGGTCAAATAGATGCTGGTCATCAAAACATACCAAAACAAACAATATACTTTTACTACTATATATATATATATATATACATCCATAGATATTCATCTGTCCATCTGTCTGTATGTCTGTATATCTATATATATATATATATATATATATATATATATATATAGATATACAGCGTACGAGCGGCGAGCCAGGACACATCACCTAGACCCGTCTGGACCCGTCTGGACCTGTCCAGGACCTGTCTGGACCCGTCTGGACCCGTCTGGACCTGTCCAGGACCCGTCTGGACCTGTCTGGACCCGTCTGGACCTGTCTGGATGCCGTGGGCCTCAGCCAGTGAGGGACCAACGGGCCTCCCTGCAGGTCGCTGTTGGCTGGCTGGGCAGAGGAGAGTGGTACTCCCCCGGTTACCCCGACCCTGACCGACCTGACCTCATTCCCCTACCTGACGGACAGCGTGGCAATAATGAGCATACATGGTGAGACTAAGAAATACCCCACTACCCTCCTTCACCTAGACCATACACTCTCTATATAGAAATAGATGTAACTCTATATAGATATATACACTCTCTATATAGAGATAGATATATTTCTATCTCTATATAGCGATAGCTATATCTCTATATAGAGATATACACTCTATATAGAGATAGATGTATCTCTATATAGAGACAGACATATCTATATATATATATATATATATATATATATATATATTTCAAGTATGACTGACCAGAGCGCTGCAGGCTCTTACCCTGCGTTAGATTGGTTTGGGTTCCAGTGGTGGTGAGGGGCGTCTCCTTGGAGACCAAACGTACTGATGAGATTTTGGAAGAATAAGTAGGTCAGGTGAATTGTATTGTCCAGTATAACCTCTGCACAGACCAAGGTAGCTAGTTTATAGTATTGTATAATAGTAGCTGCCACGCTCTCTTCTGCCACAGGGTGGAAGCAATGGTCTACATTCCCCATTCTTAGTAACCATGAAATAGACTTAGGGCTTTGTATTTCACTCCTCTTGGCCTTCAATGCCGATCCAAAACCTCAAAGATGTTTCTTTCATCAAATCTTATATTCCATTCCTTTGTCGGAGTTCAAGGTTGGAAGGATTTTGTTTTGATTTTTATACTAGATCTATCTATAAAATACAGTTATATATAAATTACCTAGAAATTGTTTGAGTAGAGCAACTGATGCGTGCTACTCTGTGTGTTAGGATGGTCCACCATGTGTGTTAGGATGGTCCATGTGTGTTAGGATGGTCCAGCATGTGTGTTAGGGTGGTCCGTGTGTTAGGACGGTCCATATATGTTAGGATGGTCCATGTGTGTTAGGATGGTCCAGCATGTGTGTTAGGGTGGTCCGTGTGTTAGGACGGTCCATATATGTTAGGATGGTCCATGTGTGTTAGGGTGGTCCATGTGTGTTAGGGTGGTCCATGTGTGTTAGGGTGGTCCAGCATGTGTGTTAGGATGGTCCATGTGTGTTAGGGTGGTCCATGTGTGTTAGGGTGGTCCACCATGTGTGTTAGGGTGGTCCATGTGTGTTAGGGTGGTCCATGTGTGTTAGGGTGGTCCATGTGTCCTGACCTTGAGGTCCAGGGGAACCAGGAGCACTCCTTCCAGGATCTCCTCAGCCTCGTCCTCACTGAAGACCTTCTCTGGCCCCCACACACTGGGTGAAGACGGCACTGGCCCCCACACACTGGGTGAAGAACGCCTCTGGCCCCCACACACAGGGTGAAGAACGCCTCTGGCCCCCACACACAGGGTGAAGAACGCCTCTGGCCCCCACACACTGGGTGAAGAACGCCTCTGGCCCCCACACACTGAGTGTGTGGGGGGTGGAGCTAAGGTGGAGCGTTGGGTGGAGCGTGGGGTGGAGCATGGGGGTCAGGAGCTTGTCAGGTGGTGCAGGAGGCTGCTCTGAGGTCAGAAGGTGCACCCATATCAACCCATATCAATTCAGTAACTAAAAACTGTTGATAAATAAAGAATGTATACAGATAACAATAAGTACAGTAATACCATAGCTTACAAGAAGTCTTACCTCTTATCAAAACAAGTGACAATTATTTTGTGGCCAGATGCATCCCATCTCTGGAGGACTCTCATGGGATCCAGGGGAATTTTTCTACGCCCATTCATTAGAGCAAGGCCAGAAAGCCCCTAACCCCATACTGGATCTTAACCAGGTTTTGAGGCGGCATACAGCCGATAAAGAGGATGCATTTAATATTAGGATAAAATTGCATATCCATTTCCTGCAATGTTTCCTTTGCTGTACCTGGGGGGTGCCCAGGGTAATGAGTGAAACGATGCTTCCATATACAGTATGTATCTCCTGCTCTGCAGCCTCATGTTGAGGCAGGTCCTCTCTGTAGCCTAACATGTTCAGCAATAGAGTCTGCAATAGAGTCTGCCCTGCTTTCAGCACATAAAGTAACTGTTGAACTGTTGTCGTCAAGGAAAGATTTACCAACATAATTTAATAAAAAAGGATCTTTAATGGATATTCAGTAACATGTGTAAGGTTAGACCACAAGCATCATGAGTATTCATCACATTAAGTCACGTTCTCAGAAACATCTCAAACTTTGTCTTTTGAAAACAGCAGGATTCATTGTCGATAATCTTTAAACAAAAAATGTTTATCGTCTAAAACAAATATTTTCCCTTTTTTGATCAAATTTTATATCATATTTAAAATAGGTTTTATGCCTACAATAAATATTACTTAAATAAAATAAAAATAAAATGGGAAAGACGTTTGTATGTCTGGTAAAGATTCATCTAAAGCTTTCTCTTTTCCACTGTTAAAGCTCAGTATAGTATGTATATAGTGGTATATATACTATATATATATAATCGGTTAAAGTGGCCTCCTGGCCATTCGTTTGAATGAATTATATGCTATTGTAGAACAAACATTTGTAGCAAACATGTGCGCTC
>NC_140281.1:8072056-8107056 GCF_964030765.1 Micromesistius poutassou
ACGGGATATTTTTTAAGTGATTTCAGAATAACGGCGTGTGTAGCTCCACGTTTTCGCCACCCTTTCAGACGGCTTGGTAACCCAACGGTGGAGTACCGAAAAAGAGGTAGGCTCAGCGCGTTTATTTCGGCAGACTTTGGTGGAAACGCCAAGAAAAGCGAACAGAGCCGCACTGTACCACAACGAACAGTAGCGCACCGCTCGGTGGAAACAAGGCATACGACCGAGCGTGTTTGTTGGTTCTCGTAGCCTAGAGACTTGAGGGGATAAACCCTCCCTCCAGGCTGCTCCACAGCCAGGGCTCCTGCTTATTGGTTCATAGCGCAGCCAGGGCTCCAGCCTATTCGTGAATAGACGTTGACGCGATTCAGATCCCTTAGCTAGTCCCACCCCCTCAGAGGAGGACTTTCCTCCTCTCTCCCATTGACCCCCATGTTATCCACCGGCCGCCAGTAGTTCCCGAGAAATGAATGGGAGTCAATGGAGGCTGAGGGAGGAACGTCCTCCCCAAAGTAATATTCAATAGGCGTTTGGAGGTTGTACTAATGCAGGTTGCTGTGTTTGGTTGCTGTCTTCATCATCGCTGGTCACATTTACCCATTTGGATGCTGGTTTGAAGTCTTTTTTATGTGTAGTTTAAATGCTGAAGCTTGCGTTTGATAGAATCGTCCACATCATCTATTATAGATATAGCTATTAATGATGTTAATTAGTAATGGTTTGTTTAAACCCTCTCCTTGCTGTTTAACGTCTTTTGTAGGAGTCTGTTGGTTCTTCAACTACGGGCGATATCAAACTATGATCAACAAAAGGGTTTCTCACAATCACATCCACGTCTTTTTACTGCATATTGCAGGATTGCCCTCTTGGCCCTGGAATCTGTAGCTTAGTGACGTACGTACCAGCGGTCCAACGGCCATATTACAACCCTCCAATACGTCAAGCTCTCTGTCTGTCTCTCTGTTTCTCCCTCCGTCTCTCTCTCTCTCATCCTCCACTCTCTCTCCCTCTCACCCCCCACCTCTCTCAACCCCCACCCTCACTCTCTCCATCCACACTCTTGCTCTCTCTCTCTATGTCCTTATCCCCCCACCTCTCTCTCCCTCTCTGTTTCTCTCTCTCTCTAAAGGTGAGGTCACCTGTAAACCCTTCTGCCCCCCCCCCCCCCCCCCCCCCCCGCGCGGTCCTGGGTCCCCATCCCCCTGAGGGTGGGGTAGACCTCCACCTACCCTCCACCCCCCCCTCTGGGTCAGTGGGTTTGTGGAGGCGGAGGTGGTAGACAGGATATGATGGAGAGATTGATGTGTGTGTGTTTTGGATTTTTATCTGTGTGTGTTTTGTCTGAGGGACGGAGTGGGTGTCGCTGTTTACAGGCAGGTGGGGCGCGCACACGCATGCAAACACACGGACACGCAAACGCATGGACACACACAGACATGCACACGCACGCACACACACACACACACACACACACACACACACACACACACACAAATACACAAGCATGCACACAAATGCATGCACACGCATGGACACACGCCGCCCCCGGGGGCGCTGATGTTGTGTGCTAATGGAACGATGTTCTGTGTCCTCCACCATGAGGACCAATGTTAGAACCAGTTACAACATACGGTGGCCTGGAAGCCCCAAACTCAGTTACTTGTATGAATAAAAAAAAACAATAAGAATAGACACTCTCAAATACAAATGCATGCCTTTAATACAAATCCCCCCGCCACACACAGTTCAGAGACACCAGAATATGAAAAAACGAATGAATACTAAACCACAATGACATTATATCAAACTGGATAGGGTAGATTCCCAGATTCGCTGATGAAGCGATGAGTGGACAATAAAAAAAAGAAAAAGAAAAGAAAAACCCCACGAGGTAAGAACAGAGAGTCAGGGAACATCTTAATTATTCCTCATATTACGTCATTCGGGATATGCCCTTAACTTTTAACAAAATTAATACTAGGGGAGGCCATTTATTTCAGAAGCTTTTTTTGCCTTATTGGTTGAAATTCTCCTTACATCCCGAAAGCAATCAATCAATCGACAACAAATGGAAAGCTAGAGCTAGTTTAGCTTAGCAATATGGTTAGCGATGACAGCGCTGTGATTGGTAGTTAGGAAGTCAAGGGTTTTGGGGGAGGAGCATGGAGGGAGGCCCAAAGGGAGGGGAGGGGCTGAGCACTGCATGATCAGTGATTGTGTTTTCAGGCAGGGGGGTTGAAGGATCAGTGGATGTGTTTTCAGGTGGGGGGGTTGAAGGATCAGTGGATGTGTTTTCAGGTGGGGGGGGTTGAAGGATCAGTGGATGTGTTTTCAGGTGGGGGGGTTGAAGGATCAGTGGATGTGTTTTCAGGCGGGGGGGTTGAAGGATCAGTGGATGTGTTTTCAGGCGGGGGGGTTGAATGATTACTGCATGTGTTTGTATTTTCTCACTCCAGCTTAGGAGAAGTCGAATGAAACTGTAATTCCTGTAGTTTCCTGTCTTCTGTCAGAAATCCGTTTCTCACCGACTGCAGTCCTCTCCTTGCTCCAGGTATTTAAATGAGGCTGGTCGTTACAGAAAGCCTTGTAGCAGGGCCTGCTGGTTAGCCAGGAGTGAAAAGGCTTTGTTGCGTGTTTATGCAGCATTGAAATGCAGCTTAATTCAACAATGGAGCGAAACAACTGCTGCAAAAAACATTGCAAATTGAAACACTATTTTGTTGCCTAATTAATTATCAGCTGTGGTACGGTGGCATGATGAATTCACTACAGGGAGAAAGCCAACATTAATCTATTATTTCCTTATTGGCAGCGTTCCTAATGAAACAAGCAGAATCAACATGGCTTTGTGGCCTTCCTGGCGATCAGTAGATAGATATCTCAGTCTCCTGTCCTTATGGATAACTCAGGAGGACTAGTGGCCTGTTCCTCTGTGTTCCGATGGGGATATAGAGGGCTGTGGAGCACTCAAAGATACAAGGTGATGAGTACAGGAAGGGGGACACAACAGCTCAGGGGAAATTCAGGGTTTTCTTTGTTTCAACCAGGAAGTCAGCAAAAGTCTTAGTCTGGTGCTTTTATGTTCATGAGTCTTGCATTGCCTCATTGTAGCAGAGCTAGGCTCTGCATTTATTTTATGAGCATTATGTTTGTCTCTCATCCCTACAGTCGATCAATACTTGATATCTTCTGGATTAAGTCTGTCCATCATTTAAATCGGCCCCAATGAAACGATTCTTGCCTGCACACACTCTGCTGGTACTGTGGTGGCGGGACTTAAGTGTTCTATAGGGTAGAACCCACAGGGTAGACCCCCCAGGGTAGACCCCACTGACCCCCCAGGGTAGACCTCACTGACCCCCCAGGGTAGACCCCCACAGGGTGGACCCCATAGTCCCCAGACCCCCAGGGCAGACCCCTGACTGAAGCGTAGCCTCCAGGGTCCTCAGGCGCAGACAGCGTCTGACGGCGCGGTGCGACCACAACACGCCACACTGAGTCGCCTGAATAATAAAGTAGAGACAACATGATTGGTGGGCCAATGGACACACACACACACACACACACACTCACAACCACACCACACATCTCTGGCTCATTCAATGTTAACCATCCATATTACCATATGCCACCACATACTCTCTCTCTCTATCTCACTCTCTCTCTCTCTCTCTCTCTCTCTCTCACACACACACACACACACACTCATCCATCCACTGTCCTGTCCCTTCACCCTGTTTTTCCCGTTCCCAGCTATTTATCTTTATAAGGGGAGGGATTCTGGCAAAGACGAAGGGCCCGCATTTATCAGCGAGGACATTAAAGGACCCATCAGGGGAAAGGTACAATTTACATCCTGTTTGGAATAGCCCAGAGGTTTGTGAGTGTTGGTGTGTGTTTGAGTGTGTGTATGTGTGTGTGTGTGTGTGGGGGTGTGTTTGTGTTGGTGTGAGTGTGTGTGTGTGTGTGTGTGTGTGTGAGAGAGAGTGTGTGTTTGTGTATGTATGTAGGTGGGGGAGGGACCATATGGCTTCATTAATTTGAAATCAAATCACATGAAAATATGATAAAACAATAATATGAAAGCAATGAAGAACAGCACTTTATTTTATTATAATAATGTACAGCTGGCTCTGCTTTATTTCTGAATTGTTGTTTAATCAGCGTTGAGGCGTCACTGACGTCATCGTCTTTGTCTCCGTCTCCACGCATCGTTTTGTCCTGATCTACTCATCGTCTCAATCGCTGGATTTAGACGTTGGGGTGAAGAGACAGCATTGAAATACATTCAACCCTGAATAATACGTCTCTGCAGACGGACTTCAGGGTACCAGCACTCTGTGCTCCGCTCTGTCTTCACACAACGCTCTCTTCCCCTGACCTCCCAACATGACATCAGCTGTCGAGGTGTCGGGCTGAGAGCTCGTCAGCAGCTCCTTTGTGTAGAGAGTCATTAGTAGTGGCCTTCATCCCCCCCTGCACGTCACACACCAGCTCCTCCGCATTCTCCTGTGGAACACCGGGGCTCGGGGGGTCCGTGAACGTATTTAAATCCTAATTGGTTTCTTGTAAACGTATTTGAATGCGGGATTATTGGTGGTGATGACGGTATTTAAGTACCTGAGGATGGTTTAATTCTGCTTTAACGAGCATGTGCCTGGTTCCTGACAACATCCTGTCTTAACGAGCATGCTCCTGGTTCCTGACGGACAACATCCTGTCTTAACGAGAATGTCCCTGGTTCCTGACAAACAACTTCCTGTCTTAACGAGCATGTCCCTGGTTCCTGACTACATCCTGTCTTAATGAGTGTGTCCCTGGTTCCTGACTACATCCTGTCTTAACGAGCATGTCCCTGGTTCCTGACTACATCCTGTCTTAACGAGCATGTCCCTGGTTCCTGACTACATCCTGTCTTAACGAGCATGTCCCTGGTTCCTGACTACATCCTGTCTTAACGAGCATGTCCCTGGTTCCTGACTACATCCTGTCTTAACGAGCATGTCCCTGGTTCCTGACTACATCCTGTCTTAACGAGCATGTCCCTGGTTCCTGACTACATCCTGTCTTAACGAGCATGTCCCTGGTTCCTGACTACATCCTGTCTTAATGAGCATGTCCCTGGTTCCTGACTACATCCTGTCTTAAAGGGCCCATGGCACGAAAATTTGACTTTATGAGGTTTTCTAACATTATGAGTTCATATGAGTTCCCCTAGCCTGCCTATGGTCCCTCAGTAGCTAGAAATGGCGTTAGGGGTAAAACGAGCACTAGCTATCCTGCTCTGCCTTTGAAAAAACAAAGCTCAGAGACGCTGATTTGGAATTTTCCCCGTATGTCGTCATACTGGGACATGTTACCTCCCCTTTCTCTGCTTTGCCCGCCCAGAGAATTTGACCCGCCAATGAGACAATGAGCTATGACCGTGCAAGTGCCACATAACGCAAGTGTTGGTGATACCTTTTTCCAACTACAAATCCTCTATTGGATTTTGACCATGAATGAGAGCAGGAGGGTGTGTGTGTGTGTAGGTGTGTGTGTGTGGGTGTGTGTGTGATCATTACACTTCTTTGTTATTTGGATAACCGTTCTGCTGTTGGTGTTATGGCGCATAACACGCAACACAATAACAATCGCGGGCAACTCCCTTTCTCCTCCATGTCGCGGCTCAGTCTACTTCAGATTGATGTGGAAGTGGAAGAACCAGAGACGTCAGAGAACCCGACGCAGTCATTGGAGATTCATAATATCGTCTGGAGGCGCACACAGATATATTACATGATATCTATGTATAATATGATATTATTTAGATATAGAGCTCCAGGACTCCCACCAGAGCACCCGGAGTGTTCTAGAATATTTACAGAACACGGCCAAAAGCTGTGTGCGCCTCGACATTGCGATACATCCACTGTAAACACTAGCGCATGGTGCCGTGGCCCCAAGCTGCTCAGGGCCACACCCCCACCCTCCACCTTGACCCGCCTCTAAAAAACGGCACGTTTGTGGAGAGCTCATTGTGGGACTGGCTCGTAGTGGCTGTAACTCTGCACCAAGGCTGAATTTTTTAACATCTTCAAGTACAGTATTAGGGGTCCACTAACAGCTATATAAAAGCATTCATAAAGTAGCATGCCATGGGATCTTTAAGAAGCGTGTCCCTGGTTCCTGGCAACATCCTGTCTTAACGAGCGTGTCCCTGGTTCCTGACAGACAACATCCTGTTTTAACGAGCATGCATGTTCCTGGTTCCTGACACTTTCAACCCTGATTATTTTCCTGAAATTATGAAACAATGTCATGGAATTACGGTCATAGAACACACACTAGCACAAAGAGGGGCGAGATAAGGGACATGTAATGGTGCATCTCAATGGTGGGGTCTCCCTGGGTATCAAAGTGTGTAAGAGTGAACGTTAAACATTTAATAGTAACACGAGGGAGCCTGGCACAGGAAACAATGAGTGGCAGGTGCAGATATGCTGCTTTCAGCCTCAGCTTAGCCACGTCAATTCTGCGGCACCAGTGGCTTTCAAATGAGACAAAAGCAGAGGATTAAAGCTCAGTGTGGAGCAACACTCTCACTGGTTTGAATGGCTGGCTAATATTCAAACAGCCACAGATGTATTCTCACACATATCCAGACAAACATTGTTTTACATATACCTGTAGGTGAAAAAACAGGGGATATGAAACAATTTATGGATTTAACATCTTACTACTATAATAGCAGGCCTGTCGGACAAGTTACTCAGACAAGTTGGTCAGTGCGGATGTGCCAAGCAGCCTGCAGCTCACACACAAACACACAGCATGCGCCAACGCACACATACATCGCACGCACGCACATACACACCGCAACTGCGCACAAACATACACCGACACGCACACACACCGCACACACACACACACACACACACACACACACACACCGCACATGTGCACAAACATACACAGATGCGCGCACACACACACACACACACACACAGCACGTCAAGACAAAGGCAGCGACACACTTGCCCAGGTAAGTCGTTATGTTTTTAAACATAACGGCTCCACCGTCGACACACTCGCCCAGGTAAAGGTGGATTCATACCTCCAGATCTGGACGAAATTCGTCCGTCCATACCAAACGTTGTCTCCGGTACTACCCTTCTATCTCTGTCCGGTTTCAGCGTCGACAATCGCGACAATTGCAAACATGCCATCTGTAGAGGAGATGATTTTGATTTGTGTCATCTGAAATATGCAAAAACAGGCACAAAAAGTGTACGCGGTGGTGTCATGTGACACCCCTCACCAACTCGCAGATTCTCTGCTCAAAATTTCAATTCAAAAAAGCTTTATTGGCATGAGAAATAGTATATTATAAAATGGGTGATCTGATTGGTTCCCAACTGTTCTATATTGAGCGTATACACACAGCTATGACGCCCGTTCAGTTTACAGAGTTCCGTATCACTCCACGCCTAACTCTAACTGTTGTTTATTTATATATAAAAGCAATAGCATAGTTCACTGAAGTTTAAAAATATGTTGATTGCTGGAGAGGGTGGAAATGTTGTAGAGCAATAGGCACACGGTGAGTGAACTCGATAGTAGGCTAAATTGCCGGCGAACCAAGCTACCGTCTCTAGCCTAGCCTTCTCTCTGAAGGACGCTACATTGTGTTGCATAGCAACCGCCGTACACTTTGCCGGCAGCCAGGAGGGACTACTTTTTTGTATTCGTTAAAAAAAATGCTTTTCCGACTTTCTCGCTTTTTCAAAATTGAGGGTGTCTATGACTTTCATTTCACATTTCACCAGGGTCGCCGTCCCTCTGCTGTGCGTCGGGACGGACAACGGCCCTTAACTGTGGTATAATGAGAACATACCACAGCCTGTCGTGAGCTATTGCTTAAATATAAGTATAAAACATTAAATACAAAATATATATGTCAGATATTATAGGCCTACTACTCTCTCTGTATTTTCGCGACTTCTGACTCTATACTGCCTCCTCGATCTCCGGTGGTATTGCTCCGTTTATCCGGATCACTCCGGATTCGTAAGCTCGAGGCGACGGACTCACTGACGGACGAAATGACCTCCAGGGCCAAACAAAACGGTCCCTATCTGTATTTACCATAGGGTGTGAATGGGCCTTAAGACATTATGTTTTTAAACATAACGGCTCCGCCGTCGACACACTCGCCCAATATTCGTTCAATATTAATCACCTCCTTGCATCCCGCAATGTCTTTACACTTTGTTGCTAAAATGTAACATTACTCTCCTCCTTGAGCCTCCCGAAATGTTGTGCAATATTGATACATCTCTTTTTTTTTTTTTAATACTTCTAAGTATAAAAAAAATATGTACAATGTTACCAGTTCACTTCACTTGGTTGGGTTTACCGATTAATTTTGTGCTTTTATCTCACACTTAATCTTTTGGTACACTGAGAGGAGTTGCTATAGATTACATTGTACATATGTGCGATTACAATCAATGGATTCTGTATCAAACTCCTGACCCACTAGAGGTTGAGCGCGCACAACGCTTGCGCGGAAACTCTAGTTTATATAATTTTCCTATAACATAGCTACCCTTTTTTTTTGTATGAGCTTCTGAATCTTAAAAAAAAAGTTGGTCACCATGTACTAATGGTGTCCATGTTGACTAGCTATTCTAGGATCAGTGCAGCGTGCTTCCATGCTAACATTCGTTATTCTCTAATCTCTCTCAATCACACTTCAACACAGTCTAACCTCCCACCCAGAACACAAGATCACATTCTGGATCAGTTAGGAGAATTATCACAGGATTTCTCTATTTTGTTGCCAATTATTGCCCTTATTTAATTCCCCCTCATCAGGAACTTTCACTTGTAGTCATTAACCTTGCGGACTAATTGCTACTCAGAACCATATGCTCCTTCGCTTTGAACACCACCTGTGGGACTCACCGCTTACTCCACCTTTTCCCTCCGACTCCACCGAATCCACATCTCTGCAGGCTGCCGAAAACAAACGGTTTTGGTTAAGATTCCATTTGGAGCCCATTGTGTGGCGACAAGGAGCAGATAGAGGGACCGGGAGACGGGATAGGGTCAGCCCATCAGGCCGTGACTGCCGTGTATCAAACCAATGAGTCTCAGGTGGACGGACAGATGCCCCCCCCGCCCTCTCCTCTTCCTCATCTCATGGATGAGGAGGTGTACGATGGGACCCTGATATGGACACAGGAGAAAGAGATGGACTCTCCATCAGAATGTGGTACTGCCTTATGAACTCTACTGAAGGCTCTAACTAGACTCTATAACTATACTCTATAGTGTAGGCTCTATAACTATAACTATACTTCAACTATGAACTCTATTCTGTAGGCTATAACTATACTCTCTCTGGCCTTTACTGTGAGGTGCAAAGATACAGGGTTTGCATTCATCTTCAATCAAGAGGTCCTCCTCGGTTATAGCAGTCCACAGCGCCTGGACAGGAAACCCACCACTGGAGGGGGCGGAGTCACGCCTTGGTTCCTGTTTCGTTTCTAGGACTTTAATAAGTGTATTAAAAAAACGGTGAAAATGCTTTACTACTGCCGACCGAGTTTGTGTTCCCGATTACGAGCTCACAGATCCCGCCTCCAGCAACATGATTGATCGAAAGAAAGATGAAGTGAGAGAATGTGAAATGCTCCGTTCACCCAAATCGGAGCCCAGTGTCCATCAGACTTGATATGGATAAAGTCTGGTCTCTGACCCGACCCTAACCCTGACCCTCATAGACACACTAACCTGCTGAAGAGCTTATTTACAACCACAACGTAGAGTTGGGCATTTAGTTTTTATTTCTATCTTTTTTATTACTGCTGTCAGCTTTGGTGGAGGTTATGCTACATGAGGAGCCGCCACTGAATTGATAGCTCATGTAGAACATTGGCTCCCGAAAAGCTTAGCGATGAGAAGGAATGCATTGGCTGAATAAATAACCGTTGCTTGTAAGCGTGTGCATAGGCAAGCAGTTACCCATGTATCAGTCACTTCCATCAGTCAGATGTGTTACAGTTGGCTGAACGAACTGGGAACAACACTCACTGAATTGTCTTCTTCAATGTAACTCAATCTGTAGTCGTGTCTGGCTGCTTCGCATCATCTCTGGTTTTTCCTTCTTCTTCCACACAGCTTCAGGGGTGTTCATGTTAACCTTCGCTCAGTGGGCTCAAACGTCCACATGCATGGGTACACATCGTGTTTTTATGGAGAGACAAGAGAGAGTTAGAGTTAGCAAATAACAACAAGGTGTTGACCAGGGTGCCTGGAAGCTCATCAAACCACCATCGCCACCTTCATCATCTTTGTCTTCTCCATCCTCATCCTCATCATCTCTGACAGGCCGAAAACAAAGTGCCCCCCCCCTCTCCTGGAGACGGGCCCGTGGGGGGCTAAGTGTTGCTAAGTGACCCAAATGAAAATGGGTGACGAAATCTCCTGCTCTCAGCCTGCAGTGCGCCTGGCAGGGTGCCAGGCCGGACCGCTAGGAGGCAGGTGCTGCTGGAGAACACTGGAGAACGCTGCTCCTTCAGGTGGAGAACGCTGGGGAACGCTGCTCCTTCAGGTGGAGAACGCTGGAGAACCCTTCTCCTCCAGACTGTCGCTTCCATCAAGGGGGCGGACAAAGTAGGGAACATCTCAAGCGTGTTTTACAGTTATTTAAAGTGACAACGTTTTGTTGAATAAGGTGTTGTTTCTTCTCACTCCCCATAATTCTAGCAACATTTTGTAAACTACACTAGGCTCTACCAAAGACTATCTCCTCTTCTCTGCACCGTTGAAGTTGTTGTAAGTTGTCACTACACAATCTGTGACTGAATGCCCCTAAACCCTTGAGCCGAGTTTCAGCATCCGGGGTCTGGACCCCCCGCTGAGCACCTCCTCCTGACCGCCTTGTTGGTTCTCCTCGGTTCCCCGCCGCCACAGAAACAAAGAAATGGCGGTGAGGAAAGACGGCGAGGAAAGTTTTGCGTGATGCATGATATTTAATTTGATCAGACTCGGTGTGACGCCCACTCATACAGGAGCGTCACGTTGACAGATTCATTAAGCCGTAGGCTCCGATGGCGGGGGTATATGCACTTAAATAGATCTCCCTACTCCCACTAGCGCGCTCAAATCATCTCATTCCACAGCAACGATCACGCCTCGCACAATAGCGAGCGGGAGAGCGCTCTTCCCCTGGATACTTTGTGAAGGTCACCACGCCCACGCCTCCTTCACTTCATATACCTCGTAAACAAACTTCATCTGAGCGAGGCTGCCAGGCTTAGCGGCTAGCACCAATCACAGCCCCGTATTACTTTTCATTTGTGTAAATACATTGTTGAGGAGGGGGAGAGGCTGTTCCTCAGTGTTTCCATGGAAGCAGAAAGCAGAACACCTAGCTCAGAACCTGAACCTCTGGAGCAGGTCTGAACCTCTGGAGCAGGTCTGAACCTCTGGAGCAGGTCTGGAGATAGAAGAAGAGGAACACTGGTAGAGGAACACCTCTGAGAGGGTCTGTACCTCTGAGAGGTTCACCAGGTCCATCACAACGCCCCCTACAGGACAGGAGTACATACAAACAATGTTGGGGTTTTAATGTGTGTGTGTGTGTGCATTTGTGTGTGAGATTGTGTGCGTGTGTGTGTGCGTGAGTGTGAGTGTGTGTGTGTGTGTGTGTGTGTGTGTGTGTCTGTGAGTGAGCGTCATTGTGTGTGTCAGTAGTCTGGAGGGTGGGGGTGTGACAGCCCCACAGCCTTTGTAATAAACAACAGAAGGAGCAGAGAGAGAGAGGCTTACCAGAGGTGTGAGTGGTCTGTAGGGAGAGGACAGACTGGAGACGTCTTAATAAAGCTCTCTGCTGCTCCCTCCCACTCCCTCTCTCCTCCGCTCTCCCTTTGTCGTCTCCCCCCCTTCCCCACGTCTCTTAAGTCCTGTCTTTGGTGTCTCTGGGCGTGGCTCTCACTTGTGTATCAAATGTTTCCATTTGTCTCCATCAGGTCCTCCTGCGCTCCCTGTCTCCTCCCAGGTCCTCCTGCTCTACGCTGATTGTAACGATAGGATGCAAATGGAAAAATATTACAAGAGCTTATAATGATGCAGATTTCCTGAGAGGCACAATGCAAACTGTGGTGCACACTAGTAGAATCAGTATTCTCACCTTTCTGAGCAAATCAAACTAATGAGAGAAATGCTCCAAGGTTTGATTAAAATGGAACAAATAAGTAAGGTGTGAAAGCTCTCTGAAACCAAGCTTTCCTTGCTACATATTGGAGTAAAACACCAGCCAGGGAGCGGTATAGGTTTAGGAAACAGGCTCATTAGATGAGGCCGCTTGATGGAGGCCCTTCCCCTCTGCTTACCCCAAATGATTCCTATTGTAAGGACGACATCAGCCTGATCCGGGCTTCCAGCCACCCTGAGAAACAAACCGGCCGCCTGCTCCTCATAAATCAGTTTTTTGTTTTTCACAAATGTTCCAATCGAGAAGAGTTCTGTTTCCATGGTGTCGTTTCTCATTAAGGGTGAAATAGCATCACTGGGTCCTGGTGGTGAGATTACCCTGCATCACGGCTGAGAGCTCATTAAAAATGGATATGAGGGGTTGACTAACAGGGGCTCCGGGCCGCTGTGTCTTAGGGGTCCCGGCAAGACGCTTTTCTCTTGGTTACGCGTTAAAAATTCACGCTGATGTGACACAGAGGGGCACATTACGGGGGGGGGGGGGCTGATTCATGCTTCTCATTTCGATTGGTGTGTGCGGGGGGGAGGGGGGGGGGCCGAGAGGGAACCAGGAGATTCATGGATATTCACTGAAAACCAAAGGCTTTCTCAGGCGTTTCCCATCGCCACGCTCGCTCTCAGGCGAGGCCAACGGCAACTTGAACAAAACAGAAACGTATGAAACATGTCCTTCTCATGTTGTTTATAGGCCCTGATGATTTGTAACGCAGAATGGGAGCTGAGGTCTGACCTGGAGCACTGAGGCTGGACTAGTGAGAGGCGGTCCAGAACCAGAAGGCTTGAGGGAACCTGATGGTAAGGAGAACCACTGAGACCAGTACCGCTGAGAACACTGGACCAAACAGGTGTGGTCCTCCTCTCAGGAAATGAGGAACGCTTGTCTTTTAAACTTCCTGCTATCCAAGTCTGTCAACAAAGTTGTCATGCATGTGCCTCCTATGCTGTGCACACACATACACACACACTCACATACACACAGATACAGATACACATGCACACGGACACAGAAACGCACACACACACACACACACACACACACACACACACAGGAACATGGGGTCCACACACACACACACACACACACACACACACACACACACACACACACACACACACACACACACACACACAGGAACTGGTCCAGGTATCCCTGGATAAAACTTGAAAGTGGCGACAGCTGTTCTCATTGTGGGTTCAAAGCCAGCGCTCATTAATCTGGGAGCCGTCTTAACGAAGATATGGAGGAAATCAAAGTAGAAGAGAGGGCTGAGGAAGGAGGGTAGGGAGGGCTGGAACAGAAGGAGTCATAGCTGCAGGAGGGAGGAGGGGTGAGGGTAGGAGGTTGGTAGTGGGAGGGGAGGAGGAGGTGGAGGGGAGGAGGATTGGAGGGAGGGGGAGGAGGGGAGGTAGAGGAGCAGGAGGAGGAGCATTCACCATCCGTCAACGGTGCCAGCGTTGCGGTGGCCATCCGTAGGCCCAAAGGCACAGGGTTAGACGCCGGCGGATCCTCAGACCAGGGCGGTGCTGCTACGTCCTCTGAGCTTCTTCTCAATAACCTTGTCAAGGCACACTCTCACTAGGCCGTCTGTACCGTGCCCGAGTACGTTTGCCCCCTAAAGTCTAGATGGTTTGTCTAGTGTGAGCACGCCGTCTGTACTCAAGTACAGTTTAATTCCGTGGCCTCAGTACACTTCGGAGAGGTGTGCTCAGGCCACGGTACAGATGCTAATGAGCCGACAGAGATTGACTTGGTAGACTTCACACAGGCGGCGCAGTATCAAAGCCATTTCTGAACTTATATATTATACATATTATTATATATTATGGTGACCATCAAAATACATTGAATGACACTTTGAATGACACAAAATACATTGAATGACACATGGCATGTTGATGCAGTAAGGAGGAATTCAGTTTAACTAAGTAATTAAATTTGACATAATGTAAGATACCCACCTCCGTCCTGTAGGATGCCCTCTTCTCTTCTTTCAAGACTCCAGAAAGTAAGAGTTTGCTTGGATAGGTCCTAGTGTAGTTTGAAAAGTGCACCCCCTGCCAGCGACTTTCATTGGTTTATGATGCAATTTTGTCCCGCCCACGGACGCTCAGCGTCATATGGATACAAATCACTTTTGCTACACATGTACGACCTAGACGTGTTGCAAAAGTACCTGCAGGAAAAAGAACAGCTGAGACTCGTAGCAGAAGATTGGAGCAGTTGTATCGATGGACTTGTGCTCGCTCATTAAAATGCTCAATGAACATAGTGATCTATATAATTTTATTTGTGAGGAAATATTTCACAGCTGTGCAACTTCTGATGCATAAGTTCACATTTGGGTTACGAATGCACAAATGTTGTGCACGTTCTCAGATTATGAAACACGGGTGTGCGAATGTGTTTTGCACCAACTGCGCTGCAATGATTGTAGCAAAAGTGTCAAGTGCACGACTCTTTGAAGTTGTGATGCGCAAGATAGGATTTGTGCACCTGTAACAAAGGACTTGTGAACTCGTAGCCCCTATTTTGTGTTTACAATGGTAGAAAAAATATTTACGACTTCAAATTTAGTGTTACACATTTATGACTTTAGTGTACACATGCAACATAAATATTTACGACTTCAAATTTACTGTTACACATTTGTGACTTTAATGTACACATGCAACATAAATATTTATGACTTCAACTTTACTGTTACACATTTGTGACTTTAGTGTACGCATGCTCAAGACTTTTGCTACAATAATACCTTCATAGACATGGACAGTGAATGTTTCAATGTTTTGACAGAAAATATTTTTTTATCTAGCATTAAGGACCAGCCTTGGATTATTTCTGTCCTGTTTAAAGAGGAGATGAACCAGGAGATGTGAGGTCAGATGTTTGATTCGAGGTGTAGAATGTAAACAGCTAACACAGTAGGTTGTTTGGCAGGTATATTTAGCATTTTGCCAAAAGGTCAGAGAATCAATTCAAACAAATTTGACAGACAACAAAGGATTCATGAATTTTTTGAATATAATAATAATTGAATATACATATATTAATAAATACATATATGAATATATTATATATTATAGTTATACCAGTGTGCTTGTGTTGAAGAATCAGAACACTGCCTGGACACGATCACAGGCTTCTCAGTTCTGTGGTGAAAGTTCTAAAGCGGAACACCTTCCATGTCATTATATCATCCCTTTACAAACTCTTTGAGTCTGAACTTGTATTTCCCACCAGTTCCCCATGTTGGATACACAGGGTTCACCCACAGAGACGTCCCACATGGATGTGTGAATAAAGAACCCTTATTGAGTGTTAGTATTCATACTGAGGGCCAACATGGACGGCCCCTTTAAGGGCGCCCAGTGGCCCCTTTAAGGACACGTGGCGCTCAGGAAGGAGCAGTGTGGTTTCATCCCGGTGTCAGGCTCTACATGTTCTCCTCCTCTGAAGAAAAGGTTTTCACTCTCTTTCAAGACGCCGGCTCAATCAATGAAACCTCTCAGCTCCGCTCCGCTCAAAACCCCGGCGATCGAACGCCGACTTTTAGGGCCGACTGCGACCTCCTTCCTTTGTTGTGTCCTGTTGTGTATGATTGTGTTGTGCGTCGTCTGAGACTTGGAACGCAGGTAAACATTATGTACACACACATATTGAAAAATCAAAGAGAGACGCTGTGAGTGCGGTGGGCTTTGAACCGCTCTTGTTCCCTGACGGGCGTGTTGGGACTTGTCCTCCTCCCCTGAACCCCACCACCTTGGTGCAGCTCGCTAAGCCCCAGGCTTAGAGCCACTGTCCTTATCTGCTTTACAACCTGCCTTTCTGTTGAACTCATTCCACCAGCAACACATTAGCATGTCAATCAAGCAGCTCTGACATTTAAAAGCCTGTAAAAGAGGACTGCTCGCTAAATTACTCAAATTAATTGCGAAGCGCACAAGCATATTTGTGAAATGAACGCATATGCGAGGCGGATTTGGTAAAGCACTGAATACACATCCCACATATGTCCACAGACGGCTTGTTGTGACACATGCAGCACGTCTCCTTGTGGGTGAGGGACTCTCCAGAACAACACCTTAGACACACACGCAGACACACACATGCACACACAACACACACACACACCCACAAACAAACACACACACACACACACACAGACGCACGACACCTTACACACGAGCACGCACGCACATACGACACCTTACACACACACACACATGCATACACACATGCATGCACCCACACACACACACATCACTTGTGCGTTCACTTCCTCCTATCCTTCAGAACAATTCTTTAAAGTATTATCTGTAAATATTTACCAAGAAGATAAGCCTTCTGAAGTGGTCAATGGAAGCTTATCTCGCCTCTAATTATAATAACTGCTGTCATGTGTTCATAAACAATGCATTCTGAAAGCCTTCCCCTTGTCTCTGCTTGGGTTGGAGGGGAATTACACTGAAAGTGTGTTTCATCAGGATCAATACAGAGGCCTGTCTCTCTCCCCAACTGTAACAGATTAAAATACTATATCATACAAGCTGCAAGCTGTACTTTATTCATTACATATTTTCATTTCACTTTACTGTCTTTTGTCCTAAGTTCCTGGCTTCCAGTTTACTCACTATTTATTTCTAAAAGCCCCTTGGAGCAGCGTTATGGAAAAGGCTCACAGATTGTTCGGCCAGGAGGAGCTAATGAGATGTAGACGGAGGACACGGCTCAAAGAACTAACAGCCCCATGGACTGACAGTAAGGGGGGGGGGGCATAGACCCCAGATCCAGAAGGTTCCTCCACCCTTCACTGTGCGTCTTCTATAGACAGCATTAATCTGATTACTGATTACTACTACCTACTAGTTACTTTACTGATTACTTGATTTTAAAAGTAACTATATTACTTTATTTGTTACATTCAGCAGCTTTTTTATTTATTTAATTTTAATCAAATTTAATCTGATTTGTCTTGACGCGATTGCAATTCAGCCTACGCATAGCATGCAGTGCACGCACACTCACAGCCAGACACAAACAAGTTCTCTGCAGAATAAAAAGCCTTATAAAAGCCTTAAAAAGCCAAAAGTATATATTTTTACTAACGAAACTTGGATAAATCCCTTTAATCTGGTTTGGAAATAGTAACACGTTAGATTACTCGTTACTGAAAAAAAGTGGTCAGATTAGAGTAACGCGTTACTGGCATCACTGGTTATGAACAGGTCATTGTTGCTTTGCTTTTCTTCCTGGTGTTTCAGTTCTTGTTTTCTTGCTGAGGTGAACTTAGACCGACCGACCCCGCGGAGTGTGTGTCTCGGGCCGTTCCATTGGCCAGAGACACGCGGCCTCTTCCTGATGCTGAGTGGGTGAACTGATACAAACACAGAGAGGATCCCCCATGTGACCCAGGATCACACAAACACAACTCCTCCATCCTCTACCTGTCACATATTGAACACACACACACACACAATCACACAGACACACACACATACACAAATACACTCAAACGTACGTACATACACACACACACACACACACACACACTGGAAGATATCAACAGCCAACACAAACTCAGATTTTAATGAATCATTCTTCATTAATGTGCCTGACAGGCAAGCTTCACTCTCACCCCGTGCTCTGCTCTCTCTCTCTCTCTCTCTCTCTCTCTATCCCCCCCCCCCCCCTCTCTCTCTCTCTCCCTCAGAGACAGAGGAGGCGTAAGCCAGGTGTGTGTTTGTGCATGCATGCATCTTTGAGTGTATCAGCTGGATTGTGAATGTTAGCAAGCATTCATTGTCTTGCTTATGTGCATATGTGATTTCCTTATTGCTCATATACACTGCTTGGCCAATGTGAATGTGTGTGTGTGTGTGTGTGTGTGTGTGTGTGTGTGTGTGTGTGTGTGTGTGTGTGTGTGTGTGTGTGTGTGTGCGTGTGTGTGTGTGTGTGTGTGTGTGTGTGTGTGTGTGTGTGTGTGTGCATGCACACACACATGTAGATAGATGCAGAACGGTTGCAGGTTGTGTGTACCCCAGCGTGTGTGTTGAAGTTTGTAATTGATAAGCCCATCCGGTGTCAGGCGTTTGAAAGATGAATATTGGTAATTACAGGCCTTCTCATTAGACGGCTGACCTTCCACGGGGCGGCCCTCTGTATCGATCGTCCCGGCCAGGCAGGATGGCCTTTAGGCCGCAGACATCTCCCCACAACAGGCACGGGGAGGGGGCAGCAGACCCCTTTTCTCTCTGCCTGCTACATAATCACTTTCAATTCAGTTATCTGAATGAACTGTTGATCCATTTAAGTAAGATGAAAAAACCTATTCATACATTCAAAAGTCTTCTATTCAATCTTCTTGGTCTTAGACCTGGAGCTGGGTTGAGGACCCCTCAGGACTAGAGACGGTCTGGTCTCAGACCTGTAGCTGCGGACTAGCGATCACTGGGTCTCAGGCCTTTCTCAGGACTTTGTGGCCTTTGTTGTTCCCCAGTGACATTCACAAAGTAAAATTGGAACGTTATGAATATGTAAAAATATGGATGGAAAAACCAATATAATATAGAATATGTATTCATGTATTCATCAATACAAAGTAATTCAGGACAATTGCAGTAGCTTCCACATATTTTAATTCATTGCTGCTTGCATGAGGCTATGTTTAATTCCAAGGTACCACTGCTTTAAACTCCCCTCATGTTGTTTTATTCAACAGAATAACATGTACAGGGTTAGATAGATAGTTGTCAAGGCTGTTTGATTCATGACACACCTCTACTATGTGTGTGTGTGTGTGTGTGTGTGTAGGAGGGAGAATGTTAGTTGTAATAGTTTTACTTTTAATTGTTAATAGATTTGTATCGCCGTTCCAGCTATTTATATTAAATTCCTCCCTGACTGCTGAATGAATAAATCCTTTAGCAAACTGGGTTGTGAAGACAGAACTCTTCAGATCTGCTCCGGTCCGTGGAGCTCCAGAGGTCAACCGTTCACAGCCCGCAGGTTGTGCCAGAAGGCTTCTCAACAAACCAGCTCCATCTCAGGGGTCTCAGTTTGTAGTCCCGTCCAGCAGTGTTTCACTACAGCAGACAGAACCTAACCTGCAGCACCTCATTCGGCTGTCAGGGTCTCCTCCACCGGACAGATTACCTCCCTGCCAACCCAGACTTTATTTACATTTAGGTCATTTAGCAGACGCTAGTCAACGCGAGTCAACCATGCCAGGCAACAGCCTTGTCTTGCTCAGGGACACATCGACACTAGGAGGATCGAACTAGCAACTTAAATTCACCAAATGACTGAGATGCATCGGCAGACGTTGGCCCACAGAGATGGTGACAGGATGTGAAGGTCAAGGCGGTCTCTTGCAGGGTTCACTGTTGTCGTTGTATTTATTTGATAGTACTGTAAGAGGTGCATTCCTGGGCTTAAGGGGGGGAAGCGCCGTTTGGCTGTTTGTGTTTTTATCCTTTGAAACTGCAGCTGGAAAAACAAATTTCTATATGAGACGGTTCTCATTATTTTGCGATAACAAACCTATGAACCAGCGAAGTGATCAATAGAAAAACAGGGAGGAGCGCACACATACACAGCAACACACACCGAAACACACGCACACACACGCACATACACAGCAACACACACACACACACGGACACATGCACACGTACACAGCAACACACACATACACAGCAACACACACAGACACACACACATACACAGCAACACACACAGACACAGTAACACACACAGACACAGAAACACACACACGTATTAATACCTAACTATCATGTGGCCACATCACTAGCAGCTGGTAGCGATAAACCAACGAGGTGATCAATAGAAATACAGAAACACACACACACACACACGTATCCACACCTAGCTATGATGTGGCCACATCACTGGACGGGACCCAGCTAATGGTGGACACCATCAGAAGATCCGGTGTGAGAGTACAGGAGTGGGAGGGGTGGGCGTCCCTCTCCACGGGGGGCCCGGCCTAATGAACACCCTGGGAGACGGGTCAAGAAGGGCCAGTCCTCAGAGGAGACACACCATCCCACAGGGGTTCACCTTCCCTGGAGGAGAGGGGGGGGTCTGGAAGGAGGTCTCCTCACAGTCCGGCTCCAACTGCCCTCCTTTTGGTCTTCAGGGACCTTGAATGGTTTGAGAAGAAGCCAAGCCACTGGTTTAAAGGGTCCTGTAAAGATGCAGACAGGAGTGTGTTCCAAAGCCTTGTTCAACGAGTCCCCCTGCTGAGGTTTAGAGAACTGAATGAAATGGAGACATAAAGACATGAGGAGGGGTCTCTGGTAATACGGTTATCTGGAGCAGCCTGGAACTTCTCAGCTCGCTCCTACAATATTATGCCTGAACAGGCAACATTATAGGTAATATTAATTTAGTTATTCATGAGTTTCATCAACTGTGAAGCTCAAATTGCTGTGTGACAATGCATTTTAATCATCCTCTATCTATCGCCTCAGAGGCCAGCCTGTCATTACGGTGGCGCGGAGACATAACATCGCCGGCTCTCCATCCGTTCCACGTCTTACTCCTCTTTGGCGTGATGAAGGTGCAATCCTTCACAGTGGATCTGTCTCCTGGCCGCCCATGTGGAGAGCAAGCGGGGCGCTGTGATACTATGATCCTGTGAGCCTTTAAATAGATCCTACATGGACCAGAGTGTTGCTGCTGCTTGGTTACGGTTTAAGAGGTTACCGGGAAACAGAAAAGCTACAATTTACCTTGGGCCTCCCCCTCCCCCCCAGAGGGAGGTCTACTCAGACTGAGCTTGTAGAATCTCAGTCTCAGTAGAAGCTCAGTCTGAGTAGAAGCTCAGTCTCAGTAGAAGCTCAGTCTGAGTAGAAGCTCAGTCTCAGTAGAAGCTCAGTCTGAGTAGAAGCTCAGTCTCAGTAGAAGCTCAGTCTGAGTAGAAGCTCAGTCTCAGTAGAAGCTCAGAGAATGAGTCTGAAAGGCCTGAGCAAAGACATACGGCCTCCGCGTCTCATCTGTTGAATTCATTAAATGGGGACCCATCCGAGACCTGTCAATCACGACCAGTCCTGGACACGAGTCTGACGTGTTTCTGGACACGTGGGCCGTTTACGAGAAGCCACAACTGATTTGAGTTATTTTCATTATTGTTTTCATCAGTATTACAGTTATTATTAGTATTTACAAATGTACACATCTCATTTAAACAACATTATTAACAAACTCTTCTCAGGATACATCTTAATACACCTGACACACAGGCAGCAGGTGGGAGGGGGCCTGGATGGGGTGAGATGATCTCCTTAATAACCACAGCAGGACGTAACAACGACCAGATGCATCTCTCGGATCAGACATCTATTGATCACAGGATCAACAAACAGCCAATAAAGCGTAGAGAGGAACATCCACTCACATCGGAGGGTTCCAGTCTGGCTGTGTGCGGTCGCCGGTCGGAGGTGAGAAACCTCCAGGACTGATCAGGACATCATGTGATCACCACACGAGCATGGTCGTGTGTGGGGGTTGGACCGTGTGATGGACCAGAGAACCACACAGTGGAACAGGGCCCCATGTTGGCGGAGATGAAGAAGACATTCTTGATGCCCAGTGTCTCTCTGATCCTGAGGCTTTGTGTTTATCTGCTGTTGCTTGGTCGGTCTGTGTTCGTTAAATCCTTTATTGTGCTGAAGTGGCAACAGCCCTTAGTTAGTGAATACTAAACGTGCACACAAACACACACACACACACACACACACACACACTCACACACACATGCACACACACACACACACACACACACACACACACACACACACACACACACACACACACACACACACACACACACCGATTTACATTTGCTGAGGTACGTGCCCTAACACATGCACACGCTCGCCCCATTTGACATTTTCAATTAATTAGCCGTAACCATGGAACCAGTCAGAGCACAGCGGCGCTCTGACAGGAACCAATACGCTGATTAGCATTAAGCCGCGGCGCAAAGACAACTTCGTCAGCCACGGACCTTTAGCCGCGCCTCGTTATCACCGGACCAGCCCCGGAACACGGCGCCGGGCGCGCAGCGTTCAAACAGCCGGCGACGGGGGAGGGGCGTGCGGACGCCCGTAGCCGAACGCTTGAAGGGAATTTCCTTTGAGTTCCCTTTTTTCCTTTTTATTCGCTTTGCTTTTGTCTGCTTCCCTTTGAGCTGTTCTGCGGCCCCTCCTGCTCCCTGGATCCTCCTCCTTGCCCGCTCAGCAAACACACATGCTTATGGAATCAAAGAAGGTTCAGAATCAGAACAGATCCGTCCCTGTGGCCCGCTCTGTAGAGCCTCCGTCTGAAACCTCTGTCATGTTTACTCAACGACAAGGAGGCAGGAGGCCGGTTCAGCTGCGGACCTCATCGCTTCTCACACACATCTGCATCCCTCCCCTCCCCCGCCCGGCCCCCACACACATTTTCAAGTGCATAAACACACGCATTCATATATGTGCATGTGCATGAACACACACGTTCATATATGTGCATGCACGCATAAATTCATTCAAAACCTTAATTCATCGTTCTGCTAAGATATGACTTATATTTAAATATATATATATAATTAGTGATTTTTATGTTGTGCTCCATGATAAAGCTCTTATGAGATGAATGGACTATAACATTCATATAAAAGCATGGACTATAACAATTGTTTCAGTTCAATTTGACTGGTACCTGTGCAATATTGGTCTACCTCAAACAATATGAGAAGGAATACAACATGCTAATAAGGTAAGAAGGAGAGACTTGTAACGGTCTCTCTCCTGGTGGTGACATGACTGATCCTTTCCCCTGATGCTATCTGCTCCAGCCAATCAGAGGCTGGCACGCCTAATCACGCCTTGAGGATATCAAAACTAACTGAGAGACCGGCGGCTCTAGAGAGAGACCGGAGTCGCAGAGAGAGACCGGCGGATCAGGGAGAGACCAGTGGGTCTAGAGACAAGAGTCTCTAGAGACCGGTGGCTGTAGAGCCAAGAGTCTCTAGAGACTCGCAGAGAGAGACCGGCGGATCAGGGAGAGACCGGTGGGTCTAGAGACCAGCGGCTCTAGAGACTGGAGGCTCTGAGGCAGCGGTCTCTCCCATCGGAGACGCAGGTGGGGGAGCTGTACAGGGTTGCTCACGGTTGTCAGGGTTACAGAGGTCAACGTTTGATGCCAACGGCCTCGTATAACTGTGGCCGTTCAAGGGTGCGCAAACACACACACACACACACACACACACACACACACCTGAGGCGTGCTCTCTGTAAAGCCCTTTAGCCGCAGCTGTTGGCTACTGACTGGCACTCATAAAGTGTGTGTGTGTGTGTGTGTGTGTGTGCGACTGTGTGTACGTATGTGTGTGTGTGTGTGTGTGTGTGTGTGTGTGTGTGTGTGTGTGTGCGACTGTGTGTACGTATGTGTGTGTGTGTATGTGTGTGTGTGTGTGTGTGTGTGTGTGTGTCTCTGGACCCCTGCTAGGTCCTGTCCTCCCTCAGGTCCTCAGGTCCAGCCTCTCTATCCTGACACAGAGGAGGAGGAGGTCATGATGGATCCGCTCTGACATGCAGACGCTCATCTTTACCATCAGACTTTCCTCTACACTAAATCGTAAGGTTTAGCTCTAAAAGGAGTGTCTCTCCAGCTCTACAGAGGGGTGTCTCTCCAGCTCTACAGAGGGGCATATCTCCAGCTCTACAGAGGAGCATATCTCCAGCTCTACAGAGGGGCGTATCTCCAACTCTACACAGAGCAGCGTATCTCCAGGTCTATACAGAGCAGCGTATCGCCAGCTCTACAGAGGGGTGTATCTCCAGGTCTACAGAGGAGCATATCTCCAGGTCTACAGAGGAGCATATCTCCAGTTCTACAGAGGGGTGTATCTCCAGCTCTACAAAGGACCATATCTCCAGCCCTGGCGTTTAGCAAATGTCAACAGAAAAAGAATGCACTCACAAAAGGCAATCTCATTTGTTCAAGAATCTCTCCAGCTCTGCTACTTAGCCGCCCTGTGAGAGGAGGGAGCCTCTTTGAGCGGGAGCCGCCGTCACCTGCCCCTACAGTGCCCCCCTACAGGGGCCCCTAAAGGGGCCAGCAGTGCTCCCGATCCCTACACTCCCAAGACCCCGTCATGGGCCCCTACAGGGGCCGGCAGCTCTCCCGATCCCTACAATCCCCGACCCCATCACGGGCCCCTGCAGGGGCTGGCAGCTCTCCCGATCCCTACAGTCCGACGGTTGAAGGGGTGAAGAGACACAACCGCAGGATAAAGCTCTACATGTTGTCTACAGCCTCACTGACCATGGGCACCTAACTGGGTGAGAAAAAGGGTGACTAAGGGTGAGATATCCAGGCTGTAGGGGTGAGAGACTGGAGGGGTGAGAGTAATCACTTCATTATGAGGCCTGCTGCTTTCCTTGTTAGTATTATATGTTTTATTTATTTGGATTATTTGGATTATTTGTAGTATTATTTTGTGATATTATATGTATTGTTTGTATTATTTTGTAGTATTATATTAACTATTTGTATTATTTTGTAGTATTATATGTATTATTTGTATTATTTGTAGCATTATATATAATAGTATTATATTATATATATATATAATATTGCTTTTTTATTTTGTAGTATTATATGTAGTATTTGTAATATTTTGTATTATTATTTGTATTATTATTTTGTATTAATATATGTGTTATATGTATGATTTGTAGTATTGTATGTATTGTTTGTATTTTTTGTAGTATTATATGTATTGTTTGTATGTTCCCTTTCAGGGCTGTCCTAATTATTGGAGCAGCAGCGATAGAGAGAAAATAGATTGTCAGATTGAATAAGAGCACACACGTGTCATTTCATTTACATGATTGCTTTCACACACAGCAGCAGCCCTGACAAAACCTCTGGTGATCTTCTCGTGGATGCATGGAAGGAGACACAAGATGTCCTCTTTTTTTGTATTAATTAATTTCAAAGAGTCGCCCGCCTGATTGGAAGATGCATCCTTGTTTGGCTTTGATACCAAATGACATTATCTGTCAGATATTGACAGTGTGTCTGCACAATGCTACGCTACCCGTAGAACAAGGATTCTCTATGGTCAAGACAAGGAGTAAGGGTTGGCCACCACAGCATTATCACACACACACACACACACACACACACACACACACACACACACAGTGTGTAGCTGAGACCTGTACAAGAGACATGATGCTTGTATGCATTCATCTGTTGAGGAACACTGCACTTTGTGACCCTGGGAGGGAGAGAGAGAGAGAGAGAGAGAGAGAGAGAGAGAGAGAGAGAGAGAGAGAGAGAGAGAGACAAAGAAAGAGAGAGAACGAGAGAGACAGAGAGAGAAGCTAGGTGATGTACCATGTGAAGCTAGGTGATGTAGCTGACGTGATGTAGGCTACAAAAGTATTCTTTCAGAGGCTACGTCCTGAGACCCTCACTCCACCAACAATGCTCTAAAACAGCATTGTGAAAATGTGTAGTTATAGCTTTGGTGGTCAAAGTGTCAGAGTGTGTGTGTGTGTGTGTGTGTGTGTGTGTGTGTGTGTGTGTGTGTGTGTGTGTGTGTGTGTGTGCGTGTGTGTGGTGTGTGTAGAGGAGTTGGTGGGTTGGGGGTTCACAGAGAATAGCAGAAAGAAGTGGCTGAAGAGGGGAGGGGGGGTGGCTGTGGCTGAAGGGGGGGGGGCAGGGGGCTGTGGTTGAAGGGGGGGGGCTGTCAGGGACGACAGGTGAAGGTGGCGGTGGAGGTTAGAGAGAACACGCGCTCTTTAAACACTTTCACCTGTCATCTTAATTGCTTCACCTGTCAAAGTTTCAGACCAATTAGACATGGCTCTTTATGGTCTCGCTGCCTGCTGGCGGAGAGAGGGAGGGCAGCCAGGAGAGGGTGAGTGGAGGGGGGGGGGGCTCAGTATTAAAATCACCTTATATCAATGGTTCAGACTCAAACATTGCCACAATGACATTAATTATTTTAAAGAACAGTTACTGCGTGAAATAAATGATTAAAGATGTCAATTAGTCCCCTGCATATTATTGTGCAAGTTAGAAAGAAGGCGAGGTGGAGATATTTGAAAGAAATGAAAAAAAGCAGATGGAAGCTATTTTAAAAGGCAGAAAGGCTGCTGGGTCAAGTTTCAGCTATATTGACAAAGTCAGGGTTTAAATACACAACAAAACTGTTTTTCTCAGCGTCCACCACCCAGCAACGCAGGCTTTGATAATTGAGTTAGGGACCGGTTGGTATGACGATCTACTCACACCTACGCCTTCTATCTTTTATCTTCTTTATTGGTCACACATGCTGTCTTTAATTATACAGCATGTTCAGTGGGGAAAAAAAGCTTAAAATAACAATCCAAAATAACTTTTTTATAAATCTATCACAAATACAAATATGATGTGGGGAATATTGATCCTTACTGATCATCTAATATTGAGTGATAATAATTCAAACAGTAATAATATTTTCAATAATAATAATACTAATAATAGTTATTTAAGAGCTTATTAAGAGCTTATTTACAATGCAATGAAAAAAACAAGTTTACATCCCTGTAGAGCGAATACAACACACTTTAACAAACTGTCCCATTTGATTCCACTAAATCCTAAGTGAGATGAGGCTCAAATTAGAGTCAGAGAAACCGAACCGCTGAGAGCATGGGGAGCCTTTCTGATCCAGACTCAGTCATTAGTCTGTCTCTTTCAGAACTCACCCACTCCTCAGAACGAGATCACAACAAGTGTCTCTGAAGCGGTTTGATATAGAACACATCGTACCGTCTCTGTTTAAAAGGGAGTTCAGTGAACCAGCAAGGCCCCCAGTGGGTCAGACCTCCACCAACACCATTACAGAGACATTAGGACCAAAGCCGTCTGGGTTACTCTCTCTGGTTCCTGGGATCCTTGCCCTTGATCTTGTGATTAATTTCCTGGTGAAGTCCGGTAAAGTCATGGGAGGGCGGATGTTTAACCAGATTCCCACACGTTGCTGTCAATCTCAGCCGTCACTGGTCAATTAAAAAGTAGGAGTGCTTGTTATTGTAAAGGCAATTTACAACTTTCTTAAGAAACAAATCGTTTTATTTTCATGCTTGAAACCATTTTCATGGTTTCAATAAAGACTTCCAAAGGGGAACAAACACACAGCGTTGCATTTTTATGAATTAGAAAATGTGTATTTTGTACATTTGAACTTGTCTATGGGAGATTTGGCTCTAAAAGTTTGGCTCTAAAATTTAAGCCATGATTTTAAAACAAAAAACATAATTCATTAAGATGTTGCCCATTCTGCTTGATGAGTCATCATTCCATAAGGGTGCGCAGGTAGAAAACAGAGCAGGCAGCGGAGCAGATTGACTCCCCCCTCCCACGTTTCCATTGCCCCCACAAAATGGCCAAACAAGCACAGCAGTCGAGGGAATGAAGATGCTGAGAAGTCTACTTGACGAGATAATCATGATGACTGAAGCAGCTGCAGTGAAAAGGCACTTTCTCCTTGCTCTCAGATCTAATCCAGACATCACTGCAGGAGGCAGGGATGAGAGGGGCCTCCGGAACACAATATTACTTCAACCCTTTCTTTGAGTCACTCTCTGATTACACAAAGCTTAGCCGCAATACACGTTGCATCATGGAAACCCACGCTACACAAACAATGTTCCTGCTCCTGCTCCGAGGGCTGATGCTCATTTCATCACAACTCTGCATCATAATGTTCAAAACACATGTTTTGGTTTAGGGATACTTTGAAAGTCATGCGTCTTTGAAACCTTTTTGCTGCAGCTCTGTGGTAACAGAGTGGGACTCTGACCAATGAGTGAAGCTCTGTGGTAACTGATTGGTACTCTGACCAATGAGAGAAGCTCTGTGGCAACGGAGTGGGACCAATGAGAGAAGCTCTGAAGTCATAAATACATACATGTGTGTGTATGTATGTATGTATGTGTACGTGTGTATATATATGTGTATCTATGTGTGTGTGTGTGTGTATATATATATATTTAAGCAATAGATCACGACAGGCTGTGGTATACGCTCATTATACCACAGTTAAGGGGCGTTGTCCGTCCCGACGCGCAGCGGAGGGGCGGCGACCCCCTTCACTGTGGTATAATGACCGTATATCACTGACTGAAGTATAAAACGGTATAAATAAAACGGTTACGTAAATATGGTGAAATGAAAGTCATAGACACAGTCATAGACACCCTCAATTTTGAAAAAGCTAGAAAGTCGGAAAAGCATTTTTTTTAACGAATACAAAAAAGTAGTCCCTCCTGGCTGCCGGCAAACTGTACGGCGGTTGCTATGCAACACACTGTAGCGTCCTTCAGAGAGAAGGCTAGGCTAAAGACGGTAGCTTGGTTCGCCGGCAATTTAGCCTTCTATCGAGTTCACTCGAACTCGATAGTAGGCTAAATTGCGGACTGTGTGCCTATTGCTTTACAACATTTCCACCCTCTCCAGCAATCAACATGTTTTTTAGGCTTCAGTGAACTACGCTATCGCTTTATATACATAAACAACAGTTAGAGTTAAGCGCGGAGTGATACTGAACTCTGTAAACTGAACGGGCGTCATAGCTGTGTGTATACGCTCAATATACAACGGTTGGGAACCAATCAGATCGCTTGATTTAGGCCCCCCGTTTTATAAAAAAAAAAAAAAAAAAAATATATATATATATATACATTAGGGCTGCCAAATGAACACGTTCATTTTGATTAATTAATCACAGAAAAAATACACGTTAAAAACATTGACGCAGATTAATCATGTTTCTATAGTGCCCTTGACCCGATTTACCATTTGCGTTGAAACAAAATGGAGGCAGACAAGAAGACACTGCACGGCCCCGTGAACGGAAAATTCAAGTTTAAAAAACTCCCAGACGGAACTGTAGATAGAAAGATCGTTCTCTGCAATCTCTGTGGTAAGGAATTTTCCTATCACCGGAGTTCATCAGCCCTTAAATATTACCTCAACACTAAACATTTGGTAGCAAGTTTGCAATATGAGCTACCACAGCCCCTGAAGCTGGTGCTAGCAGCCAGCCTCGTCAAGCCACACTCGACCAGGCGTTCAAGCACAAACTGAGTAAGTCTACCTGTGACCGACTACCTAATTTGCTTGCAAAGTGGATTGCTATGGACTGCAGACCAGTTTCCGTCATTGTCTTTATTTAGCAAAATGTTTTTAAATGAATGCAAAAATTTACAAAAATTGATTTATTAAATTAAAATTAATTTTTGTACATTTTTGCATTCATTATATCAGTATTGCAAGTATTATATCAGTATTACAACATTAATGTCAGTGTCATAACAGTGAAAAAAACATTTTTCTTAAATTAAATTGACTGTTATGACACTGATATAATTAATATTCTGTATGCATTTCTTATCACTCTCTACAGATATGTGACTGAGCTACTTGGAGGTGAGGTTTATGTCTCATGCTCTGTTGTGTTGCCAGCTCTCTGGCACCTGCACCGCTCCATTGAAGTCTCAGAGGATGACCCGACCTACGTGGGAAGGTTCAAGGCTGCCTTTAAGAAAGACCTGTCTGAACGACAAGCAAATATCAATAACGGATGGCTCAAGATTGCTTCAGCACTGGGCCGACGTTTCAAGGACTTAACGTTTCTACTAAGAGGAGAGAGAGATGAACTGTGGGTCAGCCTTCAGGTACTGCTGCAGAAAGAACCCAGTGGAGCTACCCCACAGCTCTCCCTGCTTTTTGCTTCGGACTCAGACTCTAATGATGACGACATGGAGGGGCCAAACAGGGCTCTGAACTGCCACAGAGCAGTGCACAGCATCGGCATGGAGGACTGCCCACTGCGATGGTGGTCAGCTCATGCAGGGACCCAGAAACAGCTGTCTGACCTGGCTCCTGCCACCTCTGTGGCAGGAGCCACAGAGGTGAGAGACAGGAAAGTCTCTCACCGTGTGAGAGACTTTTCTCACTTGCAGGTCACATAATACAAAAGAAGAGAATGTAGAAAAGTTAGTTTGTCTCAGCAACTGGCTGAGGGAGAGGTAAGAAGTGATGCTTCCACTAGTGTTAAATTACACTACATGTTGCTAGTTTGAATTTATTTTGTCATTCAGGATTTCAGAAATAAGTGGAAGTGAGGTCAAATGTTAAGCGCTGGAATAGAAATTGCACTATATTTGAAACTGTTGGTTTCTGTTGCAAGAGTTTAAAACATGGTTTAAAATGACAATGTAGGCTGTAGTTGGGGGCGGAGTAGACTCAAACACCGCCTGACAGAGAGGAGAGAGGGCACGTGTTGGATGATCCGTTTGCTCTTCCATCCGTGGTCAGACAGCGGAGGGTAATTTGTACTGGAGCCTGCAGCCTAATGGAGGGGACACACCACTGGGGGTCTGCCTGCTCCTCAGGGCTCCACTGCTCTGCCTGCTCCTCTGAACAGAGTTAGGGTCAGAGTATAACCCTAACCCTAATGATAATATGAACAGAGTTAACCCTAACCCTGTGTACTTGAACACAGCATATGTAGCTGTAGACCACTGCACAACCACTGAGGAGATGTGTTAATGGTAGCGGCAGTACGGCCAGCAGCGCAACCAACCCAACTATTTCTGACTTTTTATTCCTCTTTATTCTTAACTTCCTAACGTACATTTGACATATATTATTCAAAACAACGTGTTCACCCCATGGTCCGCTCTTATGATTTCCAGGACCATTAAACTTGCACGTGAGATGTGAGAGGATGCATTCGAGTCTCCAGGCTATGATAGCTTCAGCTGGGAGGGTGATAGCGTTAGCCTCTTGACTAGTGAGCTTCTTATCTGCTGGGGATGAGCACAGCTGGGGAGTCAATTTTCATTTTGAGACTTACAGCTACTATGAATACTCAAAGGGGAAGGAAAAGGTCTTCTAATTTTTTTCTATTCAAAAAGAAATCTGATTTGTAGGTCCTCAATGGACGCCAGTTTTTGTATTTGTTTTTACAATACTATGTTTAAAGAGATATCAAAGGGTTCTGAAGGGACAAACCGAAGAGGTTACAAGGGGTTCCATTTCCTCACTCTTCCCTCTCGGAGCCCTGGTATTCTTTTCTTTCATTCCACCGTCCCCCGCTTTTATTTTATTCATTAAATTCTCTCTCTCTCTCTCTCTCTCTCTCTCTCTCTCTCTCTCTCAGTGGGGTCACCCCCTGCTCATTCAGACACTTGGTGAGTGCTGGATCACCGTTTATGGATTTACCACTTTTAGATCTGAATATTTCTGTTATTGCCTCGATTTATTCCCCCTGGGTCGAAGGCTTTCCATCTGGGGTGGGCGGGGGGGGGGGGGGGGGGGGGGGGATTAGATGATTTGCATGGAGCAAGAGGTGACCCACCAGCTCACCTTGTTAACTCAGGCAATTAAGGTCTTGTCATACATGCATATCCAGACAATTACTGTAGGCTCAGCATGGAGGCAATACAAATGAGGTTCTGCCTACCAGAAAAAAATATAAAAGCAAGTGTTATTGTTATTGTGTTATTGTTGGTCGTTAGCTGTTAGAAATGCAAGCCACCAAGGCCAGTCTACAACAGATGGAGATTCATTTAAATCTGAGTTACAGTCGAAAGTTAATGGAAAGGTTTCCATTAACTTTCTTGACACATACACAAAACGGCACTGTATACGGTACCCACTCTATAGTGTTCACACTGTATTGTGCTCACTCTTTATAGTATACACATAGTGTTCACACGGTATATTGTCCACATAGTGTACACTGCAACGTGTACACACTGTACAGTGATCACTGTATAGTGTAAACTGTATAGAGTACTCTATTGTACCATAAAATTATACAAATCAAAAGGCATTTTACACAAATGTAAACTGAAATTAAAGAGTGATATAAATCAACTATAAACAATATATATATATATATATATATATATATATATGTACATTTGTTATATATTACATTAAGATATAATTAATATGGTAATTTATATTTGATGTTTTTATAGATGTTCATATATAAGCATTAAACACATGGATCCCTGCCTCACTCGACACACACAAAGCGGCAGCCCGTTCAGATGGGACTTGATGAAGGAGGAAGACTCTTTGATGTCCAACATGATTAGCTGTTATGGAAAAGCTGTCTCTATTATGAGGTGGGGGGGGGGGGGTTATGGGGGGTTTAGAGGGGAGTCAAACCAGCGAGCCGTGCAGAGCAGAAGGAATGAATCCCTCAGAAAATGAAAGGGTTCTGCCAGAGAGAGACGGATCGAGGGCAGCATCAGAGACAAAGAACATTTAGAAAAATGGAAAAAGAGATTTGGTTTGGATCAGCAACAAGTGAATTATATAAAAGAATGCAGAGGGACGGGGTCCCCGTTATGAGGACTTCAGGAGGGCACCCCCCAAACAGGCGGCGGGGACTTAATCCCCCATTTGTGTGTGTGTGCTGCACACCCCAATAGAAGTGTTGGAGGTGTGGACTCCTCGTGTTCACCCTGCTCTGGCTGGATGACCTCCGGGGAGGAGGGGATCAGAGGAGACACAAAGCTTCATCAGGAAGCTTTGTGTCTCCTTCACTTCGTAAAGGGAATTCAATTAATTGCTATTTTAATTATGTTTGTGCGTCCCCCATGACTTATTTATCTCTGGCGGCGGTACAGTTTCTCCTGGAATTATGTTCGTTTACATCAGCCTCCGCGATAATCTGCTCTCTATCTGCTTTAATGAAGCTAAGGAGATTAACAGATTTGTGTGCGTTAGTGTGTGTGTTCTGACACACACACGCCAACATGAACATACACAATCACACCCAGGGAGACGTGTGCTCAAACGGGCGCCTAATCCTGATGTGCGTCAAAAAAGAACGCCATTACAAAGTATATGAATACTACTGCAATACTGCAGACATCTCATCCATTATGTGTGTGTCTCTCTGTGTGTGTGTGTGTGTGTGTGTGTGTGTGTGTGTGTCTGTGTGTGTCTGTGTGTGTGTGTGTGTGTGTGTGTCACAAATTAGGAAAGCACATCCTTTTCACAAAACTCCACTATACAATCGTTAAAAGCCTTTTGTGGAGCTTTTGCCATATACCTTCCATCTCTCTCTCTCTCTCTCTCTCTCTCTCTCTCTCTCTCTCTCTCTCTCTGTGTAGCTGTTGCCATGGTGACTTAGCGACCTTGGCCAGGTTTGTAGCGTTGCTACAGCCCTTCCTGATGAGCTCCGAGGCGTGGCTCATGGTGGTTCTGATACCAACCCCATTGTTCACCTGGCCTCATGCAGACACCTGGAGGCTGCATGAGGACCTCAAGCCTTCCTTACAGATGGAAACCCAACTGTAGTACGAGCAGGAGATTAGTGCTGGTCTTCGGTCACTCCCGGCCGTCTTTAATGTCAGTAGTTAAAGCTTCACTCTCTGTTCCATGGTGCTTCTGCTTTCCTCGTTAATAAAACACAAAACTAAACTGAACTGTCACTTCTGTTGTGTTGTCACTAGCCTTCTGTTGTGATGTCACTAGCCTTCTGTTGTGATGTCACTAGCCTTCTCTTGTGATGTCACTAGCCTTCTCTTGTGATGTCTCAGTGAGTCTGCACTAATTCTAACAGTTGTGTCATGAATCCATGTCTAAAAGGCTTAATTGCTTTTTACTGCTTAACTGCTTTTATTACTCAGATTCGTCTGAGTAAGTTTTTTTTTATGTTGATGTTCAAGAATATTTTTCATTTAAGTAAACTAATATAATTTCAACTGCTTTATTTTGCTGGACAAAATAAAGTTTGCCATTGGGATCTTCTAGACCTAAGCAAAGCATTCAATACTGTTAACCACAGTATTCTGATTTCCAAATTACTTAGATATCGAGTGGAGGATATTGCCCTGAACTGTTGAAGCTCAGTATCCATCCACTTCAATGGGGCTGCATAGAACAGCTTTTTTTTAGTGCGTCAAAAGTCGACGGTCATTGGATAATGCTGCAATGTCCCTCCCACGGACGCTCAGCATCTCTGGGGGTGAATGGAGGAGTGGGCTGGCCTGGATGCTGGGCTTCTGTGTGATGATTGGAGGGTCTGTGAAAGACTTTTTGATCGTACATTTCATACACTTATTCACACAATTCCTTGCTTCAGTTTAACATAATTCCCACATTTCCTTGTTCAAGTTTAATATTGTTTTAGTAGTTGGCCATCACTTTGATTCAGGGAGCCAGAGGTCTGAACTTCAAGTCCTGTATTCAGATCAGGACTTGCAGGGTGACAGGGGAAAGCTGTGTGATTGCTTGGTGTTCCTTAAAGACATGGAGTTGGACAGTGCAATGCCTCAGCAAACTGTTCTCATTAGTGGCAACAATTGGAGCTACATCTACATCTGCATGAGGAGCTTCTCCTGTTTAAAGTGGCTCAAGTCCTACACAATGGGCCAAGGCCGTTTAAGCAGCCTAGCTCTGCTGGCCATTGAGAGGACACTGGAAAAGCCAGCTAGTTGGTATGACAGAGCATTTCCTTGAAAAGGAACAGAGAGGATAATTTACATATACATAAGTTGACAATTTATATGATGTAGGCCGATGTAGCAGCCGCCACTATATATATATATAAAAGCATAAAAGCATAAAAAATCAAATAGGAAAACCACTAGTATAACAAATTAAAAGTCTGACAGGTTTGTAATGGTGAAACATG
>NC_140281.1:8112056-8158803 GCF_964030765.1 Micromesistius poutassou
ACAGCCGCAGAGAGCAGCCCGGATACACACTCACTGTGTACTGCCACTGCCCGGATACACACTCACTGTGTACTGCCACTGCTCGGATACACACTCACTGTGTACTGCCACTGCCCGGATACACACTCACTGTGTACTGCCACTGCTCGGATACACACTCAATATGTCTCACAATAGACTCTACTGCTCCTCTTCTTCTCTTCTTCTCCTCTACTGCTCCTCTACTGCTCCTCTTCTTCTCCTCTACTGCTCCTCTACTGATCGTCACACAAGCTCCAACTCTGACGTCTCATGCCACATGTACATGAGGATATGAAATACAAATGTAGGAGAGGTAAATTTACGTAAGATATACATTACATATACACTAGATTTATATTAGATACACATTATATATACATTAGATATACACTAGATTTATATTAAATACACATTATATATACACGATTATATATACATTAGATATACACTAGATTTATATTAAATACACATTAGATATACATTATATATACACTACATTTATATTAAATACACATTATATATACATTAGATATACACTAGATTTATATTAAATGCACATTATATATACATTAGATATACACTAGATTTATATTAAATACACATTATATATACATTAGATATACATTAGATATACACTAGATTTATATTAAATACACATTATATATACATTAGATATACACTAGATTTATATTAAATACACATTAGATATACATTAGATATACATTTCTTTCAAATGGTTGCATCGGTGCCACCACATTCAGCCCGAGGGCGGTGATGTACTGGCTGATCTGGGGTCTGATCCGGCGGCCCCACACCGGGCGTCCACTGGACATGTTGAGTTCATCTCTACATGAATTATGCACAGTGATGCTCCTGGAAAAAGCACTTGAATAAAGCATGAGCAGGACGACGTCTCATTATCCTGATCACAGCCCGTCTCTGCGTCACTACGGGCCAACCTTGATCCGCTCTCCAGGAGCTGGCTGTAAATAAAGACGTTTACAGCACAGGGAGTGTTCGGTGGGGCTGATGATGCTTATCTTCAGCAACGGACCCCCAGTGATCAAGATGTGATTTGCGGCCCCTCTAGAGCAGGCAGGGGCCACATGGGGCCCCTCAGGGTCAGAACTGGACCGTCCTAATCCAGCCCACAGTGGCCCCTAAGTAAAAGAAAAGCCAAACCCAAAAAACCTTTCAAATGCAGCATGATGTTAATGGGTCTCACTGACTGCAGTCCTCCAGAGTCTGTCCTGCTGCGTAACATGTCCACTACAGGGATGTTATTCTGGAATTTATTTAACATGGTAACCTGTTCTGTTCATGTTGATTAAATTAACAACCGTTTGTATTAGCAGGTGGAGCTCTTTGTATATTTAGCCTTTGTTTAAACACTAAGGCTTCTCTTACTTTATGTAAGTCAGTAAGGCATCTCTCCGTCAATCCATCGATCTACCTATCTATTTATCACTCTATCTATCTATCTATCTATCTATCTATCTATCGATCTATAGATCTATAGATCTATGTCAACCTCTCCCTCCTTTGTGCGTGGAGGTTGAACCAGAGAACTCATCCTGGTCCAAAGACCTCTGGAGCGTCATGGCAACAGAGCGTTTGCCCTGAGGAGGGCTGCTAGTCTTACATATGTCATCACATTTCTGGGATTGCCACAATTGTCTTTTTTTCAATTTCAACCCTGACAATTGTGGTGGAAGCTGACTGCATCTAATCACGAGGCATTAACAAATGTTTGTGCTTATGCCGCTTCCCCCTGGAGGGCTAAATCATATGGAAATTGATAATTATTCTGTCCTGCGATTCCACTTCTAGGGACCATGGATTTATTGAAGATTTATTCTCAGAAGGATGCGCAACAATTTGCCTAATATTGTTTTGTTTCCCATTCTGTGATAATTCCATTAATCGAGCTGGCAAGCAGCTACATGGGTCTATGAGATTGAGATATTGCCCTATTAGATATTTGATGCTGGAATATATCAATATTACAATGATTAAAGTCTCTCTATGTCGGTGCTATGGAACTCTGTCTCTGGTTCAACATCCCCCAGTCACATTAAATAACTCCAGTAATATGGTATGGTAGCCCTGTCCCTGACAACAACAGAAAAACTGTTGACCAATAAGAGAGTCTGTAGGGAGGCTGAGAGGCCTCAGGTAGCCTTAGAAGCTATACTGTCCTAACAACCTCTTCCAAGCTCAGGAACATGAGACACCCATATACATTACCCGTCACCATAAGGCCATAGGATTAGTTTCTTTACATACATATTGGTGGACTTCTTGTCTGACAACACGCCTGTCAGTCAAACAGGTTTGGTTCCCAGGGGTTCTCAAGTTCAACCGGTTGATGGCGCCTGTTGGAGCTACATATATAATATGACTATATATAATATATATAGCTCTATATATAATAATCCTTAGAACCGTAGTTCTCCGTACTCCAAATGAAAGTTAGTCTGAAACCAACAGGGAACTCCAACCGGCAACCTCCTCGATGACTCCCCTCCTCCCTTGATCCTCCGGCCCTCCGCCCTCGTTGTCGTCACCTCCCACCTCTGACCCTCAGCACGCACAGAGCACACATTGTTATCTTCATCGATCCGTTAAACCAAACTGTCCAAAGAAATTAAACGTTCCTCCGACTTGAAAAAAGTTCCCAACCAAAACAAACATCAACGCTGCATAGCACGTTCCATCTCCTTACATCGCACCTCCACAAACCACCGGTCGCCACGACAACCGGGCATCTTCCTTCAGGTCGCCACGACAACCGTGCACCTACCTTCAGGTCTAGATCAAACTCATCTGAGAAAACAGGCGGCTGTTCCATAGTCAGAAGCTTATGTCTTCTGTCCTTTCCTAACCCTTCACTTGACCACATGAGGCCAAGGAAAGACGGGAAGGAGAATTCATCGATTTAGGAAAGACAGACGTGTAATGAATCAATTATTACACCAAAATACAAAAATCCCAAGGGCACATATCCACCCCATGAAGGGGTGGGGAGGCGTCTCATCACAGAAAAACATTGATTTTAGGTGATGACAATCACTTGCATTTCTCCCGAACAAGCTTCATTTCAAAGCTAATTTTGTCCTCCTGCCCATCATTGACTTTTCCTTAAACTCACATTGTTCCTGAACACTTTCCCCTCTGTGGTCACAGAGGCTGGTGTCTTGCCAACTAACACAACCCTGGAGCACCACGCCGCACGCACAACTCTGAGGGATCCCCTGTCCACGGAACTGAAAGATGAGCCTCTCATCCAAGATTTATGAATTTTCATTTAAAGTAGGATTGATTAATATAGGCTATTAAGGCTTGTTCAGGCAGCTCCCTGGTTACGTTAACATACGGTTATGTTAACGTCACGAGGGGGCATGCCTGAACGCAGCCTTAGTGACTTCATGTCAACATGACCGTAATGTTAACATGACGTTATGTAAACATAACGGTCATGTTAATGTGACCGTCACAAAAATATCCTCTACCCGCTGTTTCTTCAGTGCAAACACACACACACACACACACACACACACACACACACACACACATTCACGCATGCACACAAACACGTATTCACCGTACACCCAGACACACAGCTACTAATCGACTTAACCAAAGCCGTACATGGGGTCTTTAGGAGCCCGGGACAATGTGTAGATTAGCGTTGTCTTCAGACACAGTACAGTAATCGCTAAGCCCCGCCGCGATGAGACCAGAGCCGTTGTACTCTCTCTCTCTCTCTCCCTCTCTCTATTTCTCCCTTAAATTAAGGACGAACACACATATCCAAGTGTGTGTGTGTGTGTGTGTGTGTGTGTGTATCTAAGTATGTGTGGGAGCAGAAGATCAGATACTGGATGCCCCCCCCCCCCCCCACACACACACACACACACACACACACATGCGGACACAAACACACACAAGTACACACACACACACACACACACACACACACACATGCACGTGATTGTAGTTACAGTAACTGAAATTCTAACTGAAATCAACCAAAACTTATTATTATTATTATTATTATTATTATAAAACTATATAGAAACACAGAACTCAAACACAAAATAGTAATACAATGGAAGGTAAATATCAACAATTTACCTTCATTTTCCGAGAGACTTTTTTCCCATTCCCAAGTGATTTATTTGCAAATAGATGGCAGTGTTTGCAATGTTTCAGAGTGAATGCTGTGGTGATGGCGGCAAACAAGAACAAAAATACCTCCTCAAGCTAAACCACAGGGTCCTGAGTTATTTTTATTTTAATTTTTTTGTTAATACTGGGGTAACCATCATAATCTCTATTGTAGCTGTAGAATACTGGAACTTCGAATAACACAACACAGGATTAATATTATTATTATTATATTATATAAGATTAATATTCCAGAAATGTGTTAATACAATAAGATGGCTTTTTTGTAATAGTCTGAGTAAACCGGTGGCCATTTCAATACGTTTGAAATTGATAATACTTTCATGGAAGTAAAACCTGTGATAAAAAAACAAATACCAGTTGATGTTGATGTCTCTTTGTTGTTGTCAGGACTAGTTTAACGAGTGAGGACTAGTATAACACGTTTGGACTAGTTTAACCAAGTTAGGACTAGTTTACCTTACTAGATAATGTATCAGGGAGTCAACAGGAACACCATTAATCAATCATTACTAGAATGTTAGTGAACTGATTACTGTGTTGATTAGTGTATATTCCTCTCTCCAAACTAACCAAGGCTGTGAAGTTCTTTCTTAAAGACAACCAGAGGTAGACTGAACGAGGAGCTGGGAGGCTGGTGAGCAGCGACCGACTCTCTCTGGAAATGACATTCTGTACAACAGAAACTTTTTTTTCAGAATCTTGTCGTGCTGTATCTTGTCCAAATCGTGGTTGGGTTTCTGCTTGGATCAATCCCCTCGTCCTCAAATGGAGGTCTTTGTTTCCTTTACACTGAACATTGGGCCCTAGACAGACGGACGGACAGAGGAAGGTCTCCCTGGCTGTGAAAGGAATGTGGACCCTGGATTTTTTTTTCTCACACGATCATCCCCCAAAGCAGCCAGCAGGTTTCATATCCATCACTGTTTAACATCTCAACACACTGGATGCATATCATCCAAATGGATGGGCAGGCTATCAATTACAATGTCAATTAATTAAGAGCCAAATGTTATTACATGTCACCTATCATCTGTCACCTGTCACCTGTCACCTGTCACCTGTTCGTTATGGACACGATCCCAAAGAGGTTTGAGCAGGAATGAGCTCAAGGAGCCGATGGCTGCTTTACACGCTTATGTCCTGAAAACTAGAATAATTTCTCGGACTATTATGAGGTGGTAACTTGTACCATAACATACGCATACCTCTTTATATTTTACATCTCTCTCTCTCTCTCTCTCTCTCTCTCTCTCTCGTGTTTAACGAGCATTCTGTCTTCAAGTGGGCAAACTATTAGAGACATGATCCATTTACTTTTATGGCGTGATGATGGAGTGCGTCATTTTGCTCCTGGTTCAGCTGCAATCGTATGGCTTCATCGGTGACACATAAAGCTGGCAGTCATTAACGCCACCTCATCCATAATGCTGAGGGGGGAATCTGCTTGAGGAGCAGCGATTTCACATAAAGACATTTAAAAATATGATCTCTAACAAGGGCCTCTGCGGCCCAAGGGCCCAATAAAGGGAGAGAGACGTTTTGGGCACCCAGATGTGAATGTTATTGTCGTGGAGAAAAGATCATATAATGAAAAACGCTACACTTATACGGTGTCATAGCAAAGCGCATTACACGTTTTAGGGTGTTTTGAAAGTGTTATCGCACCCCATTGACACGGCGTCTATTTGAAGTGCCACTTGGTTATGTGAGTTTGTGTCGTTCTCAACGGAGATATCTGTCTGTATCACACAGTGGGCGATCTCATTCAAGAGCAGATGGGTTTTTCTTTGCGATGTTATGTGACATTAGAAAAAAATATTCAGCACATCTGAATGACTCTCCACTCTCCACTCTGGAAGACGTCCGCAGAGTTTGATTTATTCTTAACCTTCGATACGATCAACCATCAATGCTGAAGTGAATAATTATACTGAGGTAACATGGGGGTAGAATAGGTCTGATCAGTACGATGCCAGCTTGTCTTTCTACTGCGTCTCGGTCCTTTAACCAAACACTCCTCTCTCATCTAGAGGAGCAGAAACAAGTTCGGGTCACATCAGAGCTATGAACAAGGCATGGTCTGAGAAAACTCTTCTGTAACCAGAACCAAGAAAGTACTTATGTTTTAAAATGTACCATTAATGTTTTGTGTGACGTTGATTTCTTCTGCTTGTTCAGATTTGATTCTTTGTATCCCAGCAACCACAGCCAAAATAGAAAGACTTTGAACGCGATATTTGTCACCGTTTAGGACATAGCTTTCAATCAATTATGCAAGTCAAAATAAACGGCCACATGTTGTTAACTATCTAAAATTACCCCCTTGGTAAAATGTTTTTATTCTCTCTCTCACTGCAGAAAGCCATGGTCTGATTGTCAAATCTAATTCCTGCTTTGGCAGGCCGTAATTAGCAGTTGAGTCGGAGCAGAACAGAATGATGAAGGTTAGAGGAAACTAGAGTGCTCTTTGTAATTTATGCTTCTTTGGAAAAATCCAAAGCAAAATAAAAATTCAACTACACAGATTTGATTGTGATATTAATGAAAAATTTCCATTTTGTTTCTCACTCCCGCTGTAGTCTATGATTGAACCTTGACACCAGCCAGGGTGATGAATGATAATTAAGAAAAACGATTTAAGATCTTTAATGAACTCCAGACAAGAATTGCCACAACCAGACCATCCATCTCTCCCCATACAGAGCAGCTGCTTTTGGTTCCACTTTGTGCTTCACTGCATCAACACAAAGACTTCAAGGTACAGTATGTCTCACTGACACAGACCCTTTAAAATGGCTACTGCGGTCCAAAATCTAAATATTGAAGATAATTGTTCAGATGGAGATGGTTGCCAGGTTTAGGACCCTGAACTCACGCATGTTGCCAGGTTGGGGACCCTGAACTCACGCAGGTTGCCAGGTTGGGGACCCTGAACTCCCTCAGGTGGCCAGGTTGGGGACCCTGAACTCACACAGGTTGCCAGGTTGGGGACCCTGAACAAACCGCTGGACGAGTGGAGGGCCACATCATATTTAGAGATGAGTGCAAATTGTATTTTGATGCGATTCAATTATTCTATTTTGATAATGATAAGTGAAAATGAGTCCTACATTGTATGTTGATCAACTATGGTTAACGTTTGCAATTCATTTATTGTTCAAAGTTTTACACCAGTAGCCTCCATCTGGAAATCCTCCAGGGATCTGAGTGGTCTTCATCTTTAAAATGTTCCTGTGTTTCAGCATGCTGCATGGTTTGCGTAAGTGTGTAAGTGTGTGTGTGTGTGTGTGTGTGTGTGTGTGTGTATGAGGACTTGAAGGCTGCTGCACCGCCCATAAACCACATGGAAGTACTCAGGTTACACTGCAGAACTACATGTAAACAATAACATTTACTACTATGTACTATGTACTATTTACTACTATCTGTACGTCACCACTGCCCACATACTAGGCTACATGCGTTTAAAGGGTTCGGCGACATAGGAGAATGATAGTGGGTAAACATAAAGGTGGTGTATAGCGTATATAGAGTCACACGTTAGAATATCCACACGCCCCCTCTCCATCTTGTTCTGGATGAACATCAAGCAGTGAAGAGTGTTGACTGCAGGGTTAGGATTCCTCTTTAAGAGGGGATGGCAGAGTGGCAGTCACCAGCCAACCCCCACCCCCCCAGCCTGCATGCAGCAGATATTGCACACTTTGACTGCTTCTGTCTGGACTCCATAGATAATTGTGTTTGTAGCCACAAGTCTGGATGTGTGGGTATGTGTGTGTGTCTGTCTGTCTGTTGTGTACTTTCACCGATATTAGAAAGACTAATTAAAAGCTTTGACCACTGATCAAACATCTCTTTCATAGACACCCCTTCAGACCTTTTTAAATATAAATCACGGTTTGTTAGAGAGACATATTTGGCTTGTATTTTTGGGAAAACTTTTCCAAGAATTTCGTTAGAAGAAAAAACGTTACGTTCTATACACCTGTTTTGAATGTTATCACTGGATTTAATGGGCACTATCAGTCGTTATCTTTTCAAGTGCAGTCGATCATTTTTGCTAGTGGCACTGTGCAGTTCTTCAGAAAATGGTGATGCTTAATATTTTAGACTAATATTAAATTAAGATTATCTTAATTTAATTTATTTGATTTCAAATGCATTGCATTGCACGCAACTTTGAATCATGTCTATACCTTCATATAATATGTCTATGGTCCGTCTACATACTCTGTCTCCCCTGAAATCTGAACTCCAGCCAAGGCTCAATGAAATCAGTCCAAAGAGATTCTGATTCTCGGCACCCGGCTGTAAATAAACTGCTTCTTCAGACTGTCAGACTTTAGTCACTAGAAAATAAAAAGGTAAGTGAAATTTGTTTTTTATTTAAATAGCAGTTTGTATCCTTGAATAATAAATATGAATAATAAATACATTTTATTTGGCATAATTTGTAGACTTAGAGTTATGTAGTCTCTGATTCTGCTTTAAAAATGTTAATTTGTAAAGCTTATTTTTCTCTTTTCTTTTAATTTGGTTGATTTTATGAAAGTTATTGGGTCAGCCTGGTTTTTAATCTTTTAACATGATATATTTGCAATTAAATAATGATGTTTGTTGCACCTTGCCTCAGTGGCTCCTTTGGGTTTGTAACTCACAGATGTTATCAGGTCGTTTGGTAACGTAACTGTCGGTGTGACTATCTCTACTTGGTCATTTATCCGGTTCAATAGGTTGGTTTGTAATTTATGTGTTGTTTCTCATTTATTCTATTTCGCGAGCTAGAGTAGCATTTTATAAAGATCCATTTAAATTTGTCATTATTTGATATTTGATAGGCAGAAGAGTGGTAGTCTCATGGAACCTAAGCAGAAGCTTGAGGAGTACTTGGAGTGCACAAAGACAGGGAGAGGTTCAGAGAGATGGTGCTTCCCGCTGATATCCCACCTATTGTTGAATTAAGTAGTCAGTGCGACGATAGCCCACCAAGGTGGAAAGAGGTGCAAGAAGTAATAAAACGTGCAAAGGCCTCTTCAGCCCCGGGACCTAATAGATTATAATAGAGTGCCCTACCGATCGTATAAGAGTGCGCCGGATGTTCTAAGATTCCTTCGGAAACTAATGAGAATAGTTTGAAAAAGCAGAGTATTCCCAAGGCATGGCGTAGGGCTGGGGGTATATTTATTCCCAAAGAGAGGGACTCAGTGGAGATTAATCAGTTCACACCAATTAGTCTACTGAATGTTGAAGGGAAGGTCTTCTTCAGTGTTGTGGCTCGGAGATTGATCTAGATTGAGAAGTTATCTTGAAAAGAATAGACTAATTGATACCACGGTTCAGAAAGCTGGAATCCCTGGTTTCTCCAGGTGCTTAGAGTATACCAGCATGATTTGGCACCAAATTCAGTTAGCGAAGCACGAGAGGAGAGACCTGCATGTTGTATTTTTTTTCTTTTTCAGTACCACATAGTCTATTATGGGAGGCCTTTGATTACTTTAGAATCCCAGGTAGCATTAAAAGCCTAGTTAAAGCATATTTTTCTGGATATTCAACTTTGTATTACTATGGCAGAGTACACCACAGGGTGGAAACAGCTCAAGGTAGGAATCATGGCGGGATGTACAATCTCCCCACTCGCCTTCACAATGGCGATGGAGGTCATTATCAGGGCCTCTAAGTGGGTAGTGGGTGGGGAGAAGTTGCAGGGAGGGCCACGCCTTCCCCCCCAATTAGGGCCTTTATGGACGACATGACAACCATGACGTCAACCGCTCCATGCACCAGCAGGTTTCTGGACAAGTTAAATAGCAATCTGCAATGGGCTAGAATGAAGGTGAAGCCAAGAAAGTCTAGGAGTCTCTCAATCGTTAAAGGGAAGGTAGTAGATAAGAAGTTTGCTATAAATGAAGAGGTGATGCCTACAGTTCTGGAGAAGCCAGTGAAGAGTCTGGGAAGGTGGTATGATGCAAGCCTTAGTGATAAGTCACAGGTTGAAGAATTGAGACAGGAAACTAGACAAGGTATTGCAAAAATAGACAAGTCAGGGCTGCCAGGTAAGCTTAAGTTGTGGTGTTTGCAGTTTGGTTTATTGCCTCGGCTTATGTGGCCATTGACAGTGTATGAAGTTCCTCTGTCAAAGGTAGAAAGGATGGAAAAAATGATCAACTCATTTGTCAGAAAGTGGCTCGGAGTCCCACGCTGCCTAAGCAGCGTAGCCTTGTATGGGAAGGGCATTGTAGAGTTGCCAATATCTAGTCTGACAGAAGAATTAAAATGTGCTAAGGTTAGACCGGAAATGACTCTTACTCAGTCCAAGGACCCAGTGGTGAGGAGGGTTGCACCCACAGTTAACGCAGGGAGGAAATGGAAACCAAAACAAGCAGTTCAGCAAGTTCAATCGGCACTTAGGCATAGGGATATCATGGGCCATGTTCAGCATGGGCGGGGGGGCTTAGGGAGGGACGCAGGTAAACCCTTGTGGGGTAAGGCTTCTGCAGGAGAAAAGAGAGTACTAAGGCAGTGTCGCAGGCAAAACAAGGGCAGTGGGTGAATTGGGAGGGAGTGGAGAAGAAGAAGATAAAATGGAGAGATCTATGGAGCATGGAGGCTAGCAGGATCAGATTTATGATAGGTGCTACATATGATGTGCTCCCATCTCCCCAGAACTTAAATCAATGGTTTGGTGAGGATGAGACATGCACACTATGTTCCCGTGTGTGCAGCCTCCGCCATATCCTATCAGGATGCAAGATCAGTCTCTCCCAGGGGCGGTATACGTGGCGTCATAACCAGGTATTGAAATGTTTGGCAGAGGCTGTTGATGATAAACGGAGAGAAGCTAATTCAGCAGCCGCTAGTAAAGAGGGTAGGCAAATTAACTTTGTGCATCAGGGGGAAAAGGCTAGACCATTTAGAGGCAGGCACAGAGCCGGGCAGCTAAGTAATGGAGGAGCCTGGGAAATGAAGCGAATCTTATTCAGCAGGTTGTTGTCCCTCCTCACATTGTTAGCACTCGGCTAAGACCGGATATGCTATTGTGGTCGGACTTGGAGAAGACTGTTTATTTCATTGAACTTACAGTTCCTTGGGAAGACAGAGTTGAAGTAGCCAATGAGCTTAAGAAAGCAAAGTATGCTGAAATGGCTGGAGAGCCAGCACAGCGAGGCTGGAGTACGCGACTAAGGCCTATTGAAATCGGTGTGCAGGGGTTCGTGGCTAGATCTGCTACTAGCTTGCTGACTGAACTGGGCATTTGTGGACGAAGTCTGAGGCAGGCGGTTAGTAACATGTCCTTGGCAGCAGAACGAGCAAGTGAATGGCTGTGGGTAAGGAGAAAACATACTTCCTGGGGTGCAAGCTAGGGTAAGCCAGCTGACTAATGTTCTAACGTGTTTGTTTGATCAGGGTTAGGGGTAGGGCTAGGGGTACGATGCAGGAAAGAGAGTATTTAGATGCATTAAATGTGGCAATGTGGTGGCAGCATAGAGGGGGGTGACTCCAGGACGCTGGTTTCATTGTTAAGCCCTCAGGAGGTGTCGTGGGCCTAACTTAACGAAACATTGGTGAAAGAGGGTGCCCACTTGATAACCCCAATGAAATGCTGCATACTGCATGCTGCTGTATTTACTGCTGTTAGTTGGACCATTTGTCTCGTGTTTTTCACCTTTGGTTGGTAGCTTAGTGGCCAGCGTGCTTATAAGGTTGGTTTGGGCAGGGGCTTCTGAATATGTTTTTTCCTTGGATTTTGGCACAAGGGATTAACATCTGATCCTGTGTATTAATGCAATTTTAAAATAATGATATTCCCTCATCGTCAGAAATAAGGGGTAAGAGAAGAAACCATGAATACCCACTGAGTCCATTGCTGCTTCAAACCTGTTTCCACTCTGGTCCACGCTGCCTGGCTGCCCTCCAGGTACCGGTTCCATCCCATGCACTTTAAAGGTTGAGGGTTCAACTACGTGGAAGAGGACTGATTACTGTAAACTACCAAAATACTCTCTCTCTCTCTTCTGTTTGAGTTTCTCTGGAGTAACCTCGTTTCCCGTCTTGCTCCAGTCTTCCAGTCAAGGTGTAAAGACACCAGGCGTCAGGGTTGAGAGAGCGGGTTTAAACCAGCCAGCGCTGGCTGGCTGTTTGTTGTGGTCGGCTGTGGAGCTCACCAAACTGATCAGCAAACGTGTTGGGTTAGCGGAGGTGGTGGAGGTGAAGGTGGATGTGGAGGTGGTGGAGGTGGAGATGAATTTGGAGATAAAGTTGGAGTTGGAGGTGGAGATTGAGGTGGAGCTGGAGATGGAGGAGGAGGTGGAGGTGGAGATGGAAATGGAGAGCGACATGGAGATAGAGGTGGAGGTGAAGGTGGAGATGGAGGTGGAGGTGGAGATGGAAGAAGAGGTGGAGTTGGCGTCACCATTAAAGACAGGTTAGAGTTTCTTCTGGCTACACCACCCAGGACAACGTGTGGAGCGTCATATACAGGTGTCCCCTGACAGGAGGTCTGGGGAACTGGAGGGTCCTGCATGAGGCCATCGCTGTAAAATATGTTGTTAAAATTATAATCCCCCAAAACCCTCTTTCTCACGCCATCCAGCAGACGAGCTACACTAGCTAGTGAGTTCACATTAGGGCTGACCTAATGTGAGCCCTAATGTGCCCTGATCGTCATCGCGATATGAACATGCGCGGTTAACACATCGCAAAAGATGCCTGAAACGCGATGAATAAGAAAAATAATTTTATTTACACGCGCCATGCATTCACACTCAGCATGCGAACATTTGACCTATCAGATGGAGCCCTGGATACATGCGCCATGCATTCACACCATTTGGCCAATCAGATGAAGCCCCAGCTAGCCGTCGGCGGGAGCGTACCTATGTTCCCCGGGTTCTATGTTCCCCGGTCGCGACTATGTTTTTCGTCGGCGGAATCCGGAAAAAGTTCCGCCTCAAGCGCGGTTCTATGGCGCTGTTGCTATTATGACGGAGAGATAAATGAGCTTTGAGCTTTGATAAATGAGCTTTTTGAGAGTGGCATCTCCCATCCCCTTTAAGAGCCAGCGCATTTTGACTTGGCGAGTTGATATTTTGACAGCGCGTTTGCATTCTCCGCTGAGACAGATGCATGACCACGTGAATTTCAAACTTCAAATGGTCAGCTCAGTTTATAGCCAAATAATTTACATAATTAACACATGGAATAGCGTTTTCTTCTCCAACTTCAGAAACACTGATTCGTCATGTAAATTGCGGCAAAGACAACTTAAAACATATGATATGCGGACGCGGTCCTCGATGGCCGCAACTGTGGGTCTATTTAATGATATGCGGCAATACATTAACAAACATCGTTTGTTACCAGTATTGTATACATTATCGTTATCGACTTGTGTTCATAATATGCATGTGTCCCCCTATTAATATACATCGCCATGGACTGCATTATGCGTTCCGTGTTTAATTTGCGTGTGTTTAGACAGATGGGCGCGCACACACACGCGCACCAAGCATCACCCGCATTCATTCATTCTTTTAAACACTCACTCGCGGTAAAACTGTTTTCTCACGATCAAATACTCATCAATCCTAAAAGTAATGGGCTTGTACACGATGTCTGGGTCAAGAACATATGTGTTTGCTGTACGGTGTTTGCAGATGCATTGATTTAAAAGTAGGCCTACTACAACTTACCGCTGTATCAGCTGTTCTTTCCCAAATCATTTAACCAATCATTTACCCTAAAACTAGATTTTGTTTTGGAAGCCTGGAATATAGGCCTACTTTGCTCGAATGTAGTATTGTTATTAGGCTATTATTATTTTAACGCATGGCATAGCCTACTATACTTCATTCATGCAGCCCTATGGAAAAAAAATGTTTCCACAATCCACACGCTATTTCTATGCAGTTTCACACATATGAATAATCTTTGACATCATAATATTTAAATCAGGTTAATAGTTTGCATGTTTGTGCTGTGTATAGCCTACGTGTGTGTAAGCGTAGGCTAGTTCCGACCTGCCATGGCACGTCAAAATAGCAACAACAACTGCGCTATCCGCTATAGACCAGGTATTTTTCCGTCAGTGGCGCAATTGCATTGGCGCGTTTTTTAGATCACTAAAATAGCACCAAGTATAATTTGCGCCAGAACACGCCCCTGCTTTTCGCCGCACAAGTGTAGTGGTGCCTGGTTGCTGCGGGGGGAAATCAGCTTTGCGCCGGGTGCAAACTAGCAACGACACATGCGTCGGTGTAGAAAGTCAATTGCACCGGGCGCAAGATAGGGCCCTTCTTCTGTTTGGCGCACATGGCTAATTTGCATATGCGCACAGGACTGGCTGGCTCCGCTTGGCAAAAAATATAACATATTCGTGAATAAATGTTTATATAATGTTAATTTTTTTTTTTTTGGACGAAATTTGAGACCCCCTTCAAATTTTGCTTTTGAGGCTTTCAGAGGGTCTCATGGGTTAATTGGAGGGGCCCAGTTTATTTATCGCAAGTCATATCGTCATCGCAATATTGAACAATGGTATCGCACATCGCAGATTTTCCTCATATCGTGCAGGCCTAGTTCACATCACTATGTTGCTAAGCCGTTGATATAGTGGACAGAACTCCAGTACTGAGATAGACTAGTGTAAGGGGTGGGGGTGTGTCACCCCTACACAACGTGTCTTTAAACCTCTATCCCCCCCGTCTCCCGTTCTGCCCCAGACTCCCGACAGCAGTTCTATTTCTTGGCCGTCTCCTGGAGCAAAGAGCTTGATTCCTCCAGTCTGCAGAGGTCTCAGGACTAAAGACCAGGCAGATTCAGTGGGCTGCCATCAGCCAACCGGGCCGTCAGCAATCAGCAGCCTCTCTGCTCTGAGAAGCTGCAGATGGAAAACACGCTCACGCATCACACATAATGCCCACCACGCCCATGGATACAGAATGTATTGTAATGCAAAAACAGTTGTATGTTGTTCCTCACCTGGAGTGGCCCATTCATTAAGAGCGCTGACCAGCATTGAGAGTCTAAACTGGGAGCATTCATTCACTTTGATTGTCTGTGAGAATGAAATAAATGTTTGTTTACCGACATTTCCCCATTTCAGCATATAAAACACACGCTCACACACACACTCACACTTGCACTCACACACACACACACATACACACACACACACATTGTTTAACGGTGTGTGATGCTACGGTGTGGCTCAGCTCTCTCTCTCCTGGAGATAAGCTGGTACTCATTATCGGCCGTCTTTGGTTTGATTCTCCACCTCGTGGTTTGCTGAACGGTCGCAGCGTTCCTCGCAAGGTGTCCTCTCTCTGCTCCTCCCTGCATCACGTGTTTGAACCCCCCTGAACACGGGGTCACCGAAGCCCTGTCAGGAACAGGACCAGTTAGATAAGGTTTGGTTCCAATCCTCCCCAGATCCGTTTGTTTGTTTTGTCTTCAGCCTGCGACTCCGTTAGCCTCAGCCTCAATTAGCATCCCAGCGGCTCTCTGTGCTAGCATGAAGTCACTGGTTTTAATGGGATCTGGGTTGGGGACTGATCTCAGCATTGGGTCGGGGGGGTCACCTGGGCCGTGGTCCATGTGGTGGTGCGCTACACCTCATTATTTATATTATAGATGCATTATACTGTATACATACAGAGACGAGGATCAGGTTGTGGAGAGTTCTAAGAAACAACTTTCTGAAAGGAATAAGTTCACTTTATTATACATAGTCTTTACCACAGGGCACCTTGTAGTCGAGCTTTTCCCAATACTGATAATTGATTGATGACTCTTTGTAGTAGTAAGTAATACAATACCATTCTACATTACCATACAGACACACACACAAGCACAAGCACACACACACACACACGCATACACATGCAAGCACATGCACACTCACACACACATACACACATACACATGCAAGCACACACTCACACTCAGACAGACACAGATTGCACCTGTAAGCCTAATGAAAAACAAATGTAAACACCGAGCCATAATTAGCAGACAGACCAGTGCTGTACAGATTAGTCCGAGTCTCTTAGCTGGTGGCAGACGTCGGACGAATTAGAGAAAACCTTGGATTATGAGCAAAGTCAAAAGCAAACATTTAACCTGTGCGACTGCATTGACACACAGTAACACACAATGTATCCAGACACATTGGATTCATGATCATCCTAACACACACCCACAGTGCAGTCACACAAACACAACAAATAACAACACATAGGATGATGCAGGAATGGTTTGCTGTTCGGAGTATCGATTGCTCCTCAACTTAATATATCCTGAGGCGCCTTCGCTTTATCGACTGAACACATAGCCCAGGCTTACGGTCCACCTTTTATACATTTATATACATTATATATATATATAAATGTCTCTCCTAAGATCAGGTTCTCTGGATGTTCTCCCTCGTGTGGAGGACCGCCCCCCTCACGTTGAGGACCGCCCCCCTCGTGTGGAGGACCGCCCCCCTCACGTTGAGGACCGCCCCTCCTCGTGTGGAGGACCGCCCCCCTCACGTTGAGGACCGCCCCCCTCGTGTGGAGGACCGCCCCTCTCACGTTGAGGACCGCCCCTCCTCGTGTGGAGGACCGCCCCCCTCACGTTGAGGACCGCCCCTCCTCGTGTGGATGACCGCCCCCCCTCACGTTGAGGACCACCCCCCTCGTGTGGAGGACCGCCCCTCTCACGTTGAGGACCGCCCCTCCTCGTGTGGAGGACCGCCCCCCTCACGTTGAGGACCGCCCCCCTCGTGTGGAGGACCGCCCCTCCTCGTGTGGAGGATCGCCCCCCTCACGTTGAGGACCGCCCCCCTCACGTTGAGGACCGCCCCCCTCGTGTGGAGGACCGCCCCTCCTCGTGTGGAGGACCGCCCCCCCTCACGTTGAGGACCGCCCCCCTCGTGTGGAGGACCGCCCCTCCTCATGTGGAGGACCGCCCCCCTCACGTTGAGGACCGCCCCCCCTCGTGTGGAGGACCGCCCCCCTCACTTTGAGGACCGCCCCTCCTCGTGTGGAGGACCGCCCCTCTCACGTTGAGGACCACCCCCCCTCACGTTGAGGACCGCCCCCCCTCACGTTGAGGACCGCCCCCCTCGTGTGGAGGACCGCCCCCCTCACTTTGAGGACCGCCCCTCCTCGTGTGGAGGACCGCCCCCCTCACTTTGAGGACCGCCCCTCCTCGTGTGGAGGACCGCCCCCCTCGTGTGGAGGACCGCCCCCCTCGTGTGGAGGACCGCCCCTCCTCGTGTGGAGGATCGCCCCCCTCACGTTGAGGACCGCCCCCCTCGTGTGGAGGACCGCCCCTCCTCGTGTGGAGGATCGCCCCCCTCACTTTGAGGACCGCCCCTCCTCGTGTGGAGGACCGCCCCTCTCACGTTGAGGACCACCCCCCCTCACGTTGAGGACCGCCCCCCCTCACGTTGAGGACCGCCCCCCTCGTGTGGAGGACCGCCCCCCTCACTTTGAGGACCGCCCCTCCTCGTGTGGAGGACCGCCCCCCTCACTTTGAGGACCGCCCCTCCTCGTGTGGAGGACCGCCCCTCCTCGTGTGGAGGATCGCCCCCCTCACGTTGAGGACCGCCCCCCTCGTGTGGAGGACCGCCCCTCCTCGTGTGGAGGATCGCCCCCCTCACGTTGAGGACCGCCCCCCTCGTGTGGAGGACCGCCCCTCCTCGTGTGGAGGATCGCCCCCCTCACGTTGAGGACCGCCCCCCTCGTGTGGAGGACCGCCCCTCCTCGTGTGGAGGACCGCCCCCCTCGTGTGGAGGACCGCCCCCCTCGTGTGGAGGACCGCCCCTCCTCGTGTGGAGGATCGCCCCCCTCACGTTGAGGACCGCCCCCCTCGTGTGGAGGACCGCCCCTCCTCGTGTGGAGGATCGCCCCCCTCACGTTGAGGACCGCCCCCCTCGTGTGGAGGACCGCCCCTCCTCGTGTGGAGGATCGCCCCCCTCACGTTGAGGACCGCCCCCCTCGTGTGGAGGACCGCCCCTCCTCGTGTGGAGGACCGCCCCCCTCGTGTGGAGGACCGCCCCCCTCGTGTGGAGGACCGCCCCCCTCGTGTTGCTGTCTGAACAGCTGACAGCAGTCTGTCATGTTGGGCTCTGAGGCGTCCGGTCCGGACAGGACAGCTTATTCAGACGGGCTCGTGGTGATGTCACTGACACACACACAGGCGTGGGCGTGTTACATATTGTATATTTGAGCCATACATCATGCGGACACAATCGGATGATCCAACACACACTCCTGAGTCTAGTTTTGTCTGCCTCTCCTGTGGCTCAGGAGGTAGAGCGGGTTCGCTAGTTCAATCCCAGCTGGTGTCCAAGTGTCCATGAGCAAGGCACCTCACCCTAGCTGTTCCTGACAAGCTGGCTGTGTGCTTTCATGGTTGACTCTGCACTTGTTGTGTGAGTGTGTATGAAGAGGGGATTAAATAAAGAGCTTTGGGTTTTGAGCTTCTATGATGTTAGTGGGATTCTGTGCAAATTATGACCGGGAAATGAATGAATGAATGAATGATTCCTTGAACCTCCTTTGCTAGCGGATACAGCTAATCACATGGCTAATTAGGGTCACATGACACAGGACTTATGACTCCTCTTGTGAAGAGGTGAATGGGAAGACTTTATTTCTGATCATTATTTAGGATTTAGGTCAAAGCTATCTGAGATGAAGATTTGAATTAATATTATCAGTTATTCTGTTGGTGTGTGTGTGTGCGTGTGCGTGTGTGTGTGTGCGCTACAAACGCAGGCATGTGTAGATACCAACAGAATACCTCTTCCTCCTCCACAGATGAGTGTACTGCTGTAGGCAGGGAGGGCCCCCCACCCCCTCCCCTTCCCCATGGACGCTGAAGATCTGACCTTCTGAAGCTGAGCGGCGAGAAACTCCTCCATGGGGGGTCTTCTCAATCTACATGACCGCAGAGCGGCCCCCCAGGATAGGGTCACTTAAAGAGAGAAACAGAGAGAGAGAGAGAGAGAGAGAGAGAGAGAGAGGCGGGGGGGGGGGGGGGGGGGAGAGGGGGAGAAGGAGGGAGAGAGAGAGTGGGAGAGAGAGGGGGGAGGGGGAGGGAGATGGAGAGGGGGAGGGGGGGAGGGAGAGAGGGAGGGGAAAGGGAGAGCATGGAGCAAGAGATGTGGAGAGATAGAGAGAGAGAGAGAGAGAGGAACAATGACGAGAGAGAGAGGGAAAAAGAAAAACACAGAGGGTGAGAGAGAAGTAAGGAAGGAAAGAAATAGGGGGAGAGAGGGGGCAGTGGGGGGGTCTTTTTTCTCACCCATACAACAAGCAGATGGGCTATCCATAATACACCCCCCCCCCCCTTACTGCTTTATTCAGGGTCAAAGGAAATCAAATCACAGAGAGGCTGTGGGTGTGGGTGCACGCTTGTGTGTTCATGTGTATGTATGTGTGTGTACACATGTTTGTGTGTGCGAGTGTGTGTGTGTGTGTGTGTTTGTGCACGCTTGTGTGTGTGTGTGTGTGTGTGTGTGTGTGCGTGCGCACGTTTGTGTGTGGGTGTGTGCGTGTGTGTGTGTGTATGCATGTTCACCAAGAGAGAACATGATGGACAGTTTGACTGGACCAATCAGATGGGACTGGGAGGAGGGATTAACAGGGAGGATGAGGAGGGAGCCGGACAAGTTTATGAGGAAGATGTGCTGGGGCAGAAGCTGTGATGAGGCCCTGCCCCTGGATTCATAACAACAGAGGCGTTAAAGGGCACTGCCCATGGATACGTAACAACAGAGACGTTACAGGGCCCTGCCCATGGATACGTAACAACAGATTATTTATTATTTATGCTAACGTGGCCCATGGAGATCTAGCCTTTACCCCTCCCCCCCCCCCCACACATCTAGCCTTCAACCCCCCCCCCCCCCCCGCACACACACACACACACACAGATATTTACATAATGCCTCATTTACATTATGTTTGCAGTAGCCACACAGAAACACTCACACACACACCCACCGAACACCTTGAAAACACACACTTTACATGTGCACACAATGAAACACACACACACACACACACACACACATACACAAAAACACAAAGGCATTGACACACACACAAATGCACACAGATACACACACACACGCCCATGTGCCCACCGGGCCGTCAGCGTGTGGCGGGGGATGCAGGCGAGGGCTGCGGTTGCGTTGCTGGCTCCATTGTCTGACTGCTGAGGGTCCTTTAATGAGCCCTAATGGGGGCCAGAGGGACTCTAATTACTCCACATGTGCACACAGAAAAGGCCTGTCTCTGCTGCTCTGCCAACCCCACCTCACTCCCAACTTCAACCCCACCTTACCTCCCACCTCACTCTCCACTTCGCCCCCACCTCACTATCCACCTCACGCTCCACCTCACCCCCCTTACTCTCCACCTCACTCTCCACCTTACTCTCCACCTCACCCCCACTTCACTCTCCACCCTACCCCCAACCTCACTGTCCACTTCAACCCCACCTTGCTCTCCACCTTACCCCCACCTCCCCCCGACCTCACTTTCCACCTCATTCTCCCCCTCACTCTCCACCTCACCCCACCTCACCTCACGACCTCACCTTGTTGCTTGTTGCTCTGTTTAAATATATGTCTGTCTGTCTGTCTCTCTCTCTCTGTCTGTCTCTCTCTCTCTGTCTCGCTCTCTCTCTGTCTGTCTGTATGTCTCTCTCTTTCTCTTTCTTTAGGAATGAGAGAGGTCTTCAGGAATTAGTTTGAGTTGGAAAGTTGTCATGTTTTTCAAGGACGAGCCGGATGAACAATGTTGTCCTCAGCGGTCGGGGCGCACGCCTGCCTTCTGCTGCCAACCAGCCACGTTTTTCTTGATGGGAATGTCGGGGAAGCACCCGATAATGTGAGTCAAATGTTCTCTAGGTCAGATCTTACTCAGCAAGGTGTTTCCATTTATCAGCTCTTTAAAACACAGTGTTCCTCATAGTGCTCCACCCAGACCAGCTCCACCCTGCCTCTCCTACCTCCACCTGCCCCTTCACAGGGCTCACATGCTCTAACTACCGCAGGTGGAGGTCAAGGCTTCAAAGAGGAGGTGGAGGAGGAGGAGGAGGAGAAAGAGGAAAATCGACAGTTTAATTGCACCAAAGATGGCTATTATTATGAGTTTCTAAAGCCCATTTTCCTCTGTGCAGCCCCCCCATTCAGAGCCGGCCTTAAGTGCACAGCATCTGTGGTGAAGGTCACGGCCAGAATGAAGATGCTAATGAAAGGTTTGACTCTGCTCTACGTCCTCAGCTCCGGAAAGGTTGCTCTTTTGAACCACCGTTTTGGAGCACATTGTATTTCACATAGCTTTTAGCCAACCATTATATATATAAACATAGGGCATGTCCTTACATGAAGCAACAGGGGAAAGGAGGACAGACGAGATGTTGGGCGGAAGTGTCAATAGCAGACTTCTGCAGAGACGTCATCATCCGTGATGTGTGATGCGTGATGTTACGTGATGTTATGTAATTTGTGATCTGTGATCTGTGATGTGTTGAGTGATCTGTAAAGGCCATCTCACACCAAGAATGTAAGTCAACAACAAAGCAACACCAATATTGTGGCAACAGTCGGGACTGTGTCTGAGAGCTGGTTGTCCAGAGTGATGGGCTTTGTAACATGGAACGCATCATTAGGCTGCTCTGAGTGTGTGTCTGTCACTTCCAGGACTGTTATTTTCCTATATTAAAGGAGACATATTATGGTGTTTTCTCAACAAGTAAACATAGTGAGTTCCAGAAAACATATTTTTGAAGCTGTTTGCTGAAAATAGCTTTTAGGGAAATAAATCTTGCCTACCGCTATTCCCCTCTGTTTCAGTCCCTTCAGAATGTGCTGTTTCTGGTGTCTGTAGCTTTAATGCAAATTAGCTGCTGCCCATTGACCAATGAGCTGTCAGAGTGAACCACAGTATGGAGGAGAAGTGATTGTTGCCGTTTGCGGACTCCCGGAGATCTATATCTATATAATATAATATATAATAATAATAATAATAATAATAATAATAATAATTATTATTATTATTATATTATAGGTATCTATATAATATAATATCTAATATCAGGGCCAAAAGCTATGTGCACCTCGGATGATATTATGAATCATAAAGACTGTGTCTGACGTCTCTGGTACTTCCACAACAAGTAAAGACTCATAGTGGGGGTTTTCTCGGCCATGGTTGAGAAGAATTGGGGGAAAGGGACTTTGGCTTTGAAGTCCAGATTGAACCGCGACATGGAGGAGAAGGGGATTGTACTCCCGGAGCTGAGCTGCCGGACTGCCGCCGAAGCTCCCCCGCTGGACTCCCGGACTGCCACCAGAGCTTCGGCGGCAGTCCAGCAGCTCTGGCGGACTCCCTGCCAGGCACATCTATTTTTGTATGGAATCTCCCTGCTTCTAAAAACGCGCGAACATTTCCGCTCAGTGCTCGTCCGCTGGTCCACAAAATCGTATCTATGCTCTGATTGGAGGGGGGTGGGGAAGTGGGTGGTAATATGCAAATGTACCTGCTTCCTACGTAGGAGTAGGCGCTGAAACGGACTTGCTTGTTTGGTAACTGCATATCTAAGATGCATATCTCACTCAAAAAAGCATGTACGGACTTATTTCAAAGTTTGTATGCGTGTGGCAGCACCAGAGACCCAAAACAACACCCCAAATCCAAGGAAAATTGTTGTTTTCATAATATGGACCCTTTAAATGTCCAGTGTTTAGATGTTAGATTCTATTCAGATTTCACTCTATTAGCTACTATTACCCACTAGCCTCTCCCTTTCCAGTGACTACTAACCCTAACCCTTTATGCGGACAGGTGTGGAGCTCCGTAGCACATACAGCATCATCATCATAACGGTCCTAACGCTATTCAAAAGCAATGACCCCCCTCCCTCCTACAACAGCCTTCTCTCAGAGCTATTTGTCAGTTCTGGGCTACTGTAGAAACTAGCGGTGTACCATGGCCGGGGTTCATATAACTATAACTGTATTACTGCAGGAAGAAGGTAAAAAAAATGAGGCATTGTCATTAACGGACAATTCCGGTATTTTGAACATTGAGGCCCCTTTCTGGGTTGTCTGGGATGAAATGGTATTTGGCTCATTTAGAATCCCCCCTGCCTGCTTTATAATGGCTGGTGACGGTCATCACCAAACCTTTCCTTAAAACAACCTTAAACATTCATTGCTCGTTGGCCGGAAACGGAAAGGGTACGGAAAGGTTGTAGTCTTTTCACTCGGTTCTAGCCCTACTGTTGAGACAGAGAACTGAGCAAAAAGACTACAACCAGCCCCCCTTTCCGTGCAATGAGTACAGAGCAATAAGTCTTCCAACAAAAATCTATGGGATTTACAAAATGCGATAAATGTGCAATAACACAACAGAAACTGTATTTCGCTACGATACTTGATTTGGAGCATCAACGAACACCACTAACCACTCGGTGAATTGCACATTTCTGAAAATGAACATTTAGGGTTGTTTTAAGGACTTTTGGTTTGGTCATTCCCCTCGCCAGCCATTCTGAAGCAGGCAGGGGCGATTCGAATTGAGCCAAATACCGGAGACAGGATCAATAGTCAAAATTTTGGTGTCAACCATTCTATTTCATCCTAGACAAACCTTCCGACCGGCACATCAACACACAAGTCACGTGATCTTAAAGAGACAGCGTCCCTATAACACATAACGAAAACATGTCAATAACACAGTATGGTGAATTATGTCTATAGAGTCCACCACAAGACTACACTTTGTTGCTAAAATGTAATATTACTTTATTCCTTAAGTCTCCCGAAATGTCTTGCGATATTGATATCCCCCCTCCCCCCTGCCATCTGTTTCTGTTGTTTGGGTGTATGCTATGTGTGACTGTAGGCTTCTGCTGCCTGTCTTGGCCAGGTCATTTGAAGAGATGTTTAATCTCAATGACGTATTCTTCTGGTGAAAAAATGAATAAAATAAGCATCTTAAACTCTCACGTCAGGTAGCCAATGTACAATCCGCAATCTTGCCCTCACACCTTGCCCCTTCTCCCTCTCCCCCTCCCCCACACAAGCCATGCTTTATTTCACTATAGTTAGGTAGGTTGCTGCCTTAGCTGTTGTTACACCATACATTTACTCATTTTATAATGTCATAGAATGCTCACACACTAGCTGCTTTCAGACACATGTGTAAGTCCTGATATCCTTCTGATTGGCCGTATGTGTGAACAACATATCCTGACATTTGTACCCTGAAAATCTCCTGAATAATACTACCCCTGAGGTAGTATTTTCTCTGTTGGAAATGTAAATTACCTTGTATGTGAATGAGGAGTAGAAAGTCTGTATTTATCACACCACTTGAGTGGGCATGTTGATGACACTTCTGTATGTCATTGAGTGACCCCCTAAATGATAATCAGCCTTTTGTTCGCTGAATGGTTAAAAATATATTTAAATGTTGGCACTGCTTTTAAGAGTCATTCGCGGTGAACGCTAAAAAATAGGTCTTATCATAACCCTAAAAGTACACATCATACAATGGATTACAATAAATTAGTTTACAGCTGCACACGTATAGACATTTTTTTTTTCAATTATTATTATTACTGAAAACAGTCAGCTGAACATTATAGGGTCCCGTCCTTCCACTCCCTGTTTTCTCAGTTAAACACAGAAATCAACTACATTTTACCATGCATGATTTGGCAGATTACCAGTTAATTATTGGGGCAGACTTTAATGCAGTATGGGACCACTCTGTAGACAGGACGGCTGTAGTGGAGGGCAGTGATCAGAGATCAGCGTCTGGTGCATTGAGAAAAAGGGCTCAGGATTTCTCTGTAATTGATATATGGCGTGTCACCAATCATAACAGGCAAGATTTCTCGTTTTTTTCGGCAAGACATCAGTCATTTTCTAGAATAGACTTTATTTTTGTATCTAAGGATCTCCTTGGAAAGGTAAGCACGGACATGCTCCCCCTGGCCTTCTCAGACCACAAGGCTGTCATCTGTAGGGCGAACCTCTCTGAATCTCGTGACTGTGCTCCACGCTGGAGTTTTAATACCTCTTTGCTGCGCAATGAGAGCTTTGTGAATCAACTTGAATCTGGTTTAACAGAATTCATATCATTTAACGAGCATTCAGTTGAGGATACTCATATACTATGGGATTCGGAGAAGGGATATATTAGAAGTAACTGTGTATCGTTTGCCTCCAATTTAAACAAGACTCGTCAACGCAGGGTTCTTGAATTGGAACACAATCTCAGGCAACTGGAATGTGCCATGCACAACAACGTTTCTCCAGACTTGATCTCTCAACGTAATAAAATAAAAGAGGTTGAGTTGAATTCATTATTCCGACAGTGTGCTGAATTCCTTATCCATTGCTCGCGTCAAAACTGGGGCCCACCCCAGTCGGTCACTTGCCATAAGCCTGCGTGCCAGTGAAAATTTTGCGCATATACCTGCCATCAAAACATCAGAAGGAGCTCTGGTAACGGACCCCAAATTGATTCGTTAGTTTGGAGGTTCCATATGATTCCTCTAAACTTGATCTATTTTTTAAGAATTTAAATCTTACTAAATTGCTGCCCCAGGAGGCTACGGCTCTAGATAAACCTTTCACCTTACTCGAATTGGAGATAGCTTTACGTAGTCTTAACAAAGGCAAATCGCCTGGGTTTGATGGAATTCCTCCAGAATTCTATTTACAATTTTGGTCTCAACTTGGGCCTCTGTTGCTGAACATGTTCAACCATGCCTTTTCACGTGGCTCCTTTTCAAGAGATGTTAACACTGCTTTAATTACTTTACTTCATAAAAAAGGAAAAGATCCAAATGAATATGCAAATTATCATCTGCTATCTCTTTTGAATGCTGACATAAAGCTGTTTGCAAAAGTGCTCGCGTTAAGGCTTGAGCCCCTTATGAATAAGCTCATCCACCCTGACCAAACTGGCTTCATAAAATCTCGCCTATCTTCAGACAATGTTGTATGGTAGAAGCTTCTGCTGAGATCCAATCTCCCTGTGCTGTGTTATCTCTGGACGCGGAGAAAGCGTTTGATCGCCTTGAATGGTATTTCTTATAGGCTGTCCTTCACCGTATGGGATTTGGTACCAATTTCACCAACATGATAAAAACACTCTATGCCTCTCCTTCAGCTATGGTAATGACAGGCAATAGTTTGTCGTTATTTCCAGTGGGCTGCAGCTCTAGGCAAGGCTGTGTACTTTCGCCACTTTTGTTCATTTTATCTCTGGAACCTCTGGCCCAGGCGGTGCGCCAGTCACTCCACACACCTATTACGGTTCATGGAACGGATCATTTCATCTCTCTTTATTGTGATGACATTTTACTTTATCTTGGGGATGCAATTAATTCTACTCCACATATTTTGTCTATATTTAATCAATTCAGGAATATATCAGGGTACAAAATAAACTGGTCCAAGTCAGCTCTCCTTCCTCTCAACGATACTATGACGCAAGCATCTCTACCAAACGATCTTCCAGTGGTTGACCATTTTAAATACCTAGGGTTATCAATTTACCCTTCATTACAAACTACAGTCTCTTTTAATTACAACTTGACGCTCAGGCAGGTGGAATCTGATTTGGAGCGCTGGTCCTCTATCCCCAATTCATTTCAACCAAGAGCTTCCATAGTTAAAATGAACATCCTACCATGGGTTAACTTCTGTAGCACAATGTTACCATTAGCACCCCCGGCCGGACACTGGGAAAAACTACATAAATTTGTGTCTAGGTATGTCTGGAAGGGGAAACGTCCTCGGATTAAAATGTCCATCTTGCAGAGGCAAAAACTTTCTGGTGGTCTTGGGTTTCGCTGGTCCTCGCTTCGACCTCTTCATACCTGGTTAAATCCGGGGGCACAAGTAGCCTGGAGTTCTTTAGAGCAAAGTCTAGTAAAACCACGTAGGCTTCAGGATTTAATTTACTCTAACATCCCTCGAAAACGAGATGCTTCATCTCAAGGGGTAATCCTCTCTACAGCAATAAAAAACTTCAAACTTGTAAATCCAAATTTGGCTCTATAATTTCACATCTTGTTGCCACATGGAGAACTGTGGAATCACACTCTGGCGATCAACTGAAATTACATCCCCACCTTCCTTTATTTAATAATTTTGCCCTTTGCTTGGGTGGTCACCCGATTTCCTTCCCTCAATGGAGCGATAAAGGGATCAATACCCTTTCCGACACCATGTCAGGTAAAGCACTTAGATCTTTCCAAGACCTGAAATCTCAGTTCAACCATCCTGGTACTTCCTTTTTCTTCTACCTGCAACTCCGTAGTGCCTTACGGGCATACAGAGTTCCCTGGGGAGAAAATTTGGAGTCCCGTCCAATTCATAAAATTTGCAGTAGTTTATCTACCCAAGGCTTAGGCCCCGTCCCAATACCTCCCCTAACCCTAGATTTTTGCCCTAACCATATATTTTGCGCGTTCTTGTGTAGGGGTAGGGTGTCCCATTACTGTAGGGAGCAAGGGGGAGTGCTATTCTGCCCTTATAATCAACCCTCAAAACGTAGTGAGGTCCGATGCAGGCTTAAAACGAAGTGGAAGATTTACTGTTGAGAGCACTCCAAACCAAGTGGAAGTTTTAAGGGGGGAGAAATGGGACAGGGCCTTAGTCTCCTCTCTTTACACTTACATCACCAAACGTGCAGAAAAACCCCTGCAAGTTGATAGTCACTGGAGCCATGATCTCTCAATCCACCTAATACAATAAATTGGTCTGGAGTCTGGTCAAGGATAGTCCTATCATCCCGTAATCCTAATCATCAAATGATTCATTATAACTTCATACAGACTTTATTGCACTCCTCATAAATTATTTCATCTCCCATTTGCCAGTTATGTTCTTTAGGATCTACAGGAACGTTTGTCCATATGGTCTGGGAATGCCCTGGGGTGAGAGACTTTTGGACTATGGTGTCCAACAAGATGTCCATAGTACTGAAGCGTACCATCCCCTGCTCCCCAATAGTTCTCTTACTGAATGAATTTACTGGCCTAGACCTTTCTTTAATGCACCAGCGCTGGTTCCTGAAAAGTTGGCTCTGGAGCAGGAGGTCGCTGGGGAGCTGGCACTGGAGCATGGACGACGGGACTCGGATACTCCAGAGGAGCAAGGGCTGGCTGGAGACGAGGCTTGAAGGGAAACTGGGCACAAGACAGGAGCCTTGACAGAAAGTCCAGAGGCTGAACCAGCCTCTGCGGCATCTAGGCTTGGTGGGAACTCAGGAAGGCACTCCTCCTCAGACCACTCGTCCACAGTAGACCACTCTGCGTCCTCAGCAGAGCAGTCGTCGGTGGCAGCAGACCAGGCACCGGACCAGGCATCTTCCGAGGAGTCGGACCAATAATCGTGGTCCTCTGGGTACCACCTGGGCGGCAGATGGTTAGTCCCGGTATACCCCCGTCTTATTGCTAGACGGGTCCCTAAGAAGGCATCCCGGGCATCTGGCTGCTGCACCCACCAGGGGGAAGAGGGAAGGTAAGGCGAAGAGCTGAGGTGGTGCGAGGCAGACTCCACCACCACAGACCCAGTGGAGGTGGGAGTGTGTACTTCTCTCCCAAGAAATAGTCCCCCTGATCTCAGGCTTGGCACAGGCTTGGGTGAAGACTCTGGCTTAAATGAATGACAAGGCTGAGTCCCAGGAGACCCAGGAACTGCAGGAGAGGGAGCTTCAGGAAAAGCGGAAGACTGTGGTCTCACCGGGCTGATGGAGTTCCAGCGAACAGTTGAAAGATGTTTGGCAAAGGCTGGATCCTCCCTCCAAATGCCAACAAGCCAAGTCAGCCAAACACGCTCTTCCATCAGGAAACTCTCCTGATCCACACCGAGATCCAAATGGGTAAACGGAAGCCTGGTGTAAAACCTGTCGGCTGGGTCCTTGTTTGGCTCTGTCATACTGTCATAAGACAACGGCTGCTGTTCGTAAACAAGGGAGCTCTGGGGAAAAAATTGCCTACAACGGCTTAACTCCCCCGCATACCTGACCGGTGTTGAAAAAAACGGTTTGAGGAGCTGGCTGGGCGAGGAAACAGACGACACAGCCGGGGAGTCCGGGGCGGGAGAGGCTGCCGGTCCATGGAGCGAGACGGGAGCGGCTAGGGAGGAGACCTGGGAAAAATCCTGCTCCATACGGCCTCCCAGCTGGGTCATGCCGGCGGAGAGATTCTGAAGAGCCTCAGAAAACTCGAAAAACTGATCCTCGCGCCCTGTGAGGTGAGCGCCTGCCGAACCTTCTCTGACTCCGCGGGGTCCATGTTGGCCAGATTATTCTGTTATGATCGCGGTAGTGTTGGTTTGGACCCCGAAATGCAGAGACAGGCGGAACAGATTATCCACGGTTTTATTAATAAAAACCCAAAAGGAAATCCAGTGAGGCAGGCGAAGACAGGAGCGGGTAGGCGTAGCTGGCGAAGGCACGGAAAACACAGAGGTCCGGTAGTCATCCGACGGTCAGGAAAGCGAATAACAAGGAATAATCTGGCGTCGACAAGAAGTCCCCGCCAGGCTTAAGTAGAGACGCGTGATGATAATGAGGTCCAGGTGTGCCTTGTTGCGGTGCCCAGCCCAGCTAGCCACGCCCCGCACCTGTCGACTTCCCCCGTGCACACACATAAATAACGTGACACAAACCCAGAACCCTAACAGTTTCCACATTATAGCTATGGGTTTAATTGCAACTAGAGGTTGAGCGTGCGCAATGCGCGTGCAGAAACTCTAGTCTATATAATATAATATATACTATCACGGCCAAAAGCTGTGTGCGCCTTCTCCGACACGTCTCGCACTTCCACAACAAGTCAACTTCCTCATACATGCCTGATAAAACTTGCACAAATCATATACAGCGACAGATTTGTGACACCGCGACCAGGCGACCGATGTGTCGTTTGGTGTGAACGTACCGTAATGCCTCCCCAGCCCTGCCTGGTGGGCCAGGTCGCGTGGGGGGTGGGGGGCTGTAATGTCCCTCTGACCCGCTGGTTGTGATGACTCAAGGCGTTTTTACACTGCCAAGCCGGTTCGGTCGCGGCTTGGCACACCTGGAAATTTCACTGTCTTATCTCAAGTTGCCTGTGTAAAACCGAGGCGGTAAAATCCCCTGTCCTCACGGAGTGGGCTTTCTTGGTTCCCGGGAGAAGGCAGGGCTGCGCACGGAGAGTAGACCTCTTTAGAATAATTAGCATACTACAAATGTTTTTTTTATGATTCAAGAGACTCGCATGCAAGAATGAGTATACATCTGAGTGTAGGCTACAAAGGTGATTAACTATTTACAAGTGGAAAAACGCCAACATATTCTTTATTTTGCTGACCACTTGTTTTTTATCCCGACAAAAGCCTCATAAGGAAAGTTCCTCTGCGTCGTTCTCGTCAATCGCACCATCTTTCCCCGTCTTCGTTTAATGGGACTGCATCGTCTTCTCTCCCATGATCAGCAGCTCGCAGATTTCACTTTCTCTCCAGTTAATCTGCTCATGTTGATATTGCTGCGTTGTCTAGACAGAGACAACGCAACACCTCTACTCAAGCAGGCAATTTACCTCGGGCAGTGTAAACACGTGGACCGTGCCGCGAAAAAGGCGTGCATAAGACGGGCATATTTGGTAAAAACGTCTTCACTCTTCACATTAAAGGGGACATCCTGTGCCATTCGCTGGCTCTACCTGGGAGGTATTTGTGCGTCTGTGTAACATTGGGAGTCTTGTGTTCCTTGTGAGTGTGCAGAAGAGCGGAGAGAGCGGTTGTTTTGTTCTGAAGCAGCACAACGCGACCTGAAGCCTTCCTGTTTGTTTACAGGAAGATGATCCAATTAGTGTCACCATCCAGACCTTCCAGTGTAGGTTTCAGAATAACATCTTATCCTCTGTGTCATCGACAGAACACCACGTAACAACCTTTGAAGGGGGAATGTAGAGAGTATTGGTGCGCAAATTAAAAAACAAACCTGGACTTTCCAAAATCAACAGTTGCAAGAGACGTGTGAAAGTATATCTGACACTGTTGTTATTTTAAGCCTCTTCATGCCTGTACCGGTCTCTCCTCCCTGTAACAGTCTCTCCTCCCTTTACCAGTCTCTCCTCATGCCTGTACCGGTCTCTCCTCCCTGTAACAGTCTCTCCTTCCTGTAACAGTCTCTCCTCCCTTTACCAGTCTCTCCTCATGCCTGTACCGGTCTCTCCTCCCAGTAACAGTCTCTCCTCCCTTTACCAGTCTCTCCTCATGCCTGTAACAGTCTCTCCTCCATGTAACAGTCTCTCCTCCCTTTACCAGTCTCTCCTCATGCCTGTACCGGTCTCTCCTCCCACTGTCCTCATGGTGTCCTCACTGTCTCCCTCGTCTGACGGGAGAGACTCTTTCTTCACGGTGTCCCGTCTGAGGGGAGAGAGAGTGGAGATAGACCTTGTCTCCCCCCAGTCTGAATGTAATCTACGCCACCTCGGAGGTGTAGACTACTCACAGAGCCATCTCCAGAGGAGGTGTAGACTGAACGTAGCCTCCACCCTCTCCTGACATGGTTCTCTTCTACCCTCTCCTGACATGGTTCTCTTCTACCCTCTCCTGACATGGTTCTCTTCTACCCTCTCCTGACATGGTTCTCTTCTACCCTCTCCTGACATGGTTCTCTTCTACCCTCTCCTGACTTGGTTCTCCTCCACCCTTTCCTGACGTAGTTCTCCTACAGCTACCTACAGCTCTTGTGCAGCCATTCCTGGTCACCAAGCCAACATCTCTGCATCAGCATCTCACAGCCGTTGTCACACCGTGATCTGACTGGAGATTCAGAAGGCTTGTGTTAACAAGGCCTGTGCGGTGCTGTGTTGTTTGTTGTACACAACGCTTCCCAGTGCTACGGGGAGATAAGACAGTAGAGCTAGCGAGCGGTGGTCCTCCACGAGCAGGACCAGCGGCCGTGATGAATGAGTCTATCTCCAGGAGAACACCATTCAGCAGCCGCATGCGCTCATGTGCACCCCTCTGCACTGCATTTACGTCTGTGTGTTTGTGTGTGTGTACATATATGTGGGCTTCTGTGTGTGTGTGTGTGTGTGTATGTATGTGTGTGTGTCTGTATGTGTTTATGTTTGTGTACACATATATATATATGTGTGTGTGTGTGTGTGTGTGTGTGTTTGTAAGCGTGTGTATGTGTTTTTGTGCGTGTGGGACAAGATTACAAAGAAACGATTTTCCAGGAGATGCTGACGCCCGCACAAAGAGTTTTTTCCTGCTGTCATTCCATAGCTTAGCGTGTAGCTCTGTCTGTGAGGCTTTCCTGATAGCCAGCCTTGTTAGGAGCTTTAACAACGTTCCCTGAGACGCTGGGTGAGGTCAGACTCTAACTACCTTCACACCGCTTCAGACCAGCTATACTATTTCATCAGGACGTGTGGTGCTAGACCTCGCAGAGTCACAGTGGAGGCCACACCGCGACAGACAGAGAGGCTGGTGGACTGCCTGAGCAGGACGCTGAACACAGCCCGGTTCTGTAGGGTTGATGTCTCCAGAGAACAGAGATCTGCTCCTTAAATGGCCGATATTGAAAACAGGTACGAGGAGTTGAGGGCTTTATGTTTTGTACAGTGTGGACCGCTGCGTTTGCCGGATTCATTCTCCTAATGTATGAATTGAGTCGGTGTGCAGGAATGAAACAGGATCATGGTGTTTCTGGGTGTTTGTGTTCAACTCAATCACAGCGATTCAGCTGACAACGGCCTGGGGCGGAGACGGAACAAATGGGAATTTAAATGAATGTGTGTGTGTGTGTGTGTGTGTGTGTGTGTGTGTGTGTGTGTGTGTGTGTGTGTGTGTGTGTGTGTGCAGACTGTAACTGCTGGGTGTGCTGCATACAGACATGTGGATGCTTAGCCAGTGGATAGTGTGTGTGTGTGTGTGTGTGTGTGTGTGTGCATGCATGTGTGCGTGTATGAGTTGTGTTGAGATGTGTGTATGGTAACATAGTGACTGAGAAAATATTCATACATGTGAAAGGAACACGGTACTATAAGAGAGGGTTATGGTATTAGTTGAAGTATTAGTATTAGACTATAGTATTATTATAGAATGGATCCATTCATACACACATGTCCCCACAGGGAAGTCAGTGAGGAGGGGTTTGAGTCTGTCGTTTTGAGGATGGATTCTTCTGAGCAGGGAAACATTTTGTTTCTCTTTGGATAACAATAGAAGTCCCAGATTACAATGATGGGTTGTAATCTAAGTGACATATTAAGTAATTTTACAGGGAATGTCAGTATTAACCAAGCATATCTCAAACATTCTAGTTGATTCTAGTACTATTATTTTCCATTAGTTCCTAAAGAGGGCCTTTAAAAGAGTTGGTCTACCATATATCCACATGCATTAAGATGCATTTGTTCTTCTTTTATCTTCTTTTTTACATGCTGTTGTTGTCTTTTACATCATTGCTACATCATCACTCCCCTTTTGTCCACATTGTCTCCTCTTCTGTCTGCTCTCGGACCAGGGCCTGACCAGTGTCTAACCAGGGCCTGACCAGGGCCCATGACCAGGGCCTTGGCTGCAGTCTGGCCTGGCCTGTCTGATCTGAACAGTCAAGACTGCAGTCGCTGGAAAACGGTTCATCAGGTCAAATCATGTAAAATAAATGTTAAACTGTATAGATTTACATATATTTATTTATATTTATATTTATATTTTTCTATACACACTTTTTTCTCTTGCTCTGAGAAAAAGTTACTTATTACTTCACTTTAGCATATTGTGCATCCATATTCTCTTCTTATGGACTGCATGTCAGTGCCTTTTAGGATTACAGAGCATTTGCTTAATTATAACGGGGATGTGTCTCACAAGTACGAGAAAGGGGAGAGTGTTTGGATTCGTGTCTGGATTCGTGGAAGCGTTGTAATGATGTGTGCTAATAAAGAATTGGATGTCCTGAGGGAATTAGAAATTAGTAAGTAATAATGCAACAGCTCATCAGAAGTAATGATAATAGCTTCATGGTTCCCAAATATCCATTTAAGGCAAAACATACATTTAAATCAAGATCGACTGTCTTCTTTAATTTAATTACATTGTGGACGGATTTAATGAATTCATTCTAATCGTATCACTCATGCTTTGGTTTTCATAAACAAATACTGGTCATAGGAGAACTAATTCCGGTCATGGTAACAATGTACCTAAAGCTGTTAGCTATCTCCTGGTTATTATGAGTATGGAACTTATTTTATTTTTATTCAATGTTTTACTAGTAAGTTTAAACTTTGGCAACTGAAATAAAGATAATAAATGTCCCTAATGTCTCCCATACACCATGGCGACATAACATATAATGAGAAGGTGACTGTTGAGACGAGAACATTAACTCTCATTGAGTCCATCATGAAACCTGCACCATTAAAATATCTCACAATGCGGTGTGAGGTGTTGCTTAGCAACAACAGAAAAGCTATGGTTACTATGGAAGTCTCTGAACTACACGATTCAATTATAACAAAACGTACTTTGTACATTTGTGTTTATACGGTATATGTAATACATAGATATGTTCACTTAGGTTGGTTAATTGCTTGTCACTGCAGATTTTTTTTGACTACGTTGTTTCCTTGATTAAGACACTTTATTCGCTACCCCAAAACAATTAGCAAATAAACCAAGATTTGCCAGAAGTTTTTATGTACTATAACTCCTCTGAATGATTGTCCTATGTTTAACTTATGCTTCTCTGAAAACCGCTCAGTATTATTTGAGTTAATGTCCTCCACAAAGCATGCCAACGCTTTTTCTAAGGCTGTGAAAAATTCTCGAAGGCCATTCCTCATTTCAGCCCTGACAGATGGTGATTCAGACGACAGATGTCTTTGTTCACAAAACTGGATGTTTCTCTTCAAGTTAGATATGATTATTGTTAGCAGAATTCAAGACTTTATATGAATAAACCCAGTAAGCCAAAATCACCATACGGTTCACTAATATGTGGGCCCTTCTAGAAAGTGAGTCAAACGGAGAAAGAGCCATATTGTCAACATGTATATGTTGAGTTGTCATTGGACATATGGTACTGTTTCACACTCCATCTACTGCATGCGCTGCCGTCTTTGTAGTTCCCCACAATACCATGAAGCGATACGTGGAGACGTGACTCCAAGAGCGTGAGCAGACCAGAATAGATGGTTGTCACACATCGTTTACTCAGTGCCCACGTTAAGTCTCCACAGTAAACACCTTCCTCCTCCGAGCAGACGGTGGGTCACCCAATGAAACCCTGCTCTAGAGGGGGGGGGTCCTTCACACCAAGTATCACCTTCTCAAAGCCTGCCTCGGGGCAAATGGCTTAAGTAGATTATCCTGCCAGCCAATTTAGCAAAAGCAGGATAATTGTGTAATGAGGATACTGAATATGCCCACCATATTGTGTTTCATAATCTGGAACTTAATAACTGTCTGTGTTGTAATTTGGAACCATTCGTTACATTACTAACGAATGGGTTTGAGTGGCACAGCAAAGAGGGAAACACATTGTTTATATTGTTAGATATTATTAATGAGAAATGGTGGATCTTGCTCTTTTCTTAACAATAGCGCAATGTATTTATTACATAGCTGGCTATTACATTGCTATCTGAGTTTGATTATGTCCTATTTTGTATTCCTTTATCTTCTCCTGATTTATCAACTGTGAAGGAATACTAAATTGATGTACAATTCATGGTAGGAATATGGGCCAATCAACTTATCTTTACAATGCACAATGCATTCAAAACAATATTTTTATAATTGTATAATATTACTAACATAAGGTGCCTTATCCTAACTCTTAGACCAGCATACATTTTGAGTCAATTTGTCACAAAAATAATTGATTATTTTTCTCTATAGATACATTTTACACCATTGAAAAATATTATTATATTTGTTCACACATTGAATTAACCTCAATAAATTTGTTGTTTATATACACTACACTTCTCTATTAAAAAAAACTGTGCTACATAATATTACTAAAGTTTCCCAAACAGTATATTTTATTCAAATCTGTTTAATATTTTACAGCTCAAATGTATTTTCTCTATAGCCTTGTGTAATATATTAAATATGCAGCGCAAGAATGACCATTGAATATTTAAAAAAGTAAAATATAAGGGTAAACCAAACATCTGTCTTGATCTTCCAATTCACTCTCACACACATTCTCCAGCACCTGTAGATCACCTGTCACCTGTAGATCACCTGTAGATTACCTGTCACCTGCAGATCACCTGTAAATCACCTGTAGATCACATGTAGTTCACCTGTATTTCACCTGTAGATCACCTATTGATCACCTGTGGATCACCTGTAGATCACCTGTAGATCACCTGTAAATCACCTATCACCTGTAGATCCCCTGGATAATCACATCACCATCACAACACGACAACAACTACAACATTAGCAGACCGGAGGGATATTCCATCAACCAAGCTAAGTGTAAAGCCGGGCTTGTTTTGCTTAGCCTGGCTTCTTTCAGCAAGAGTTGCGTTCCATTAACGTGACTTAAGGGAATCTCCGCTAACTAACCATGGCAACTTATCCGACCAAACTAACCTGGTCAGTAGCAGTCAGACTAACTTGAGCGGTGTTTCAGAGAAATCCATCTGTCAGCAACAATTATACCATCAGAAGCTTCCGCCAAGCCTAGTCCTCACGATTTTGTCATAAATGTACATATATGAAGTACAAACAACGTATATTTTCACTAAAGGTCTAAGATTAAATGATGCAAATGAATTGCTATCTATTGTTACCGTGGCTATTTTTTCAACACATTTTTATACAAATCTATGTATTATAGCCTAATCAAGAATCAGAGGTTGGGTGAATGGTCTAGCACTTGCACTGTGATACGCGCGACCCGAGTTTGCGTCCAGAGTATTTCATAGTATTCTTGGCGTTGGCTTCATTTTGTAATTCCCTTTATTAATTTTATTAATTCCCTAATTAAGAATAGAAAGAAATGGAAAATAAATGGCATGAAAAGTTATTTGATTTCTCTAGTAATCCTACCTATATTACTAATTGCGTGGGGGTTGAACCCCGGACGACCGGGTGCTGGCACATTAAAGTCTGGCTGGCACATTAAAGTCTGACACGTTAACTCGAGACTATCTCCCTGATTACAAATCTATGGTCAATATTAAATTAAAATGTGTTACGCTTAATACTACTTATGCATTCAACAGATCAGCAATTTTTTTTGCCAGGCGGCCTCCCTGTTTTTATTAAGTTACGGTGTTCCCTTTTTGAGTTATTATATGCTTGTACTCCTCATAGACCTCCACAAGCAGCTTCAATTCGCTGCTGGAAAAGATCCCGCTCGGTCCTTTTCGGACATTTGATCCATGATTTGACATTCACGGTTATGGGCTGGTTACATATCTCGTGAACGTGATCCTGAATCCAGGATAACGTTAGCCTGGCTTGAACTAACCTGAGCAAGGCGCGGCTGAACTGCGTTGATGGAACGGCTTAAGCCTCAAGTGGAAGTTGGCGCTAGTTCTAACCAGGCTTAATCAACTAAGCGCTGCTTTCGTTAGCGACTTGGAATACCCCTCAGGAATCCCAAATACGTGAGTTCATGTTTTTTTTTTTACAGATCTAATTCAGATTAATTAAATTAAATTGAATTTGTTTTATGAACACGTATTCAGTAAGACTTTATAATAACTTTCAGAAATAATCATTAACCACCCAGTTGTAAATGATTAATTGGTCCTGAGATGTATCTCAATGATCCTACTATAGATCTATTATAGATCAATAGTATTAGAACCTGTTTGGTCCATCATTACTCATGACATCAGTGACCGTCTCATTGATGTTAGCAAGGAATTTGTTTGTACAAAATTACCTAATGCTGGTGAACTGCACACGAAACACACACACACACACACACTTAAACACACACACACACACACACACATAAAGTCATGTGTTGTCGCACTGTGTGCATGTGTGTGTGGTGGTATGAGAGACAACAGAGGGCTTTGATGGTACACGGTCGCAGCTCAGTGAGACACGACAGCACAGTCCAATAGACAAGTCACAAATAATTACCGTCCGCATGCATGCACGCACACACACACACACACACACACACACACACATACACATTACACACACACACACACACTCTCTCTGTGTCCCTTATTGGAGGCCAAATGCTTGTACTTTCAATCAATTCAATCTTTGTGGTTGTGTGTTTATGTGTGTGTGTGTGTGTGTGTTTGTGTTAGAATACGATCATTTGCATGTAATATATATTGCATATATGTATGTGTATAAATACATATATGTATGTTTGTATGTATGTATGGCTTTATAACTTAATAGACCAGTCCCATTTGCACTTGACTGTGGAAGCATTCAGGCTATTGGACCCAAATAACTCCGCCCACTCTTAGTCCCGCCTCAATGCTTTCTAACCCTAGCCCTAGTCACGCCTCCACACCTTTAGCCCAACCCTAGTCCCGCCTCCACAAATTCTAACCATAACTCTAGTCCCGCCTTGACACATTCTAACCCAACCCTAGTCCCGCCTCATCACCCTAACTCCAGTCACGCCTCCACACCTTCTAACCCTAACTCTAGTCCCGCCTCCACATCTTCTAACTCTAATCCTGCCTCTACACCCTAACTCTAGTCCTGCCTCCACACATTTAGCCCTAGCCCTATTCATGTGTTAACTCAACAGTAGGTGATTCTCTCTGTATGTGTGTCTCTATGTGTTCATGTTAACTCAGCAGCAGGTGTCTCTGTATTCATGTGTTCATGTTAACTCAGCATTCATGTCAGTGTTCTGTTGTCTAATCCATTCATACCCAAACTGAAAGAGCATCCTTCAACAAAGGTACAACAAAGGTTAGCAGATCCACCAATCACACGCTTACCTTGAAGAAGAATACACCATTCTGTGGTATTTGTGAATTTAATTGAATTGTGTTTTTTATCTCATTCTATAAAATAAGATAGACATTCATTTTGAGGACGCTAAAGTCATAAATAACATTCATAAACACAGTCCTTCCAGTTCACTGGTGAACTGGGAGGATAACCATTCAGAGACCAGTTCAGCCCTGGACTGGTGGACCAGCAGGGGGTCCTGATCTGTCCAGCTGTGATTGGCTCAGCCAGGGTGATGCATATGCCTTGTAGCCATGACAACGGGAGGCTCCTGTTTAATGGAGGCCTCAATGTTGTTTTTATGGATGGGCATTTTGAAATACAGGATATATATATATACAAATATTGAATTATATATATGGAAAAGCAATGAGTGTGTGTGCGTATCTAAGAACAGAAACCCCCACAACAACATAGAACATACACATATACACATCAGTGTGTGTGTGAGGTGTGTGTGGTGTGTGAGGTGTGTGAGGTATTTGTGTGTGTGAGGTGTTTGTGTGTTATGTATGTGTGTGTGTGTGTGTGTGTGTGTGGTGTTTGGTGTGTGTGTGTGTGTGTGTGTTCGGTGTGTGCGTGGTATGTGTGTGTGTGTGTGTGTGTGTAGTGTGTGCCTGATGTGTGTACATGGGTAATCAGAACTGTATGAGTCTGAGCCATTCTGTCCTCAGCAGAGAGACTCCTCCTGTCTTCTGTCCGTATCACAGTGTTCTCATGAGAACAGCTCTAAACCATTAACAGTTAAGGGACAGAACGTTTGCCTCTTAACCCTTATACCCATAATATTAATCCTGCGGATGATTCTCATATGATCTGTGTAAACATGGCCTTTGAAAGGATGATGCTAGTAAGACACACAACGAAGACTCCAAGACGTCTCACACCATCCTATGGACATCCTTTCCCTTTCGTGATACGCCTTCTTTTGTCTTAACGTATCTTAAAGTGTGCATGTTTGCGCGTGTGTGTGTGTGCGCGTGTCTGGGTCCATGTGTGTGTCTGTGTGTGTGCATGTGTGCATGCATGCTTTGTATGTGTGTGTTTTTGCATGTGTGCGTGCAGGCATGTGTGTGTGTGTGTGTGTGTGTGTGTGTGTGTGTGTGATTGCGTGCGTGTGTGTGTGTGTGTGTGTGTGTGCTCTATAGCTCCTGGCTCTGAGTCTCCAGACCCAACATGGAGACAAGGCCCGCAGAGAGAGGGAGAGAGAGAGGGGAGAGAGAGGGGAGAGAAAGGGGAGGGAGAGAGAGAAAGAGAGGAGGTAGAGAGAGAAAGAGGGGAGAGAGAGAGAGGAGAGGGGGGTGAGAGAGAGAGGGAGAGAGAGAGACGGAGAGAGAGGGGAGGGAGAGAGAGAGGAGAGAGCGGAGAGAGAGAGGGAGAGGGGAGAGAGAGGTGAAAGAGAGGGGAGAGAGAGAGGAGAGAGTGCGGAGGGAGAGGGGAGGGAGAGAGAGAGAGAGAGGGGAGAGAGAGAGAGGGTAATTCTGAGAGGGAGAGGGAGTCCTGGGGTCTGAGCTGGGGGGATCTGGGGGTCAGGGCTGGGGTACAGGACCTCTGCATTCTATCTCTGTAGGAAACGATGGATCATTGAAGGGACATATTTAGGAACACATACATCACATTGAAATGACTTTTGTTCTGCTGTTCGTTTGGCATCACATTGTATCCCTCCAGATAACAGATCCAACGGCCCTGTGCTCTGACCGGCCTGCTCTTCATCAGAGGTTGATTTGGTCCTGCTCGAGAAGAGCTTCAGGCTGTTCCTGGTTTCAAGTTCCAGTTGCAGCAAAGTGAAGACTCTGCATCATTAATCAGAGCAGAGACTTCCACAGTACTTCCTGGTCGTTTCCCGGTCGTTACGGGCCAGCTGCTAACAGCTGCTTAATAATGAATGAGTTGGATTAAAACCGACCAATCACAGACCAGGCCAGCAGCCTGCACCGCGACCAGTAGAGATAGCTTCATACCTGATGCAGGAGGAAGACCTCTTGTTACATGATGTACTGTACTATACTGTACTGTGATGTACTGTACTTTAATAAGCTGTACTCTACTGTACTATTTGGGTTACATTTAGTTTGTCTTTGTATTAAGCTATATGGTTGTTTAGGTATTATATAATTTAATTCTAAGTATTGTTTAATGAGTTTGTTTTTAAGTCATTTCCTGCGTATTAGAGTCCAGGGCTTAATGTGCTTTGAGTCACAACGCCTTTCCTGGCGATGAGCTAGGATTAGTCATTTAGTTATTATAGAACCTGCTGCAACCATATTCTGATAATGTCTTAAGGGGATTTCATTAGCCACTTTGGTTTCTAACAGGATTACATGTGATCACATTTATTAAGAATTATGGGCTGAGGCATGGCTAAATTTAATTTAATATAATATAGTAAGTGGGCATGGTAATGAGACGATGTAAATAGTTCCAGCAATGTAATCACAGTACTTCAGTCTTATGGAGGACACAACTTTTTTAATTTATATTTTTATTGGAAACTAGTTTGTAAATTTTACACTTTACAATTTTCTCCTGATTTTCCCCATTCTCTTCCTAATTAACCTGTAATTTAAAAGTACATCTGACTAAAGACACAGCTTAATTTAGAGATGAGCTCTTTTAAATCTTTTCAAATAAAAAATAATGGCTAAATTTACCTAAAATTACATCAAATAAACGTAAACAAATAAAAACAATACAATTATATGTTGATATGCTTCATATTTTTTATTACACATTAAATGGGCGAAAGCTGAGAGAAGAAACAAATCAAATACATTTTATTATTTTTATTAGATGAGATTAGACTTGATTCGATAGCAAATATATTCAATAAATAGATATAGATATATTAGAATTCATTAAAACATTCAGCCATTAAAATCTCTTTATTTTTCCTAAATTCCTAAATTTCCTCATTGAACTATATTGCTTTTTTCATAAAAGATTGGGTGTATTTTGGACATAATAACAATGGTCATATGGCAATACTACTAATTATAATTATAATAATAATGATGATGATAATACTGATATAATTATTACTTATAATAATAATACCAATACATAATAATAACACTACATAACAATACATTATTGTTTGCATTATTGTAATTCAATAGCAGTAGTATTATTACTATAGTAATTATTACTACTACTGAAGGCCTTATTTCAGTACAATTAAGCCAATGCCTTATCAACACAAAGAAATTCATATGCAATAATCCAAATTTTAAACAACATTTTATTTATGAAACAAACATGGAAATGCTCCATCCCTGGAAGACATCAATGAACACTGTAACCATCAGCAGCCCAGCAGAACACATACATCAGGGTTAGGGTTACCTTTAGGTTACCATCAGAACACAACACACAGCCTTCCTTCAGTCATCAGCACAGGGAAAGGATAGGGAAACATTTGCAATATATTTATATATATATAAGTCCACCACAGTTATCTACAATCACCCTTATTATTTATTACCCTGTTCAACACATTGTCACCACAGAAATCAAAAGAAACGAGTGGCATGAGAAAGGCACTTTCCATCAGTTCTTATTGTATTATAGTTCACATCCTGTCGTAACAATGAGACTTCCTGCCATGTCGTGATCACAGTTAGAAAAAAACAAGCCTTCAAATAAGAAACCGACACCAGCATAAAGTCCCCGACATGATGTATCTAGAAACACGATGTAGAGCTGAACAACTAGATATTAAACAACATAGAGCTTAGCCAAACCACATCGAAGCAAAAGTCAAACAGGGAGAAGACTGTGCACCTTAAAAAACACAGCTAATATAGGGATCAATATAATTATAATTATTATAATAATTCTGATTATTATTACACAAATCCTAAAACAAAGTGGCAAGTGTTTGCCAGAGAATGAGTTTAGGGGCTGGTGGGGCGGGGGGGGGGGAAGAAGGCTGTGAGGACACACACAAACACCATGGCCCCAGTCCAGTACCAGTCCAGTACCAGTCTATTACCAGTCCAGTACCAGTCTGGAGACGTCCAATAGGCAGGAGGAGAGTAGGCGTAGCGGCGTGTGTGAAGGCGAGCCGCTCCACTCCAACTGATCCTATTATGCGTCCAAATGGATTCTCATGGTTGTTAGGGCTCAGCCCTCTGAGGGAGGGGGGGGGGTGAATCCATATTCATAGCTCATAGGAGAGCGGCTTCCAGGCTGACCGGGTAATGGTGTCTGGGAGCGCCTCAACGCATGTATTGAGCTGTGAGCCGCCCACCGCCGACATTTTGTTTAGTTGTTGTGTTCTTTTCTCTCCCAGCGTTCCGTGTTTGTTCTGCTGCTTAGAAGTGCGCTGTGTGTGTGTGTGTGTGTGTGTGTATGTGTGTGTGTGTGTGTGTGTGTGTGTGTGTGTGTGTGTGTGCATGGGGGGCAGATATTGTTCCCTGCGATATAGGTCTACGTTTCAACGCCTATTTGCATAAAGAAGGGGTCTGCAGGAGGAGCTGGAGTCAGCTGACAGACCGCATAACAGACACTGAGCTGGGAGGGCCAATCACGGTCCAGATACTAGGACAGAGGGCCAATCACGGTCCAGATACTAGAACAGAGGGCCAATCATAGTTTGGATACTAGGACAGAGGGCCAATCACAGTACAGATACTAGGACATAGGGCCAATCACAGCCCAGATACTAGAGGACAGAGGGCCAATCACAGCCCAGATTCTAGAGGACAGAGGGCCAATCACCGTCCAGATACTAGGAGGACAGAGGGCCAATCACAGTCCAGATACTAGGAGGACAGAGGGCCAATCACAGTCCAGATACTAGGAGGACAGAGGGCCAATCACAGTCCAGATACTAGGAGGACAGAGGGCCAATCACAGTCCAGATACTAGGAGGACAGAGGCCTTGACCCTCCTTAACCGGAACCTTGTCAATATTCACTCAGCCTTCAATAACACAATGTGTGTGTGTGTGTGTGTGTGTGTGTGTGTGCTTGTTTGTGTGTCTGTGTGTGTTGTGCGGAGGGATACATCACACCAACACCAAAAAATTAAATCCCTCCAAAGACAAAGCAACACAGAAACAAACCTCTAGAGAAGACACAACACAGGCATAAACCTCTGGAGAAGACAAACCAACACAGGACAAACCTCTGGTGAAGACAAAACGACACAGGAACAAACCGCGCCAACAAGAGACCGACAGCCAACCAGAGCACAGCACCAAACCACCTGACCTCCCCGTGCAAACACCCGCATGCTCACCGACCCAGAGGAGATGTAGCCGAGCGACGGCAGAGTGGAGGACTGAGCAGCCAGCCTCCTCCACTGCCGCAGAACCGGCACCCTGACACCAGCTCCATCTCTGTCACCCAGCCGCAGCGCCGCAACATAGCATAGCATAGCATACCATAGCTTAGCATAGCGTAGCCGTGTAGCAGAGAATCATGAAATCACCCTCACTGTCTCACGTCCAGCCTCCTCCCATGCAGGGGGCCTGGGGGGGGGGGGGGGGGGGGGCGTGTCCATGTTTCCCATGAGCTTGGGACGTGTCCAGGTGTCACAAGGGGGAGGGGGGGCGTGTCCAGGTGTCCCAGTGGGGGGGGGGGGGGGGTCGTGTCCAGGCGTTCCATGGGGGGGGGGGGGGGTCCAGGTGTCCCATGGGGGGGGGGGGGGGGGGGGGGGGGGTGGTGGGCAGGGTGAAGATTAGGACTCTCCTCGACTACGCGTATTCTTAAGCAATAACAACGTGATCCGTATTATCCACCCAAGAATACCCGTCGCCGAAGATAGTCTGCCCAGGTGAGAAGGGGGGGGGGGGGGGAGAGTGTGTGTGTGTGTGTCTGTGTGTGGGGGAGGGAGGGCGGGGTGTTCGAGGGCGGGGTGTTCGAGGGCGCGGTCAGGGCGGGGGGGCTATAGCCACGTGACAAACCACGTGGGCCACAGCCTCCACCGCCGCTGCCATGGCAACACTGTGGCGCGTGTGACGGGGGCGGCTGACAGGACGGGGTCGGTGGCGCCGTCCCGTGAGACAAGTGTGCGGACGGACAGACGGCCGGCTGACGGTGCTCTGGTGGAGCGGCCTTCTACTTCCTTGCGCCTCCGTCCCCTTCTCCACCCGTCTTCACATCCACAGTCCAGGGGGCCGGCGTCTCAAAGGGGTCCGCCAGTGTGTGTGTGTGTGTGTGTGTGTGTGTGTGTGTGTGTGTGTGTGCTAGCGAGCGTATGTGTGTGTGAGTGTAGGGGTGAGGGGTGGTTCAGGAGTGACAGGTGTTCTTACCTGGGCGGAGGTCACAGCAGGGGTGCGCTGCCCTCCTGGATGGAGCTCAGCCCCCTGCCTCCCCAGGCTGGACATCTGGGAGGGGGGGGGGGGGGGGGGGGGGGCCACAAGGATATGTAAGAAAGGGGGGAGAATGAGTTGAGGGGCTGGTTGGGGGGAAGGAAGAGGGCCGTGAGGACACACACACACTCAGGCCCCTTATACAAGTCCAATCCAGCAAGAGTACCAGTCCAGTACCAGTCCAGTACCAGTCCAGTACCAGTGGTGTCATGTTGCGTCACTTGTAGACGGCTTCACTGACTGCGTATAGTAGTAAAGTAATAAGATAGAGTAGTAAAGTAATAAGATAGAGTAGTAAAGTAATAAGATGGAGTATTAAAGTAATTAGAGTATTAAAGTAATTAGTTAGAGTATTAAAGTAATAAGATAAAGAAGTAAAGTAATAAGATAGATAGATTAGTAATGTAATTAGATAGACTACGAGTAAAGAGTAAAGATATATTTTCAAGTGTTTACGTTGTTGCTCTGAAATGCTTCGAGTCGTTTTGAGGTAAACCGTAAAAATGTTTCTCTCGAATGTTATTTTCCTAATCAATGTTTTTGCAAATGGAGGTAATGAGTGTAAATGCTGAACTAAGGTAATGAATAATGTATGAAAAGTTAAAGCAAATGTATTCCATTGTGTTCTAATTGATCTAGCAGGGGGTGAGCACAAAGACCGGGCTGCTGCTAAGTCCGCCCAAATCATATGGATTAGGAGTCCGGAATCAATATTCCCCATTACGTTGTGGGTGGTTGGCCGGAAGACATTTCTCATGATGCAACGCTGTATTAATAGATCCAACTATCTTAGCGCACGATTTGAAGAAAATGGAGCATTGTTGTCGTCAAATGTAGCTCATAAAATGCTGCAAAACAGACACACACACATGGCAAAAATATTAGAAAGGAATGCAATAATTACAGAGCAGTGAAAACAGACCCAGCAGCGGCCCAGAGCCAGGGCCCGCGGTGTGAGGAGTTAGACGGACGCGTCGCACAATAAACCGCCCCGGGCAAAGTGCTTCTCCTTTTTCTTTCCAAGGGAGGCTAGCACTTGTAGCCTTATGCTAAGTACACTCATAGATGGAAATGATGCAGAAGGTGGGAGGTGGGTGGGGGGGGGGGGGGGGGGGGCGAGAAACAAAGAGAGCAGATGAACCGGGGGAAGGAAAGCAAAACCAATGGCTGCTAATCCACAGTTCTCTCTCTCTCTCTCTCTCTCTCTCTCTCTC
>NC_140281.1:8166503-8374003 GCF_964030765.1 Micromesistius poutassou
TTTTGGATTGGTGTGTGTGTGTGTGTGTGTGTGTGTGTGTGTGGATTACCTTGATGAGGTGGAACTCATTTAGTGACAGGTCTCTGGGAGCGCCGATGTGTTCCAGCGAGGAGCAGCGGTGATGATTGGAGCATCCGTCAGGTTCAGGAGGGTTTGATTAAAATGGGAGAGGGTGGGATGGGGGAGGGTGATGGAGTGGGGAGGGCAGGCATTCACTTTGTACACAAGCCCAAAAAAACAATAATGAACCGTAATCCTCCAGGCTCAGCGCTCATCACCTGGCCGCTCTCGTCTCTCCCAGAGAACACAGAATGTGTTCATATTTACACTGGTAATCAGGAGTGGAACTGGATTAGAACACTGCAGGACGGAAGCGCGACCTCTTTGGCTCAAAGCTGATGTTGCTGACGTGGAGAACGACAGACAGACACTCATGAAGCAGACTGACAGACTGACTCATAGTCTGTCGTCAGGACGGCTCAGCGCAGAGCGCAGATCTCTTCTATTGGTTCTGTTTCTAACAGAACTATCAACCACCTCCTATCAGTGAGGCGTTCTGGTTTCTCTGAGAGGACAGAGCCCGACCCCCGGGCTCCATTCATGTACTCAGTCCAACCCTGACGGCCTGAAGAGGACATCCTAATATTGTTCTATATGTAGCGATATTTGGTACACGAAGGACATAGTTGAAGCCATCCATCTGTTTATGTTGACAATCAGCCCTATTCCTCGATGACTCTTAAAAACTGGAACATTAGCGTCAACATGAAACTATAACTTTGTGCGGTGAATGGTTTATTGAGGCAGAGCCCACAGACGGACTGGTATGTCTTCATCAGTGTGGAGCTCCGCTGGGCCCTCCATCTCCAGGCTGAGGCCCGCCTCATGGACCAGGCTGGAGACGCCTCTGTTTGTTTGTTTGTTTGTTGTGGTTGTTTTTTTTTTTTTGGGAGGGTGGGTGGGGGGGCTCCCAGGACTGAGCCTCCTTTGTTTGTTTGTTGTTGTTTGTTTGGGGGGGGGGGGGTTCAGCGCTAATTAGACATCTAGTGCCACAGGCTGCCTTGTTGTTCAATGTGCAATTTAATAAGTCTCATGCCAAGAAATCTTTATTATTGGCAAAAAAGGGAGGGGGTAGGGGCGGGTGGGTAAACCAGAGGTCTAATTTAGCCGACTCCACCATGTCCACCACCCCCACCCTCTCAAACAACGCAGACGGACACAGAGAGACGGGATGGGTGAGATTGCCCTACCAATTGCACAAAAATCTGATTTTACACTGGATATGCTGCACACACACACACACACACACACACACACACACACACACACACACACACACACACACACAGACTCCTTCTCAATCCACAGTCGTTATCCTACTCAGGAATATCCAGCGTTCCCAGATCCCTGATGCACAAGCAGTGGTCGGAGCATCTAGAAACACAAATTGAAATAATTTGGCGTATTCTTTGTTCTATATATTGTTTTTAGGGAGATAGCTGAAGTCCTTATAGTCATTGCCCTTAGAATGCAGAGGTTCTGTTAGGTTACAATGAGATGTTATAAAGGTTCTGTTAGGTTACAGTGAGATGTTATAAAGGTTCTGTTAGGTTACAGTGAGATGTTATAAAGGTTCTGTAGGTTACATGTATGTGTGTGTGTGTGTGTGTGGGTGGGGGGGGTCTTTGTGTATGTGTCTTCATGCATTTGTGTTCCTTTGTGCCACGTTGTGTGTGAGGCGGAGAGAGAAGAGAGATAACAGTGGAGAGGAGGACGGTTGTTCCAATTAGAACCAGTCTGGTGTTACTCACGGGCTGCATTCCAGCAACTCCAATATGCAATCAACAGTTTATCATAATCAGATTAGGGAAACAATAATGGCAAGTGCGACTGACTTCAGAAGCCGACAACATGGTTATCTTGGTGGAATTAAGGTCAGCTTTGGCGTGAGCACAACGATAAACAGACATAGATTTCCTGTCAATATTTTCGATTAATTGGGGCATGTGTAGGTCTCTCTCCTTCTGGAATTGAGTATTTAATCTGTGCAATGACCAAAAGGTCAGAGATTTGCACCACATTTATCTGAGCTGTAAGCAGCCCCTGGCTAGATAATATCGGCGTGACGAACGTCTGCAGTGAACATGGAACTCACCCTGAGCAAAGTGGTCCTAGTGAGAGGCCAGACATTCTATAGCAATGTAGCAACGGCCCTGTGTGCCCAGATCAGGGTTTAGACTCAACGTATCAATGGCCCTGTGTGCCCAGATCAGGGTTTAGACTCAACGTATCAATGGCCCTGTGTGCCCAGATCAGGGTTTAGACTCAACGTAGCAACGGCCCTGTGTGCCCAGATCAGGGTTTAGACTCAACGTAGCAGGTAATCAGGAGGTGATCTGTGGTGACCTGTTTCAGTACAAACAAAGTCCTTCTAGGCAAGTCCTCTCACTCGCGGCCATCTTGGCCACGCCTTTCGGGCAGCTATTTGGTCTTAACAAGACCAGGGCCCTATCTAATGAATAGGGAGAGAGCTGTATCTCCATTTTCCGAGATCTAAGGGGCATAAAAAACACATGTTTGAAATCACGATGAAAAACAGACTAAAATCGCTGAAAGGGTTTGGTGGTTTTGTATCAAATTAACGTTTTAAAAGCCCTTTTTCTTACAGGTAATCTTGGACTGCGCATGCGCAATGCTTCACGACACAGTTTTCATTTACGGCATAACAACACCGGCACTGCACTGACAGCAAGTTAGCTTTAAAAGTTAGCTTTTGCTGCCGAGCCAACAAGATAACAGGTAGTCGAAGTTTTCCAGTCGATGCTGCTTGTGCCGCTCCAGCTACTGGTTCTTCCCTCCTGATTGAAAATAATAAGTGTCGCAAAAAGCGTGACCGCGTAGGACCTGCAAAATGATTGGAGCAACGGCACCGGAAGAGGCGGGACATGTGCAAATAACTGCCATCTTGGTGTTACAAAGTTTCCCCATGCATTTCAATGGGTGATTTTTTCAGTGATGTGTCTCCTCCTTCTATAGTGTCTCTGGTACAAAGCCCTTTGAGAGAGCGGGATGTCCTGAGAGAGGGAGACGGTAAGACTCCTGGATTGATGGCTGTAGTGTGTTCCTCTTTTCCACCACCAGGTCTGCTGTGTGAGGCTGTGGTGGTGTATTCCTCTCCTCTGCACCATCAGGTCTGCTTAGGGTACTGTTGTTCCCCCCCCATGACGACAGGGGGGCCAGCAGACCTCCAGGAGCCTTCATCGATCGGTTTCATCTCATTATTTAATTGCCTTTATACCTCTGGGATTGTGCGTTGATATAAATACAATTTCTGTCCTGAAGTTAAACTAGAGAGAGGACAGAGAAGGAAGGGCGGAAGAGGGGGGGGCGGTGAACGTGTTGCATGCAGCAGTTTGATGCAACATGATGCAGAACATGCCCCCCGCCCCCACCAGCCAGGCGACGGCCCGGCGGTCCCTGATTACGTTAACAAACAGCGTTCCCCGTTCAAGTCAAGGGAAAGGTTTTCCATGACAGCTCCGTGACTAAAGGTCAGAGCCGCGCGCCGCCGCTAATTAAGTCCAATTGGAGAATGTCAGATCACAAAGGGCAGAGCTAATCCCAGATATCGTCATTCTCACCCGGCGAGGATCTCCCAGGAAGGGGGGCAGGGGGGGTGTTGTTTGTGTGTGTGTGTGTGTGTGTGTGTGTGTGTGGGGTTGTGCGTAGGGGGGGGGGGCAGTGGTGTTCCTGTGTGTGTTTTCATGTGTCTATGTGTTTGGGGGGTTGTTTTTGTGCGTGTGTTTGGCAGGGGGGGTGGGGTCTTAGTGTGTGTGTGTGTGTGTGTGTGTGTGTGTGTGTGTGTGTGTGTGTGTGTGTGTGTGTGTGTGTGTGTGTGTGTGTGTGTGTGTCTCTGCTGGGAGGAGTCTATTCGTCCTAGTCTTGAGTGACAGTCAGGGGGATCCATGCAGATGTTTTGGTGAAATGCAATAAGGTGAGCAAGCAGAGAGTGGGAATCAGCCTAATAATAATACTAATACCAGAACTGCAGCACTACTTTATAAAGGCCAAATGCAAAGAAGAATGTATTTGGACCTTTTTTAAATCAATAACTGCACATGTGACCTTTCAGAGCCTAAAAGTGTCATGAAGACGGTTATTAAAACGATCAGTATAACGTTCCTTACCTCATGACTATGTTTTAATCAAGTACCTCAGAACTCATTTTAATCACTTTGAGACTTGGCTTTATGAGCTGGAAGCTCCCTGTGTGTGTGTTTGCCCTTGTGTGTGTGTGTGTGTGTGTGTGTATGTGTCTTTGTCTATGTGTGTTTGTGGGTTTACGCGTGCTTGCATGTGTATGTGTGTCTGTGTGGGTGTTTTATCTGTGTGTGTGTGTGTTTGTGTGTGAGGTTAGAGGGTGCACCTTGTTAGATCATCTCTTGTCTCTCCAGGAAGTGTGTGTGTGATAGAGATGCGCGGTTGTGCGGTCGCAGCCTTGGACTCTGCGGCTAACCGCGGATCGGGACGCTGACGTGACAAAAAATAATATTTTAATAAAATTTGGGCGAATGGCGGTTTAACCAATCAATTAAAAAATATATCAAAAATATATAACCCAAACAACCGGCGGACGGCGGGCGGGTGCGGTTCTGAGTATTCATCAAAAACGTTTGTGCGGATGGATGGCGGACGGATGATGCGTTTTTTGATGCGGTTGCGGATGAAATAAAAGCCCATCCACGCATCTCTAGTGTGTGAGTGTGTGTCTGTGTGTCCGTGTGTGTGTGTGTGTGTGTGTGTGTGTGTGTGTGTGTGTGTGTGAACAAGACTCCCTCAATGCACGGTGGACCAGCAGGCCTCATGTTGGCTGTAATGAGCGCCGTCTCCAACGCCCGCTGATCATTAGCTCGCTATCTGGGAGCTAATATCAGCCAGGACCCCAGGGGAGGCACTGCCTGTTAGCACGCAGCGCTGCCTTTTAGCATGCAGGTCTGCCTGTTAGCACGCAGCGCTGCCTGTTAGCACGCAGCGCTGTCTGTTAGCACGCAGCGCTGCCTGTTAGCACGCAGGTCTGCCTGTTAGCACACAGCGCTGCCTGTTAGCATGCAGGTCTGCCTGTTAGCACGCAGCGCTGCCTGTTAGCACGCAGCGCTGCCTGTTAGCACGCAGGTCTGCCTGTTAGCACGCAGCGCTGCCTGTTAGCACACGAGAGAGAGAAAGAGAGAGAGAGAGAGACAAGAGAGGCTCATGTTTTATTTCATCCTTTTATGTTTTTTTTTTATTTGAAACAAGGAACAGATTTCCACCACAATGTCGTTTAATCATGCCACAGATGAAGCAAGTGTGCAACTCTTTCTGAACGCCAGCGGAGCGCTTTACACAGAGGAAGGTAATTGATCTCCTTCTTCTCTAGAAAGCCAATAATTACAATGAAAACAGGGTAGCACTGTGCGTCTGAGAGAGTGTGTGTGTGTGTGGTGTCTACGTGTGTGCAATTGTGTGAGTATGTACTTGTTTGTGTGTGTGTGTGAGTGTTTGGGGGGGATTGTGCAGGAAATAAAAATAATTAGCGTTGCATGGTAAATCTAATCTGGGAGCTCTCATATCGTCTCTGCGTCGCGGCCGAAGGGACATGGCTCAGCAATCAGCTCTGATTAAAGCCTCTCAGTGTCTGGAGGAAGGCCATCATCTCAGCCTCTTCCACCTCTCAGCCTCGCTGTCACTCGCTGGTCTGACTCTACTGTGAGGCTCTGAGGTGGTATGAGAGATCAGGAACGGGGCCTCGGAGGGGACTGTTGGGCCGGGGAGCATCTGATTGAGGGTCTCTTTATCTTTGGGGGCACAAGGAGTCACAGCGATACCCGAGCTGACGTGAGCAGTTTGAGGTCTACAGAACAAGTCCGATGAGATGATGTGTTTTTGGGCCAGAACATTCAGCCAACATGCTTCACAGGAGCAGACTGTGGAAGATTCTAATACAATCTAAACCTTAAATGAACATCCACACAGAGCAGAGCCATGCCACAAGCAAAGAAACTTATCTTGAAATTGTGAAACACCCCCACTCTAATAATGATATTGGTATGGCCCAATACCCCTCCTCAGGTGTGAGTTGTTTGTGACCACACCTCCTGGTTACCCAGGACATGGGCGACCATGTGAGGTGAGGTGATGATGAGTCTGTCAGACCAGGAACCATAAAGAGATGCACCTGGTCCACCTCAGATAAGAATACAAAAAAATCTGTTATGATTGATGATGATATAAAATGACATGATTTACTGCGTTTGTGAATCGGTGACTGCATTGGGAAGACTCACACAGTGAAGGCCTCGTGGGCAAGATTCAAATGGAACAAAGCAGTGAACATTCCTAAATCTATATTCATCGGTGTGAACACATCTGCCCGGCAAATATTTAGCGAAAGGCAAACTTCCGGATTTCTCATCCTGACACTATTTTCCGTATCATTTTGGGTAGTAATCCGTAGTAATCCATTTAGCTGTAATCCGCTAAACGGGCTGCATGTAATCCTGTGGGGCAGAAGCCCCTCAAGTCTTCTGAAGGCTCAGATACACTCTCACATTATGGAGAGGATCCCTGCGGAGAAACACTACTTTCTCCTTTACCTCCGCTTCCTCCTGTCTGTTTGTTATTGTGTCCGAGACTCTTTAGACTCTGTTAGAGTCGGAGGACGAGAACGGTGGAAACCGGAGCGCTGAGAGAGCAGAGCGTGTTGGACGTCAGAGAGAGTCGCTTAGGGTTTTCTCAACACCGGAGATTGTAAAGAATCAGGGAAACGTCCTGCAACCACCAGATTTCAGGGCGAGTGTTTCTCTGTTGGCATTCATAATATATCTAGTACATATGAATACAGTCAGTGGCATTAACAAGAACTTCTAGAGGACCAACATCCATGGTCTTCGTGGATCAGAAGATAAAGTCCATGTTGAGTTAAGATAAGATAAGGTCCACATTGAGTTAAGGTAAGATAAGGTCCACGTGGAGTCCTCCTTCAATGCATTTCAGAGTTTCTTTATTTGTTATTTCAAATCATTGTGGTTTAACTTCATTTGCCGTATTTTTTAAAGGTCCCATGGCTTGAAAATTTCATGTTCATGTGACATGTTACCTTCCCTTTCTCTGCTTTGCCCGCCCAGAGAATTTGGCCCGCCAATGAGACAATGAGCTATGACCATGCGAGCACCACATGTGTGTGTGTGTGTCAGCACCCGGAGTGTTCTAGAATATTTACAGAACACGGCCAAAAGCTGTGTGTGCCTCGCCATTGCGATACATCCACTGTAAACACTAGCGCATGGTACCGTGGCCGCACGCTGCTCAGGGCCACACCCCCACCCTCCACCTTGACCCGCCTCTAAAAACGGCACATTTGTGGAGTGCTCATTGTGGGACTTGCTCGTAGTGGCTGTAACTCTGCACCAAGGATTCCTTAAACATCTTCAAGTACTGTATTAGGGGCTCACTAACAGCTATATTAAAGCATTGATAAAGTAGCATGCCATGGGATCTTTAAGAAGAGTGTTAGCCGTTTTCAGCCCAGCGGGTTGTGACCTCTCTCACTGTCTGGTGATCTGAACTCTCTCCACTTTCTGGTGATCGAAACTCTCTCTGGAGGTTGATGAGGAAGGACGGCTCTGCACAGAGTGGCCGTGGTTCGTAACCACCTAACGACTGAGAGTTCTAGGAAGTTCCTTCCTAGAACTCTCAGTCCAAAAATGTATTTGCAAATTTGAGCTGATTGTGTTTTAGTCCCTGGCTTAATCATTTTTTATTTTCACAACTCAAAAACCTTTCTCTTTCCCCCTGCACTGCCTATAATCCCTCTACCTTTAAGTCCCTCTGTCTGTCTGTCTGTCTCTCTCTCTCTCTCTCTCTAAACCCTCGTTTAGATGCTCCTCATGGTGTCACTCAGGTGGAACACGTGGGAGCCCAGCCAAGCTTGATGATAACCTCTGTACACACACACACACACACACACACGCACACACACACACACACCAAAGTGACCAGACTCTATCAGAGGATTGGCTCCTGCACAGCTTAGCATTCCAGGAGAGGTGAGGTGGCTTTCCTGAGTTGTCTTCATGCTGTTTAGGAATGCTGCTCCTATCAGTAAGTGGATCCCACCTGGATTATTTCTTTATTATTTTATATGAGCTATTTACAAAACTTTCTTTATTTTGATTTTCTTTAGGATCTAAGTCTTTTAGTTGTGGAAACTATAAACGTCATGAATCGCACAAAGAGAAATGTGTTGAATCAAGCTGATCATAGAGGTGGTTCTAGTGGAGAACTTCATCTTCAGGTCATCAACATCCGGATCATAGAGGAGGTTCTAGTGGAGAACATCACCTTCAGGTCATCGTTGCAATTAAAAATCTATTTTTCAAGGGGATACTTCAAGGGAAATCAGTTTAAATGCAAACACAGTGAAAACATGCTAATTCAACACCGGCTGGTTTAGGCATGGCCGAGGCATGGCAGAAAATAGAGTCCTCAACAGCTTGAATTGTTAGGATTAGTTTATTTCTAAAAGGTTTATGAAGGTTCAGGTAGAAGCACACTGCAGTGTTTTTGGCAAATTAGATATTTGCTGGCAAAAGAAAATACCTTGTTGTAAAAGACAGATTTCTTTCAAATGAGTTTTGTCCTAAAGAGCGGACAATATGTCACACTATTCGATAGCGGATATTGATATTTCATCACAGTCTTTTCCTCTGGGAAATATGTATGGAGCATCGTCAATTGTGTAAACAAGACTAATCTGAAGTAAATCGTCTCTCAATGAGCTATTGATATTGGGAAGCAAAAGGAGGGAATATTGAACGTCTAACTGAAGTCATCATCGCAGATGTGATTGTGTGTTTTTTCTGTCTGTCTGAAACCAACCAAATACATTAAATATCTCTTAAACAAATCAATCAAATTGAATGAAAGGCTGTAACATCAAACAAAATACATACCTTTATTGTGTTGCGCACAAAGGAGTGGAGATCTCAGCTGCCTCATTAGTTATTTTCATTTGTTTGTATAATTATAATACTGGGGTTGACTTCAATTCTAGGATGTAAACATTCTGTGTTTGTGTTGAACACACATCGCCATGTGGACTCAAACCTTGGTTTGATAGGATTCATTCATATATATATATTCATTCATTCATATAATTAGATCATCAAAAGATCCAGACTTGACATATCCTACCTTATGTCTTGCTAAACAATATGGGCCTGACCTTGTGAAACCGCTTCGAACACAGAAAACACACCAAACACACCAAGCACATGGAGCAGTCGTTCTGTCTGGGGGACAGGATATGGACCAAAGTCTTGACCTGATAAACCACAGAAGCTTCTGCTAAAGCAGGAGCCTGCTTTAGAGGAGCAGTAGCAGCCTAAGACTAAACTAATCAATCTATATATATACTGTATATATATATATATATATGTAGAGAGCGAGAGAGAGACTGGGGGAGGGAGGGAGAGAGAGAGAGAGAGAGAGGCAGGGGGAGGGAGAGGGAGAGAGAGACTGGGGTAGGGAGAGAAAGCGAGAGAGAGAAAATTAGAGAGAGGAAAGGGAGAGAGGCAGGGGGAGAGAGAGAGAGAGATACTGGGAGAGGGAGAGAGAGAGACTGGGGAAGAGGGAGGGAGAGAGAGAGACTGGGGGAGGGAGAGAGAGAGAGACTGAGAGAGGGAGAGAGAGAGACTAAGGAGGAGGGAGGGAGGGTCTGTTTCCCAATGTGATTACCAGACATGGATATGAGGAGCAGACAGGAGGGACGGGGGCTCAGGGACAGCAGAAGGGAGTGGGCCCAGCGAGAAGAGAGCCACACAAAGGACAGAGACAGACGGCCAGACAGACAAATGGGGCGAGAGAGAGAGGAGCAGACAGACAGACAGACAGAGAGACAGACACCGCCACATAAAATGACTGAGACAGTGCTCCGTTCCGGTTGTGCTTGTGACTGGGGCATGGCTAATTACACACCGCCCACACACACACACACACACACACACACACACACACACACACACACACACACACACATGCATGTGTATACACATGCTCACACACACACAAACACACGCAGGAGGCTGAAAAAACACAACACAGCCACACAGCAGGCTGAGACACACACATGCACACAAACAACACATAGACACACACAGTAAACAAGCCTGCCACCACAGACACACACACCTGAACACACACAGTACACACCGAATCAATACCTCTGGGAGGTCTGCAGAGTCTCAGCACCAAGGCTTCTGCAGACCCTCCTCCACACGCCCCCTATCTGCCCTCCTACCCCTGACACCATACCTCCTACCCTCACACCCTTACACCCTACCTCCTTACTGCCTGCCTCCTTAGACCCTGCCTCCTACCCTCACACCCTACCTCCTTCCACCCTACCTCCTTACAGTCTGCCTCACACCCTACCTCCTTACAGCCTGCCTCCTACCCTCACATCCTTACAGCCTACCTCCTACTTCCTACATTAGGGCTGTCTGTGTGTCTGTTTATCTGTAGACCTGTCTGTAGGTATGTGTCTGTAGGTCTGTCTATCTGCTGTTGGTCTGTGTGTCGGTCTATCTATAGGTATGTCTGTCTGTAGGTCAGTGTGTCTGTGGGTCTGTGTGTCTAAGCCCTGAGCAGGGCCAGTGTGGTCAGTAAGGGTAAAGATGATGCTTAACATGGAGGAGGATGTGAAGAGAAGTAGGGACAGAGGTTCATGGAAGAGAGAGAGAGAGAGAGAGAGAGAGAGAGAGAGAGAGAGAGACCTAACAGAACCTTCATAACGCCTCACTGTAACCTAACAGAATCTCGCCTTACTGTGGATGAGGATGTGATTCAGCCAGATGCTACTACTATCTCAAATCCCAGAAGTAGTAGTGTTGCACTTGCACACACCCCACACACACTCACACACACACACACACACACACACACACACACACACACACACACACACACACACACACACACACACACACACACACAACCCCTCCGACACACACACAAACACACACACACACACACATGCAGGCTGTGGCGAGGTTAGCCAGTGAATCAACAGCTTGCTGGTGAATTATTGAGCTAAACAAAGTGGTGAAGTCCCAGTATCTCCGCAGTGGCCATGTTGGATCTGCTGAGGAGGCCGACCACAGAGAGGAGCGGAGGCTCTGAGGACCAGTGGTGGGAGAGGAAGTCAACCTTTACATTGTAAACTGTCTACATTGTAAATATATTGTATATTGTTTATATATATATAAATGTATGAATATATATAAAATATATATATTGGTGAGCGAAATTGAAGACTTACACGAGGTGATTTCATGGTTAGGAAGAGAAGGTTTAATGCGAAAACACAAGGTTGGTTTGTTTCAATTTTTTCTCTGAACTGAACAATTTTAATCAATGCATTTCTAAAAAAAAAACGTTAGCAAAAATATTTTGGCAAGAAACATCAGATTTTTAGCAACTAACATTGAATAAGTAACTTCACTACTGCTACTACTACCAGGGTTGCCAACTTTGGGTTTTTGGCTGGAGTGAGACTCTGTAAAATCTGACCGAATTGTTGACGTGGGGGGGGGTGGAGTGTGGGGTTGCGGGGCAAACAGGATTGTTGGCGGGGGGGGGGGCTGTAGCAGCGCTGCAATATAGCGGATCAACTGGAATCAACAATCAGAGAATACTGCTGTGAGAACGTTGTAATCGGATGTCTTAAACTCCTCCCCTTTCATTAAAAACAATACGCTGTGGTCTAGTCTAGTCAAGTCATCAACAGAAAATTGGTTGTTGGAGTTGTTGTTTTTTTGGCATGACTTTGGCGTGATTTGTTGCGTGTGCGTGACAGTGTGAGATTGATGCTGAAAGCGTCACGCCAGATGCGTGACAGTTGGCAACCCTGTACTACACTCCTGCTAGCTGTTAACTACTTCACCACTGCTTACTGTTCTTACTCAACGGGAGGTCAGAGGTCATGAGGAGGACATCAGGCCGGAGAAAGCACCCCCCATCCCTCTGAGCTTTAATAGGAGCAGACCACTTCTATCTGGTCCTTATGTAAAGCTCTTGATCACGGCTGTAAACCCTGAGCTGAACTCACAAACCGTTAATCAACCAGACCTCGACAACACTCAACGCTGGTACCAGCAGAAGGAGAGACACCATGGATGATGAGGCTGGTGCCAGGAGGAGGAGAGACACCATGGATGATGAGGCTGGTACCAGGAGGAGGAGGAGAGACACCATGGATGATGGGTTAGATACCCCTCTGGGACTGGGACTGGGTTCTGGGTTTTATACCCCACTGGGACTAGTGAGCTGTAGCTGCATCCACTAGAAGTCCCTTTGGATAGAACCAACCTACACACCAGCTCATTAAACCTGCACTATGTCACTTTACTGCTGCAGCTCTCCTCGTTAGTCTCTGAACATTTCTCAGTACCAGACGCCTCCGCCCACGAGGACATAGATCCAGGGACGGTTTCCTATAAGTTGTTTTATTGTGGTCTAAAGACTGTGTATGTAGAGATTCAAACTGATCCGTCGTTCTCAAGCCGTTTCCATGGGGCTGTGGGTCGCTGGATGAGTTCATGTTTTAGATTTTTAGTAGGGCATGAATTGCTGTATCATATTTCCAAATGAAGAACAGATCATTGATATGTATAATTTGCGCTTAGATTTTTTATACTTCACTGGTTACTTGGAAACGTCCATTTTATCACCATGACCACAAATATGTCCTATTTTATGAAAGAGGTTTATTGATCAAATGCTGAACCATGAATCTGTTTTGATAGCATTGTGAGAACAGCCAACTGCACTTGGAGCTCTGATATAACCACTGAGCTCTGAGACGCAGGGCTAACCATCTAGCTCTGAGGCTAACCACCTAGCTCTGAGGCTAAACACCAAGCGCTGAGGCTAACCACCTAGCGCTGAGGCTAACCACCTAGCTCTGAGTCTCCCTGTTAGCTAACAACATTAACTGTGTGGTTAAACAGTGTTCAAGTACCTTCCACTTGTTTAACTTTATTGATTTCCCTTTCTATCTGTGATGAAGACACAAAATAGCTTCTGAATAGCGTTCCTCTCAGCCAGAATAAAATCATTCAGATTTCAAAACAGCTTCTGAATAGCGTTCCTCTCAGCCAGAATAAAATCATTCACATTTAGTACAAAACAAACTGGCTTTACTTTATTTTCTAATTAAGATGAATGCAAAGTATATCCCAACAGTGGCAGTCTTACCATAGAGGCATAGGTAGGCGGCCACTTAGGCCGGCCGCTTTTTTAAGTACACAAACAGACGAAGCAAAAAATAAAATAAAATAAAAGGTTAGGAAAAGGGTTAGGAAATAAAGTTACCCAAGTGGCTCAAATAAATTAAAAAAGCGAAAATATGCCGATAAGTATTTGGCAACGCTGCCAAAGATGACACACTTTTTTACGGCTACTGTTGGGGATACAGACAGGAACAACAACATCCAAAGCGTTGAACATGCCGCTACAGCAGCAGCAGCTAGCTGTGAAGTGGCACTAGGTGAAGACCTGTGAGAAGACGTCAATAAGTAGGACTCTGTGTCAGAAGCGTGTGATGTGGAGAACAATCTAGATTAGACATCTTTTCTCTCTCTCTCTCTCTCTCTCGAAGCCCAGAAAAGACCTCAGCTCAAGGACGTTGGATGGGGTTGGCTAGTCAGCAACTGCCACAATTTTCTTTGGATCTGTAGAGACCCCTGTGGAAGAGATGACATGCCCCAGGTACTGTACCTCCTCTTTAAAGAACTGGCACTTCCCCAGTTTGGCTTTGAGTCCCTCCCTTTGCAGGCGGCACAACACCAGTCCCAAACGGCTAATGTGCTCGTCTACTGTAGAGGAGAAAACAACAATGTCATCCAGATAGAGCAGAAGTGAGCGACAATGTTGGTCCCCAAACATCCTCTCCATCAGTCGTTGGAACGTACTGGGGGCATTGCACAATCCAAAGGGCATTCTGTTAAATTCAAAGAGGCCAAAGGGGGTACAAAAGGCAGTCTTCTTTTTGTCCTGATCCGTAACAGGGACTTGGTGGTAGCCACTTGCCAGATCCATGGTGGAAAACCACTTTGCCCCAGATAGTGCATCTAGATACTCCTCGGTCCGGGGAATTAGGAAGGCATCCTTCCGGGTATTTCCATTAAGCAGCTGATTAATATGGGCTTTAACCTCATCGTAATCTGAAGGGGGTATTCGCCTATATCTCTGCCAGATTGGTGCTTCATCTAATAATGGTATGTCATGACTAATTAGGTTTGTACAACCCAGATCATTTACAGAACTTGCAAATACCGATTTGTGTTTGATCAATAGTGACCTTACCCTCTCTTGCTCTGTGTCAGGGAGCCCCGACATGTCCATTCCCTCTTTCTGTTCGAGAATGGTGTTCACCTGGCAGACTTGTGAGAAAGCCGTGGCTGATTCTGTCACTGGGTCCTGTAACTCCGTAGAGACACCTGCTGGCAGACTGACAATCTGGGCCTGCATTAAAACACCTAACGGTTGACGGGGTTGCAAGGTGACACTAGTCTCTGCTACGTTTACCACTGGAACATAAACAGTGTTGTGGCTGACTGTTACCATGGCTTGTGAGACTAGCTAACTCCTTCAGGGAGGGAACTGGCATTATCCAAGGGCTCCAACAATGCTTCCCCAAAGTGTCCACTGACACTGTGAAGAGCATGTCGCGGCCACCCACTTCATGGTACCCCCAGGTATGCTAATGGTTCTCCTGCCTCGCACCCTGGCCATCCCTAACCTGGCTTGTTCTGGGCATATCTGGGCTTGATGACAATGCTGCATAGCCTGTAACCACAATGAGGAGGGATGCTTGACCACAGGGAGATTAAAAAGGGCCAATCCATATTGGCTAAATAATTGATGGTAACACTCCCTGATAATGTTCATGCCTTCAACACTCCTGGAACTTCAGGGGAGGTTACCTGGCCTGGGAGATCAAACCAACACGCCTCGCTGTGGTATCACTTTGCCCAAAACCTCAACATCTAGCTCTACGTAGCCTAGATACGGTATCTCGAGACCATTTGCAGCACAAAGTTGCAGCCAGCGACAGGGGTGAGGGGCCACTTGAAAATGCTGGAGAAAGAAACTTTCCCTGATGGTGGTTACCATTGACCCTGTGTCCAGTAAGCAGTTAACCATTACACCGCCCATGCTTATAGCTACCCTAGGACACAAACCCAACATATTAGATGCTTCAGGGTGGTTGATAGCAACCGGGTCATCCAAGCCAATGCAGCCCCCTTGTGATGTATGACTCTTTACAGCAGCGGGGAGTAGTTTTCCGCCTCATGGGAAGCAGAGGCAGCTGTTGCCATGGGCTGGTAATGGTGAGGCAGCTCTACTATTATCACACTCTCTGGCATATTGCCCTGGTCGTTTGCAATGTCTGCATATGACTGGGCCTGGATGGTTAGATTGGGGGGGTCTAGGGCTGCCTGAAGTGCTAGGAGACCCTGCGTAAGTTGGTTAAGCTGCTCCTGCTGTTTCTGCAACATGTTTTTAAGCTCCGCCATCTCTGCTCTAGCAGGGCTACTAGGGGGCACTTTATCCACATGCTGTACGGCACAATAAGCGGGAATAGAGTGGCTCCTACCTCTGTACTCATCTGGCCATCCCTCCCATTCCCAGCGCAGGGCCTCAGCCCTTAGTTCTAGGAGGGAATAGCCAGGATGCTGGCGGACAACACGCTTCAACTCCCTGCGAAGGTCTGAAACCCACACATGCTCAACAATCTGGTCACGCAATAAGGTGGCAGAATTAGGGATCCCATTTGGGGCACAACGTTCAATCTTTTCCATTAGACAGTACAAGGGATGGGAAAACTCTTGTAATTATTCCCCCTCCAGCTGCTTCCTAGAAAAGAAGCTTTGTTGAAGAGAGACATAAGGTTTAGAACAGCCATACAAGTCCTGGAGAATAGTTATTATACTTTCTGGGTCTTCCCTATCTGCCCTGGGCCTATACCTGATCTCGTCTTTGGCCTCCCCATCCAAATGATCGTAAATCAAATACGCCTGATCAATGGGCCTCAGATGTCTAGCTCTTATTGTAGCCCTTACCTCCTCAACCCAATCCTCTACCGGAACCCCTGTGGTTTCCCTGAATAGTGGGCATTTCCTTTCCCTAGGGAGACAAAGCAAACGTTCAGTAGGTAAACAGTCAATATTTCCGAAATTACATGGAGGAACCACGCTGGGAACAGGCAGAGGGAGGGCCTCTGCCTGTTCCCTCAGTAGCTGCTCCTTATCAGCCAGCAGTTGTTGAACCAAGTCCCTCAGGTCCTGGAGCTCACTGGCCATGGCAACACAAAGGAAAGTCAGTCCAGGCACTTGTGTTGTGATCCAACAGAGTGGATGGAAAGATGTCAGCCACAACGTTCGTAGATCCCGCGAAGCGCCAACTGACTTTCGTAGATCCCACGGAGCGCCAACTGCTGCTTTGTTTTTTTTGTTTTTTGTTTTTTTTACTGAGGCGTCTTAACAACAAACACTATAAAAATAAATACACATAACTACACATCTCTAAGTCTCATTGAAATCCTGCCGTCAACGCCAAAATGTAACCGGGGCATGGCAAGGAGTCAAACTGCAACTAATGATATCGACAACGCGACCTTGAGTGTGTTATTTTCAAGGACTAACTAACCAAATGTGTGTGTAATTGAAACCGGGTTCCCCAAATACGCAGTTTCGCCAATGAGACAGAGACATGAGTTGTACCCAAAACAATTAGATTTATTTACGTATCATAACAACATGAGATGGCTGGCAAGTGGCGACAACCGTCCACATTCCCTATGGTGGCCCCAACGGTGACAACTTTGACTGGCTACACTACCAATGCGTGCTCTCGCGTTCTCCTGTGCACAAACCCTTCATGACCGGAAATCGTGGACCTTTATTGCCTCACCCGTGCTCACTCACCTAATGTGCCCCAATCAGGCAAGTGCCGCCTGGTGTGATTACAAATCAACCTGGCCTCATACATAGCGAAACCCCACCGCTGATATGTGTTTTAAAGAACCAAATAAAATCTAAATGTGACCTCTGTCTTCACAACCATTAATTGAGCTGTCATTTACAAACGATGCCTTCTGCATGTGGAGGTGGTTATTACTTTCAAGTTAATCTCGAAAAGAACTGACAACATAAATCACGTGTGATTTATGCATTTCACCTCCATGGCCACTAGAGGTCGTCATCCATGATACGATGCATATTAAAATCTAAATGTGACCTCTGTCTTCACACATACCTTTCATATGGCATATTGTTTGTGCAGCTAGTACCACTATTACTTCAGCTACTACTACTACTACTATTACTACAGCTAGTACTACAGCTACAACTAGCTTCGGGCTTCGACAGTATTACAGTTTAGCTTCTAGCTTTTGTAACAATGTATTTCAGCACTTTGCTTCTTCAGGTAATGCAATTCAGCGTCAGTCAGTTTTCGATTTCAGCTTCCGGGTTTTTCAGCAGTGCACTGCAATACATTTGACCTTTCAGATTCTTCAGTTCAATTCATTTTACATTTCTGCATTTTTAGCAATGCTTTGCACTTTTCCTTCAGCTGTCCCTTTATTTGTTTCCAACCATTTCATTTTTTTTTAATGGTGTGCATGTTTACATTATTTTCTCCATTTAGACTTTTGAACTCTGTTCAAATCCCTTCACTTGATTTAAGCCATTTAACGTTTCTATGTGGCTTTATTAAAACATATGTTCAACCTCACTTTGTACTACAGCACTCACTTCATTTTCTAGTATTGACTGTGATTTACATTTTAAGAAGCATATCTAACTACCTCCCCCATCTTACCCACAGAAAACAAATACTTGTTCAAAGGTTGTGCAATTAAGAGAAGACAAGAGACTGAAGTTGATGGTTTCTATGTTCAGTGTCTGATTTCTGTCCAACCATAACTCAACTCATCCACACTATCAATCTTTGCATTGGCTATACAACCCTCAGCTGAATTTAACTGAAATATGGTTATGGTTCTTAGCAGATGCCTTTATCCAAAGCTACATGCAAAAAGATCATAAAAATCACAGGCATGTCTATGCACAGTAATCCCTTATGTGTGGGATTACATTTTCTAGTTATTATTAGGGGTCCTACGGAATCCGTAGGAAACCTATTGTATTCGTTAGTATTATTAGGGGTCCTACGGAATCCGTAGGAAACCTATTGTATTCGTTAGTATTATTAGGGGTCCTACGGAATCCGTAGGAAACCTATTGTATTCGTTAGTATTATTAGGGGTCCTACGGAATCCGTAGGAAACCTATTGTATTCGTTAGTATTATTATTATTATTATTAGGGGTCCTACGGAATCTCCGTAGGAAACCTATTGTATTCGTTAGTATTATTAGGGGTCCTACGGAATCCGTAGGAAACCTATTGTATTCGTTAGTATTATTATTATTATTATTATTATTATTATTATTATTATTATTTTTATTCTGACTTTTTGGCTCCAAAAGTTATAAAAATTGGCAGGCTTGTAGAACTCATAAAGTTAGTAAAGGAATCAAAAGATGGTCCAGAATAACACATAGGTGGCGCTATAACAAGGCCTTGAAGTTCAGGACTTCAACAGGCTGCCATTACCACTAGGAAGGTACAATTTGTATGAAACTTGGTATACATGCACCATTTCTCATGATGAACAACTTTCACATTGCAACCCATATGGTCAGACCATTGGGATATAGTGCAGTGACCACAACTTGACCAAACACCCACACATTAACTCCTTTGGTGCTGAAAGTGGGAAAAGCTCCAAACTTGGCACACATGTACCAGGTCACTGTGGGACTATAGGGTGATCAAATAATAGCAATAAGGCAAAAGATGGCAGAGATATGTATTTTAAAGTGAAATACATGCATATGTATACAGCTCTACAACATGTTTAAACAGCTCCAACATTGCATCCAAAAGACCTAGGCCCAGCTGTTGAATGTGGCTATTAAGAGGAGATTCCATAGTATACCCATGCCAAATTTGAAGACTATATCTGAAAAAACAACCAAAAAACATTAGTTTGAAGTTCTCCCTTCTGAACCATGGCCTCTCTACAATGCAGGATGGGCCTTAAAGGGGTACACACGTTATTTCGCAAACATCTGTTTGACAGTGGATTTTGACACAGTAGGCTTTAGAAACATGGTTGGTGATTGTTTTGATATGTTAACTGCCGGAAAACCAGTTTTTAAGGCATACCAATGCATATTACCATACCAACCAAGCTCACCATACCTCCACATAGGAAAGACTTATATTTCTCAAAATATACTCCAATCTGCCCTTGGCAGTCTACAGTCATACTGTCGGTCATACCGTCATACTGTCATATTGTCGTTCATACAGTCATACGGTCATACTGTCATACTTTCGTTCATACAGTCATACTGTCGGTTATACAGTCATACTGTTGGTCATACTGTCGGTTATACAGTCATACTGTTGGTCATACTGTCTGTCATACTGTCTGTCATACAGTTGGTCATACTATTATACTGTCGGTCATACTGTCATGTGAGAATGTCAAAATCTCTTCTCACTGTCTCTCCCCTCACATCATATTTAATGTGGTATTTGGACTTCCGGAGCACTAGGGGGCAGAAGGTTAACCCCGCCTTGGCCAGGGAAGTTCCCCTTATTATTGGTATGGCCCAATCAGTCCACCTGGGAATTATTGGCTTATATAAGGGGAGTCTCATTTTGTGGCAGAGGGTGAAGGTGCTGGCTTGACAAGAGGCCAGTACTAGAGAACATGGTATATGTGGCGGCTAGGCTGATGGCTAGGCTGATGGCTAGGCTGATGGCTAGGCTGATGGCTAGGCTGGTGGCTAGGCTACCGTAGGACCCCGTTATTGTTGCTGGCAACTATATTTATTATTATTATTATTATTATTATTATTATTATTTTTATCCTGACTTTTTGGCTCCAAAAGTTATAAAAATTGGCAGGCTTGTAGAACTCGTAAAGTTAGTAAAGGAATCAAAAGATGGTCCAGAATAACACATAGGTGGCGCTATAATAAGGCCTTGAAGTTCAGGACTTCAACAGGCTGCCATTACCACTAGGAAGGTGCAATTTGTATGAAACTTGGTATACATGCACCATTTCTCATGATGAACAACTTTCACATTGCAACCCATATGGTCAGACCATTGGGATATAGTGCAGTGACCACAACTTGACCAAACACTCACACATTAACTGCTTTTGTGGTGAAAGTGGGAAAAGCTCCAAACTTGGCACACATGTACCAGGTCACTGTGGGACTATAGGCTGATTAAATAATAGCAATAAGGCAAAAGACGGCAGAGATATGCATTTTAAAGTGAAATACATGCACATGTATACAGCTCTACAACACGTTTAAACAGCTCCAACATTGAATCCAAAACACGTAGGCTCAGCTGTTGAATGTGGCTATTAAGAGGAGATTCCATAGTATACCCATGCCAAATTTGAAGACTATATCTGAAAAAACAATCAAAAAACATTCGTTTGAAGTTCTCCCTTCTGAACCATGGCCTCACTACAATGCAGGATGGGCCTTAAAGGGGTACACACGTTATTTTGCAAACATCCGTTTGACAGTGGATTTTGACACAGTAGGCTTTAGTAACATGGTTGGTGATTGTTTTGATATGTTAACTGCCGGAAAACCAGTTTTTAAGGCATACCAATGCATATTACCATACCAACCAAGCTCACCATACCTCCACATAGGAAAGACTTATATTTCTCAAAATATACTCCAATCTGCCCTTGGCAGTCTACAGTCATACTGTCGGTCATACTGTCATATTGTCGTTCATACAGTCATACGGTCATACTGTCATACTTTTGTTCATACAGTCATACGGTCATACTGTCAGTTATACAGTCATACTGTTGGTCATACTGTCATACAGTCATACTGTCATACTGTCATACTGTCGTCATAGTATTGGTCGTACTGTCATACTGTCGGTAATACAGTTGGTCATACAGTCATACAGTTGGTCATACAGTCATACAGTTGGTCATACTGTCATACTGTCTGTCATACTGTCATGTGAGTGTCAAAATCTCTTCTCACTGTCTCTCCCCTCACATCATATTTAATGTGGTATTTGGACTTCCGGAGCACTAGGGGGCAGAAGGTTAACCCCGCCTTGGCCAGGGAAGTTCCCCTTATTATTGGTATGGCCCAATCAGTCCACCTGGGACTCATTGGCTTATATAAGGGGAGTCTCATTTTGTGGTAGGTGCTTGCTTGACAAGAGGCCAGTACTAGAGCACATGGTATATGTGGCGGCTAGGCTGATGGCTAGGCTGATGGCTAGGCTGATGGCTAGGCTGATGGCTAGGCTGATGGCTAGGCTGATGGCTAGGCTGATGGCTAGGCTGATGGCTAGGCTGATGGCTAGGCTGGTGGCTAGGCTGGTGGCTAGGCTGGTGGCTAGGCTGGTGGCTAGGCTGGTGGCTAGGCTGGTGGCTGTTATACCGTAGGACCCCGTTATTGTTGCTGGCAACTATATTTATTATTATTTTTATCCTGACTTTTTGGCTCCAAAAGTTATAAAAATTGGCAGGCTTGTAGAACTCATAAAGTTAGTTAAGGAATCAAAAGATGGGCCAGAAAAACACATAGGTGGCGCTATCACAAGGCCTTGAAGTTCAGGACTTCAACAGGCTTCCATTACTACTAGGAAGGTGCAATGTGTATGAAACTTGGTATAAATGCACCATTTGTCATGATGAACAACTTTCACATTGCAACCCATATGGTCAGACCATTGGGATATAGTGCAGTGACCACAACTTGACCAAACACCCACACATTAACTTCTTTGGTGCTGAAAGTGGGAAAAGCTCCAAACTTGGCACACATGTACCAGGTCACTGTGGGACTATAGGGTGAATAAATAATAGCAATAAGGCAAAAGACGGCCGAGATATGCATTTTAAAGTGAAATACATGCACATGTATACAGCTCTACAACACGTTTAAACAGCTCCAACATTGCATCCAAAACACCTAGGCCCAGCTGTTGAATGTGGCTATTAAGAGGAGATTCCATAGTATACCCATGCCAAATTTGAAGACTATATCTGAAAAAACAATCAAAAAACATTCGTTTGAAGTTCTCCCTTCTGAACCATGGCCTCACTACAATGCAGGATGGGCCTTAAAGGGGTACACATGTTATTTTGCAAACATCCGTTTGACAGTGGATTTTGACACAGTAGGCTTTAGTAACATGGTTGGTGATTGTTTTGATATGTTAACTGCCGGAAAACCAGTTTTTAAGGCACCATACCTCCACATAGGAAAGACTTATATTTCTCAAAATATACTCCAATCTGCCCTTGGCAGTCTACGGTCATACTGTCGGTCATACTGTCAAACTGTCATATTGTCGTTCATACAGTCATACAGTCATACTGTCATACTTTTGTTCATACAGTCATACGGTCATACTGTCAGTTATACAGTCATACTGTTGGTCATACTGTCATACAGTCATACTGTCTGTCATACTGTCATACTGTCGGTCATAGTGTTGGTCGTACTGTCATACTGTCGGTCATACAGTTGGTCATACAGTCATACAGTTGGTCATACAGTCATACAGTTGGTCATACAGTCATACAGTTGGTCATACTGTCATGTGAGAATGTCAAAATCTCTTCTTACTGTCTCTCCCCTCACATCATATTTAATGTGGTATTTGGACTTCCGGAGCACTAGGGGGCAGAAGGTTAACCCCGCCTTGGCCAGGGAAGTTCCCCTTATTTTTGGTATGGCCCAATCAGTCCACCTGGGACTTATTGGCTTATATAAGGGGAGTCTCATTTTGTGGCAGAGGGGGAAGGTGCTGGATTGACAAGAGGCCAGTACTAGAGCACATGGTATATGTGGCGGCTAGGCTGGTGGCTAGGCTGATGGCTAGGCTGGTGGCTAGGCTGGTGGCTGTCATACCGTAGGACCCCGTTATTGTTGCTGGCAACTATATTTATTATTATTATTATTATTTTTATCCTGACTTTTTGGCTCCAAAAGTTATAAAAATTGGCAGGCTTATAGAACTCGTAAAGTTAGTAAAGGAATCAAAAGATGGTCCAGAATAACACATAGGTGGCGCTATAATAAGGCCTTGAAGTTCAGGAATTCAACAGGCTGCCATTACCACTAGGAAGGTGCAATTTGTATGAAACTTGGTATACATGCACCATTTCTCATGATGAACAACTTTCACATTGCAACCCATATGGTCAGACCATTGGGATATAGTGCAGTGACCACAACTTGACCAAACACTCACACATTAACTGCTTTTGTGGTGAAAGTGGGAAAAGCTCCAAACTTGGCACACATGTACCAGGTCACTGTGGGACTATAGGCTGATTAAATAATAGCAATAAGGCAAAAGATGGCAGAGATATGCATTTTAAAGTGAAATACATGCACATGTATACAGCTCTACAACACGTTCAAACAGCTCCAACATTGCATCCAAAACACCTAGGCCCAGCTGTTGAATGTGGCTATTAAGAGGAGATTCCATAGTATACCCATGCCAAATTTGAAGACTATATCTGAAAAAACAATCAAAAAACATTAGTTTGAAGTTCTCCCTTCTGAACCATGGCCTCAATACAATGCAGGATGGGCCTTAAAGGGGTACACACGTTATTTCGCAAACATCCGTTTGACAGTGGATTTTGACACCGTAGGCTTTAGTAACATGATTGTTTTGATATGTTAACTGCCGGAAAACCAGTTTTTAAGGCATACCAATGCATATTAACATACCAACCAAGCTCACCATACCTCCACATAGGAAAGACTTATATTTCTCAAAATATACTCCAACCTGCCCTTGGCAGTCTATGGTCATACTGTCATACTGTCATATTGTCGTTCATACAGTCATACGGTCATACTGTCATACTTTCGTTCATACAGTCATACGGTCATACTGTCATTCATACAGTCATACGGTCATACTGTCAGTTATACAATCATACTGTCTGTCATACAGTCATACTGTCTGTCATACTGTCGGTCATACAGTCATACTGTCATACTGTTGGTCATACTGTCATACTGTCGGTCATACGGTCATGTGAGAATGTGAAAATCCCTTCTCACTGTCTCTCCCCTCACATTATATTTAATGTGGTATTTGGACTTCCGGAGCACTAGGGGGCAGAAGGTTAACCCCGCCTTGGCCAGGGAAGTTCCCCTTATTATTGGTATGGCCCAATCAGTCCACCTGGGACTTATTGGCTTATATAAGGGGAGTCTCATTTTGTGGTAGAGGGGGAAGGTGCTGGCTTGACAAGAGGCCAGTACTAGAGCACATGGTATATGTGGTGGCTAGGCTGATGGCTAGGCTGATGGCTAGGCTGATGGCTAGGCTGATGGCTAGGCTGATGGCTAGGCTGATGGCTAGGCTGATGGCTAGGCTGATGGCTAGGCTGATGGCTGTTATACCGTAGGACCCCGTTATTGTTGCTGGCAACTATATTTATTATTATTATTATTATTTTTATTCTGACTTTTTGGCTCCAAAAGTTATAAAAATTGGCAGGCTTGTAGAACTCATAAAGTTAGTAAAGGAATCAAAAGATGGTCCAGAATAACACATAGGTGGCGCTATAACAAGGCCTTGAAGTTCAGGACTTCAACAGGCTGCCATTACCACTAGGAAGGTACAATTTGTATGAAACTTGGTAAACATGCACCATTTCTCATGATGAACAACTTTCACATTGCAACCCATATGGTCAGACCATTGGGATATAGTGCAGTGACCACAACTTGACCAAACACCCACACATTAACTCCTTTGGTGCTGAAAGTGGGAAAAGCTCCAAACTTGGCACACATGTACCAGGTCACTGTGGGACTATAGGGTGATCAAATAATAGCAATAAGGCAAAAGATGGCAGAGATATGTATTTTAAAGTGAAATACATGCATATGTATACAGCTCTACAACATGTTTAAACAGCTCCAACATTGCATCCAAAAGACCTAGGCCCAGCTGTTGAATGTGGCTATTAAGAGGAGATTCCATAGTATACCCATGCCAAATTTGAAGACTATATCTGAAAAAACAACCAAAAAACATTAGTTTGAAGTTCTCCCTTCTGAACCATGGCCTCTCTACAATGCAGGCTGGGCCTTAAAGGGGTACACACGTTATTTCGCAAACATCTGTTTGACAGTGGATTTTGACACAGTAGGCTTAAGAAACATGGTTGGTGATTGTTTTGATATGTTAACTGCCGGAAAACCAGTTTTTAAGGCATACCAATGCATATTACCATACCAACCAAGCTCACCATACCTCCACATAGGAAAGACTTATATTTCTCAAAATATACTCCAATCTGCCCTTGGCAGTCTAGAGTCATACTGTCGGTCATACTGTCATACTGTCATATTGTCGTTCATACAGTCATACTGTCATACTTTTGTTCATACTGTCATACTTTCGTTCATACTGTCATACTTTCGTTCATACAGTCATACTGTCGGTTATACAGTCATACTGTTGGTCATACTGTCTGTCATACTGTCATACTGTCTGTCATACAGTTGGTCATACTATTATACTGTCGGTCATATGGTCATGTGAGAATGTGAAAATCCCTTCTCACTGTCTCTCCCCTCACATCATATTTAATGTGGTATTTGGACTTCCGGAGCACTAGGGGGCAGAAGGTTAACCCCGCCTTGGCCAGGGAAGTTCCCCTTATTATTGGTATGGCCCAATCAATCCACCTGGGACTTATTGGCTTATATAAGGGGAGTCTCATTTTGTGGTAGAGGGGGAAGGTGCTGGCTTGACAAGAGGCCAGTACTAGAGCACATGGTATATGTGGCTGCTAGGCTGATGGCTAGGCTGATGGCTAGGCTGATGGCTAGGCTGATGGCTAGGCTGATGGCTAGGCTGATGGCTAGGCTGATGGCTAGGCTGATGGCTGTTATACCGTAGGACCCCGTTATTGTTGCTGGCAACTATATTTATTATTATTTTTATCCTGACTTTTTGGCTCCAAAAGTTATAAAAATTGGCAGGCTTGTAGAACTCATAAAGTTAGTAAAGGAATCAAAAGATGGTCCAGAATAACACATAGGTGGCGCTATAACAAGGCCTTGAAGTTCAGGACTTCAACAGGCTGCCATTACCACTAGGAAGGTACAATTTGTATGAAACTTGGTATACATGCACCATTTGTCATGATGAACAACTTTCACATTGCAACCCATATGGTCAGACCATTGGGATATAGTTCAGTGACCACAACTTGACCAAACACCCACACATTAACTCCTTTGGTGCTGAAAGTGAGAAAAGCTCCAAACTTGGCACACATGTACCAGGTCACTGTGGGACTATAGGGTGATCAAATAATAGCAATAAGGCAAAAGATGGCAGAGATATGTATTTTAAAGTGAAATACATGCATATGTATACAGCTCTACAACATGTTTAAACAGCTCCAACATTGCATCCAAAAGACCTAGGCCCAGCTTTTGAATGTGGCTATTAAGAGGAGATTCCATAGTATACCCATGCCAAATTTGAAGACTATATCTGAAAAAACAACCAAAAAACATTAGTTTGAAGTTATCCCTTCTGAACCATGGCCTCACTACAATGCAGGATGGGCCTTAAAGGGGTACACACGTTATTTTGCAAACATCCGTTTGACAGTGGATTTTGACACAGTAGGCTTTAGTAACATGGTTGGTGATTGTTTTGATATGTTAACTGCCGGAAAACCAGTTTTTAAGGCACCATACCTCCACATAGGAAAGACTTATATTTCTCAAAATATACTCCAATCTGCCCTTGGCAGTCTACGGTCATACTGTTGGTCATACTGTCAAACTGTCATATTGTCGTTCATACAGTCATACTGTCATACTTTTGTTCATACAGTCATACGGTCATACTGTCAGTTATACAGTCATACTGTTGGTCATACTGTCATACAGTCATACTGTCTGTCATACTGTCGGTCATAGTGTTGGTCGTACTGTCATACTGTCGGTCATACAGTTGGTCATACAGTCATACAGTTGGTCATACTGTCATACAGTTGGTCATACTGTCATACTGTCTGTCATACTGTCATGTGAGAATGTCAAAATCTCTTCTCACTGTCTCTCCCCTCACATCATATTTAATGTGGTATTTGGACTTCCGGAGCACTAGGGGGCAGAAGGTTAACCCCGCCTTGGCCAGGGAAGTTCCCCTTATTATTGGTATGGCCCAATCAGTCCACCTGGGACTCATTGGCTTATATAAGGGGAGTCTCATTTTGTGGCAGGTGCTTGCTTGACAAGAGGCCAGTACTAGAGCACATGGTATATGTGGTGGCTAGGCTGATGGCTAGGCTGATGGCTAGGCTGATGGCTAGGCTGATGGCTACTAGGCTGGTGGCTGTTATACCGTAGGACCCCGTTATTGTTGCTGGCAACTATATTTATTATTATTAGGGGTCCTACGGAATCCGTAGGAAACCTATTGTATTCGTTAGTATTATTATTATTAGGGGTCCTACGGAATCTCCGTAGGAAACCTATTGTATTCGTTAGTATTATTATTATTTTTATTCTGACTTTTTGGCTCCAAAAGTTATAAAAATTGGCAGGCTTGTAGAACTCGGAAAGTTAGTAAAGGAATCAAAAGATGGTCCAGAATAACACATAGGTGGCGCTATAACAAGGCCTTGAAGTTCAGGACTTCAACAGGCTGCCATTACCACTAGGAAGGTACAATTTGTATGAAACTTGGTTTACATGCACCATTTCTCATGATGAACAACTTTCACATTGCAACCCATATGGTCAGACCATTGGGATATAGTGCAGTGACCACAACTTGACCAAACACTCACACATTAACTGCTTTTGTGGTGAAAGTGGGAAAAGCTCCAAACTTGGCACACATGTACCAGGTCACTGTGGGACTATAGGCTGATTAAATAATAGCAATAAGGCAAAAGACAGCAGAGATATGCATTTTAAAGTGAAATACATGCACATGTATACAGCTCTACAACACGTTTAAACAGCTCCAACATTGAATCCAAAACACGTAGGCTCAGCTGTTGAATGTGGCTATTAAGAGGAGATTCCATAGTATACCCATGCCAAATTTGAAGACTATATCTGAAAAAACAATCAAAAAACATTCGTTTGAAGTTCTCCCTTCTGAACCATGGCCTCTCTACAATGCAGGCTGGGCCTTAAAGGGGTACACACGTTATTTCGCAGACATCTGTTTGACAGTGGATTTTGACACAGTAGGCTTTAGCAACATGGTTGGTGATTGTTTTGATATGTTAACTGCCGGAAAACCAGTTTTTAAGGCATACCAATGCATATTACCATACCAACCAAGCTCACCATACCTCCACATAGGAAAGACTTATATTTCTCAAAATATACTCCAATCTGCCCTTGGCAGTCTACAGTCATACTGTCGGTCATACCGTCATACTGTCATATTGTCGTTCATACAGTCATACGGTCATACTGTCATACTTTCGTTCATACAGTCATACTGTCGGTTATACAGTCATACTGTTGGTCATACTGTCTGTCATACTGTCATACTGTCTGTCATACTGTTGGTCATACTGTCATACTGTCGGTCATACGGTCATGTGAGAATGTGAAAATCCCTTCTCACTGTCTCTCCCCTCACATCATATTTAATGTGGTATTTGGACTTCCGGAGCACTAGGGGGCAGAAGGTTAACCCCGGCTTGGCCAGGGAAGTTCCCCTTATTATTGGTATGGCCCAATCAGTCCACCTGGGACTTATTGGCTTATATAAGGGGAGTCTCATTTTGTGGTAGAGGGGGAAGGTGCTGGCTTGACAAGAGGCCAGTACTAGAGCATATGGTATATGTGGCGGCTAGGCTGATGGCTAGGCTGATGGCTAGGCTGATGGCTAGGCTGATGGCTAGGCTGATGGCTAGGCTGGTGGCTAGGCTGATGGCTAGGCTGGTGGCTAGGCTGGTGGCTAGGCTGGTGGCTAGGCTGGTGGCTAGGCTGGTGGCTAGGCTGGTGGCTAGGCTGGTGGCTAGGCTGGTGGCTAGGCTGGTGGCTGTTATACCGTAGGACCCCGTTATTGTTGCTGGCAACTATATTTATTATTAGGGGTCCTACGGAATCCGTAGGAAACCTATTGTATTCGTTAGTATTATTATTATTATTATTTTTATTCTGACTTTTTGGCTCCAAAAGTTATAAAAATTGGCAGGCTTGTAGAACTCATAAAGTTAGTAAAGGAATCAAAAGATGGTCCAGAATAACACATAGGTGGCGCTATAACAAGGCCTTGAAGTTCAGGACTTCAACAGGCTGCCATTACCACTAGGAAGGTACAATTTGTATGAAACTTGGTATACATGCACCATTTGTCATGATGAACAACTTTCACATTGCAACCCATATGGTCAGACCATTGGGATATAGTGCAGTGACCACAACTTGACCAAACACCCACACATTAACTCCTTTGGTGCTGAAAGTGGGAAAAGCTCCAAACTTGGCACACATGTACCAGGTCACTGTGGGACTATAGGGTGATCAAATAATAGCAATAAGGCAAAAGATGGCAGAGATATGTATTTTAAAGTGAAATACATGCATATGTATACAGCTCTACAACATGTTTAAACAGCTCCAACATTGCATCCAAAAGACCTAGGCCCAGCTGTTGAATGTGGCTATTAAGAGGAGATTCCATAGTATACCCATGCCAAATTTGAAGACTATATCTGAAAAAACAACCAAAAAACATTAGTTTGAAGTTCTCCCTTCTGAACCATGGCCTCTCTACAATGCAGGCTGGGCCTTAAAGGGGTACACACGTTATTTCGCAAACATCTGTTTGACAGTGGATTTTGACACAGTATGCTTTAGAAACATGGTTGGTGATTGTTTTGATATGTTAACTGCCGGAAAACCAGTTTTTAAGGCATACCAATGCATATTACCATACCAACCAAGCTCACCATACCTCCACATAGGAAAGACTTATATTTCTCAAAATATACTCCAATCTGCCCTTGGCAGTCTACAGTCATACTGTCGGTCATACCGTCATACTGTCATATTGTCGTTCATACAGTCATACGGTCATACTGTCATACTTTTGTTCATACAGTCATACGGTCATACTGTCAGTTATACAGTCATACTGTTGGTCATACTGTCATACAGTCATACTGTCATACTGTCGGTCATAGTGTTGGTCGTACTGTCATACTGTCGGTAATACAGTTGGTCATACAGTCATACAGTTGGTCATACAGTCATACAGTTGGTCATACTGTCATACTGTCTGTCATACTGTCATGTGAGTGTCAAAATCTCTTCTCACTGTCTCTCCCCTCACATCATATTTAATGTGGTATTTGGACTTCCGGAGCACTAGGGGGCAGAAGGTTAACCCCGCCTTGGCCAGGGAAGTTCCCCTTATTATTGGTATGGCCCAATCAGTCCACCTGGGACTCATTGGCTTATATAAGGGGAGTCTCATTTTGTGGTAGGTGCTTGCTTGACAAGAGGCCAGTACTAGAGCACATGGTATATGTGGCGGCTAGGCTGATGGCTAGGCTGATGGCTAGGCTGATGGCTAGGCTGATGGCTAGGCTGATGGCTAGGCTGGTGGCTAGGCTGGTGGCTAGGCTGGTGGCTAGGCTGGTGGCTAGGCTGGTGGCTAGGCTGGTGGCTAGGCTGGCGGCTAGGCTGGCGGCTGTTATACCGTAGGACCCCGTTATTGTTGCTGGCAACTATATTTATTATTATTTTTATTCTGACTTTTTGGCTCCAAAAGTTATAAAAATTGGCAGGCTTGTAGAACTCATAAAGATAGTTAAGGAATCAAAAGATGGGCCAGAAAAACACATAGGTGGCGCTATCACAAGGCCTTGAAGTTCAGGACTTCAACAGGCTGCCATTACCACTAGGAAGGTACAATTTGTATGAAACTTGGTATACATGCACCATTTGTCATGATGAACAACTTTCACATTGCAACCCATATGGTCAGACCATTGGGATATAGTGCAGTGACCACAACTTGACCAAACACCCACACATTAACTCCTTTGGTGCTGAAAGTGGGAAAAGCTCCAAACTTGGCACACATGTACCAGGTCACTGTGGGACTATAGGGTGATCAAATAATAGCAATAAGGCAAAAGATGGCAGAGATATGTATTTTAAAGTGAAATACATGCATATGTATACAGCTCTACAACATGTTTAAACAGCTCCAACATTGCATCCAAAAGACCTAGGCCCAGCTGTTGAATGTGGCTATTAAGAGGAGATTCCATAGTATACCCATGCCAAATTTGAAGACTATATCTGAAAAAACAACCAAAAAACATTAGTTTGAAGTTCTCCCTTCTGAACCATGGCCTCTCTACAATGCAGGCTGGGCCTTAAAGGGGTACACACGTTATTTCGCAAACATCTGTTTGACAGTGGATTTTGACACAGTAGGCTTAAGAAACACGGTTGGTGATTGTTTTGATATGTTAACTGCCGGAAAACCAGTTTTTAAGGCATACCAATGCATATTACCATACCAACCAAGCTCACCATACCTCCACATAGGAAAGACTTATATTTCTCAAAATATACTCCAATCTGCCCTTGGCAGTCTAGAGTCATACTGTCGGTCATACTGTCATACTGTCATATTGTCGTTCATACAGTCATACGGTCATACTGTCATACTTTTGTTCATACAGTCATACGGTCATACTGTCAGTTATACAGTCATACTGTTGGTCATACTGTCATACAGTCATACTGTCATACTGTCGGTCATAGTGTTGGTCGTACTGTCATACTGTCGGTAATACAGTTGGTCATACAGTCATACAGTTGGTCATACAGTCATACAGTTGGTCATACTGTCATACTGTCTGTCATACTGTCATGTGAGTGTCAAAATCTCTTCTCACTGTCTCTCCCCTCACATCATATTTAATGTGGTATTTGGACTTCCGGAGCACTAGGGGGCAGAAGGTTAACCCCGCCTTGGCCAGGGAAGTTCCCCTTATTATTGGTATGGCCCAATCAGTCCACCTGGGACTCATTGGCTTATATAAGGGGAGTCTCATTTTGTGGTAGGTGCTTGCTTGACAAGAGGCCAGTACTAGAGCACATGGTATATGTGGCGGCTAGGCTGGCGGCTAGGCTGGCGGCTAGGCTGGTGGCTAGGCTGGTGGCTAGGCTGGTGGCTAGGCTGGTGGCTAGGCTGGTGGCTAGGCTGGCGGCTAGGCTGGCGGCTAGGCTGGCGGCTGTTATACCGTAGGACCCCGTTATTGTTGCTGGCAACTATATTTATTATTATTATTATTTTTATTCTGACTTTTTGGCTCCAAAAGTTATAAAAATTGGCAGGCTTGTAGAACTCATAAAGTTAGTAAAGGAATCAAAAGATGGTCCAGAATAACACATAGGTGGCGCTATAACAAGGCCTTGAAGTTCAGGACTTCAACAGGCTGCCATTACCACTAGGAAGGTACAATTTGTATGAAACTTGGTATACATGCACCATTTCTCATGATGAACAACTTTCACATTGCAACCCATATGGTCAGACCATTGGGATATAGTGCAGTGACCACAACTTGACCAAACACCCACACATTAACTCCTTTGGTGCTGAAAGTGGGAAAAGCTCCAAACTTGGCACACATGTACCAGGTCACTGTGGGACTATAGGGTGATCAAATAATAGCAATAAGGCAAAAGATGGCAGAGATATGTATTTTAAAGTGAAATACATGCATATGTATACAGCTCTACAACATGTTTAAACAGCTCCAACATTGCATCCAAAAGACCTAGGCCCAGCTGTTGAATGTGGCTATTAAGAGGAGATTCCATAGTATACCCATGCCAAATTTGAAGACTATATCTGAAAAAACAACCAAAAAACATTAGTTTGAAGTTCTCCCTTCTGAACCATGGCCTCTCTACAATGCAGGCTGGGCCTTAAAGGGGTACACACGTTATTTCGCAAACATCCATTTGACAGTGGATTTTGACACAATAGGCTTTAGAAACATGGTTGGTGATTGTTTTGATATGTTAACTGCCGGAAAACCAGTTTTTAAGGCATACCAATGCATATTACCATACTAACCAAGCTCACCATACCTCCACATAGGAAAGACTTATATTTCTCAAAATATACTCCAATCTGCCCTTGGCAGTCTACGGTCATACTGTCGGTCATACTGTCAAACTGTCATATTGTCGTTCATACAGTCATACTGTCATACTTTTGTTCATACAGTCATACGGTCATACTGTCAGTTATACAGTCATACTGTTGGTCATACTGTCATACAGTCATACTGTCTGTCATACTGTCATACTGTCGGTCATAGTGTTGGTCGTACTGTCATACTGTCAGTCATATAGTTGGTCATACAGTCATACAGTTGGTCATACAGTCATACAGTTGGTCATACTGTCATACTGTCTGTCATACTGTCATGTGAGAATGTCAAAATCTCTTCTCACTGTCTCTCCCCTCACATCATATTTAATGTGGTATTTGGACTTCCGGAGCACTAGGGGGCAGAAGGTTAACCCCGCCTTGGCCAGGGAAGTTCCCCTTATTATTGGTATGGCCCAATCAGTCCACCTGGGACTCATTGGCTTATATAAGGGGAGTCTCATTTTGTGGTAGAGGGGGAAGGTGCTGGCTTGACAAGAGGCCAGTACTAGAGCACATGGTATATGTGGCTGCTAGGCTGGTGGCTAGGCTGGTGGCTAGGCTGGTGGCTAGGCTGGTGGCTAGGCTGGTGGCTGTTATACCGTAGGACCCCGTTATTGTTGCTGGCAACTATATTTAGGGGTCCTACGGAATCCGTAGGAAACCTATTGTATTCGTTAGTATTATTATTATTTTTATCCTGACTTTTTGGCTCCAAAAGTTATAAAAATTGGCAGGCTTGTAGAACTCGTAAAGTTAGTAAAGGAATCAAAAGATGGGCCAGAATAACACATAGGTGGCGCTATAACAAGGCCTTGAAGTTCAGGACTTCAACAGGCTGCCATTACCACTAGGAAGGTGCAATTTGTATGAAACTTTGTATACATGCACCATTTGTCATGATGAACATCTTTCCCATTGCAACCCATATGGTCAGACCATTGGGATATAGTGCAGTGACCACGACTTGACCAAACACTCACACATTAACTCCTTTGGTGCTGAAAGTGGGAAAAGCTCCAAACTTGGCACACATGTACCAGGTCACTGTGGGACTATAGGGTGATCAAATAATAGCAATAAGGCAAAAGACGGCAGAGATATGCATTTTAAAGTGAAATACATGCACATGTATACAGCTCTACAACACGTTTAAACAGCTCCAACATTGCATCTAAAACACCTAGGCCCAGCTGTTGAATGTGGCTATTAAGAGGAGATTCCATAGTATACCCACGCCAAATTTGAAGACTATATCTGAAAAAACAATCAAAAAACATTAGTTTGAAGTTCTTCCTTCTGAACCATGGCCTCAATACAATGCAGGATGGGCCTTAAAGGGGTACACACGTTATTTCGCAAACATCCGTTTGACAGTGGATTTTGACACAGTAGGCTTTAGTAACATGGTTGGTGATTGTTTTGATATGTTAACTGCCGGAAAACCAGTTTTTAAGGCATACCAATGCATATTACCATACCAACCAAGCTCACCATACCTCCACATAGGAAAGACTTAGATTTCTCAAAATATACTCCAATCTGCCCTTGGCAGTCTACGATCATACTGTCGTTCATACAGTCATACTGTCATATTGTCGTTCATACAGTCATACGGTCATACTGTCATACTGTCGTTCATACAGTCATACGGTCATACTGTCAGTTATACAGTCATACTGTCTGTCATACTGTCATACTGTCGGTCATACAGTCATACTGTTGGTCATACTGTCATACTGTCGGTCATACAGTTGGTCATACTATTATACTGTCGGTCATACTGTCATGTGAGAATGTCAAAATCTCTTCTCACTGTCTCTCCCCTCACATCATATTTAATGTGGTATTTGGACTTCCGGAGCACTAGGGGGCAGAAGGTTAACCCCGCCTTGGCCAGGGAAGTTCCCCTTATTTTTGGTATGGCCCAATCAGTCCACCTGGGACTTATTGACTTATATAAGGGGAGTCTCATTTTGTGGCAGAGGGGGAAGGTGCTGGATTGACAAGAGGCCAGTACTAGAGCACATGGTATATGTGGCGGCTAGGCTGGTGGCTAGGCTGGTGGCTAGGCTGGTGGCTAGGCTGGTGGCTAGGCTGGTGGCTGTCATACCGTAGGACCCCGTTATTGTTGCTGGCAACTATATTTAGGGGTCCTACGGAATCCGTAGGAAACCTATTGTATTCGTTAGTATTATTATTATTATTATTATTATTATTAGGGGTCCTACGGAATCTCCGTAGGAAACCTATTGTATTCGTTAGTATTATTATTATTATTTTTATTCTGACTTTTTGGCTCCAAAAGTTATAAAAATTGGCAGGCTTGTAGAACTCATAAAGTTAGTAAAGGAATCAAAAGATGGTCCAGAATAACACATAGGTGGCGCTATAACAAGGCCTTGAAGTTCAGGACTTCAACAGGCTGCCATTACCACTAGGAAGGTATAATTTGTATGAAACTTGGTATACATGCACCATTTCTCATGATGAACAACTTTCACATTGCAACCCATATGGTCAGACCATTGGGATATAGTGCAGTGACCACAACTTGACCAAACACCCACACATTAACTCCTTTGGTGCTGAAAGTGGGAAAAGCTCCAAACTTGGCACACATGTACCAGGTCACTGTGGGACTATAGGGTGATCAAATAATAGCAATAAGGCAAAAGATGGCAGAGATATGTATTTTAAAGTGAAATACATGCATATGTGTACAGCTCTACAACATGTTTAAACAGCTCCAACATTGCATCCAAAAGACCTAGGCCCAGCTGTTGAATGTGGCTATTAAGAGGAGATTCCATAGTATACCCATGCCAAATTTGAAGACTATATCTGAAAAAACAACCAAAAAACATTAGTTTGAAGTTCTCCCTTCTGAACCATGGCCTCTCTACAATGCAGGCTGGGCCTTAAAGGGGTACACACGTTATTTCGCAAACATCTGTTTGACAGTGGATTTTGACACAGTAGGCTTTAGAAACATGGTTGGTGATTGTTTTGATATGTTAACTGCCGGAAAACCAGTTTTTAAGGCATACCAATGCATATTACCATACCAACCAAGCTCACCATACCTCCACATAGGAAAGACTTATATTTCTCAAAATATACTCCAATCTGCCCTTGGCAGTCTACAGTCATACTGTCGGTCATACCGTCATACTGTCATATTGTCGTTCATACAGTCATACGGTCATACTGTCATACTTTCGTTCATACAGTCATACTGTCGGTTATACAGTCATACTGTTGGTCATACTGTCTGTCATACTGTCATACTGTCTGTCATACAGTTGGTCATACTATTATACTGTCGGTCATACGGTCATGTGAGAATGTGAAAATCCCTTCTCACTGTCTCTCCCCTCACATCATATTTAATGTGGTATTTGGACTTCCGGAGCACTAGGGGGCAGAAGGTTAACCCCGCCTTGGCCAGGGAAGTTCCCCTTATTATTGGTATGGCCCAATCAGTCCACCTGGGACTTATTGGCTTATATAAGGGGAGTCTCATTTTGTGGTAGAGGGGGAAGGTGTTGGCTTGACAAGAGGCCAGTACTAGAGCACATGGTATATGTGGCTGCTAGGCTGATGGCTAGGCTGATGGCTAGGCTGATGGCTAGGCTGGTGGCTAGGCTGGTGGCTAGGCTGGTGGCTGTTATACCGTAGGACCCCGTTATTGTTGCTGGCAACTATATTTATTATTATTTTTATCCTGACTTTTTGGCTCCAAAAGTTATAAAAATTGGCAGGCTTGTAGAACTCATAAAGTTAGTAAAGGAATCAAAAGATGGTCCAGAATAACACATAGGTGGCGCTATAACAAGGCCTTGAAGTTCAGGACTTCAACAGGCTGCCATTACCACTAGGAAGGTACAATTTGTATGAAACTTGGTATACATGCACCATTTCTCATGATGAACAACTTTCACATTGCAACCCATATGGTCAGACCATTGGGATATAGTGCAGTGACCACAACTTGACCAAACACCCACACATTAACTCCTTTGGTGCTGAAAGTGGGAAAAGCTCCAAACTTGGCACACATGTACCAGGTCACGGTGGGACTATAGGGTGATCAAATAATAGCAATAAGGCAAAAGATGGCAGAGATATGTATTTTAAAGTGAAATACATGCATATGTATACAGCTCTACAACATGTTTAAACAGCTCCAACATTGCATCCAAAAGACCTAGGCCCAGCTGTTGAATGTGGCTATTAAGAGGAGATTCCATAGTATACCCATGCCAAATTTGAAGACTATATCTGAAAAAACAACCAAAAAACATTAGTTTGAAGTTCTCCCTTCTGAACCATGGCCTCTCTACAATGCAGGCTGGGCCTTAAAGGGGTACACACGTTATTTCGCAAACATCTGTTTGACAGTGGATTTTGACACAGTAGGCTTTAGAAACATGGTTGGTGATTGTTTTGATATGTTAACTGCCGGAAAACCAGTTTTTAACAATGCATATTACCATACCAACCAAGCTCACCATACCTCCACATAGGAAAGACTTATATTTCTCAAAATATACTCCAATCTGCCCTTGGCAGTCTACAGTCATACTGTCGGTCATACCGTCATACTGTCATATTGTCGTGCATACAGTCATACGGTCATACTGTCATACTTTCGTTCATACAGTCATACTGTCGGTTATACAGTCATACTGTTGGTCATACTGTCTGTCATACTGTCATACTGTCTGTCATACAGTTGGTCATACTATTATACTGTCGGTCATACGGTCATGTGAGAATGTGAAAATCCCTTCTCACTGTCTCCCCTCACATCATATTTAATGTGGTATTTGGACTTCCGGAGCACTAGGGGGCAGAAGGTTAACCCCGCCTTGGCCAGGGAAGTTCCCCTTATTATTGGTATGGCCCAATCAGTCCACCTGGGACTTATTGGCTTATATAAGGGGAGTCTCATTTTGTGGTAGAGGGGGAAGGTGCTGGCTTGACAAGAGGCCAGTACTAGAGCACATGGTATATGTGGCTGCTAGGCTGATGGCTAGGCTGATGGCTAGGCTGATGGCTAGGCTGATGGCTAGGCTGATGGCTAGGCTGATGGCTAGGCTGATGGCTAGGCTGATGGCTAGGCTGATGGCTAGGCTGATGGCTAGGCTGGTGGCTGTTATACCGTAGGACCCCGTTATTGTTGCTGGCAACTATATTTATTATTATTATTATTATTTTTATCCTGACTTTTTGGCTCCAAAAGTTATAAAAATTGGCAGGCTTGTAGAACTCATAAAGTTAGTAAAGGAATCAAAAGATGGTCCAGAATAACACATAGGTGGCGCTATAATAAGGCCTTGAAGTTCAGGAATTCAACAGGCTGCCATTACCACTAGGAAGGTGCAATTTGTATGAAACTTGGTATACATGCACCATTTCTCATGATGAACAACTTTCACATTGCAACCCATATGGTCAGACCATTGGGATATAGTGCAGTGACCACAACTTGACCAAACACTCACACATTAACTGCTTTTGTGCTGAAAGTGGGAAAAGCTCCAAACTTGGCACACATGTACCGGGTCACTGTGGGACTATAGGCTGATTAAATAATAGCAATAAGGCAAAAGACGGCAGAGATATGCATTTTAAAGTGAAATACATGCACATGTATACAGCTCTACAACATGTTTAAACAGCTCCAACATTGCATCCAAAAGACCTAGGCCCAGCTGTTGAATGTGGCTATTAAGAGGAGATTCCATAGTATACCCATGCCAAATTTGAAGACTATATCTGAAAAAACAACCAAAAAACATTAGTTTGAAGTTCTCCCTTCTGAACCATGGCCTCTCTACAATGCAGGCTGGGCCTTAAAGGGGTACACACGTTATTTCGCAAACATCTGTTTGACAGTGGATTTTGACACAGTAGGCTTTAGAAACATGGTTGGTGATTGTTTTGATATGTTAACTGCCGGAAAACCAGTTTTTAAGGCATACCAATGCATATTACCATACCAACCAAGCTCACCATACCTCCACATAGGAAAGACTTATATTTCTCAAAATATACTCCAATCTGCCCTTGGCAGTCTACAGTCATACTGTCGGTCATACCGTCATACTGTCATATTGTCGTTCATACAGTCATACGGTCATACTGTCATTCATACAGTCATAGGGTCATACTGTCATTCATACTGTCAGTTATACAATCATACTGTCTGTCATACAGTCATACTGTCTGTCATACTGTCATACTGTCGGTCATACAGTCATACTGTTGGTCATACTGTCATACTGTCGGTCATACGGTCATGTGAGAATGTGAAAATCCCTTCTCACTGTCTCTCCCTTCACATCATATTTAATGTGGTATTTGGACTTCCGGAGCACTAGGGGGCAGAAGGTTAACCCCGCCTTGGCCAGGGAAGTTCCCCTTATTATTGGTATGGCCCAATCAGTCCACCTGGGACTTATTGGCTTATATAAGGGGAGTCTCATTTTGTGGTAGAGGGGGAAGGTGCTGGCTTGACAAGAGGCCAGTACTAGAGCACATGGTATATGTGGTGGCTAGGCTGGTGGCTAGGCTGGTGGCTAGGCTGGTGGCTAGGCTGGTGGCTAGGCTGGTGGCTAGGCTGGTGGCTGTTATACCGTAGGACCCCGTTATTGTTGCTGGCAACTATATTTAGGGGTCCTACGGAATCCGTAGGAAACCTATTGTATTCGTTAGTATTATTATTATTATTATTATTATTTTTATTCTGACTTTTTGGCTCCAAAAGTTATAAAAATTGGCAGGCTTGTAGAACTCATAAAGTTAGTAAAGGAATCAAAAGATGGTCCAGAATAACACATAGGTGGCGCTATAACAAGGCCTTGAAGTTCAGGACTTCAACAGGCTGCCATTACCACTAGGAAGGTACAATTTGTATGAAACTTGGTATACATGCACCATTTCTCATGATGAACAACTTTCACATTGCAACCCATATGGTCAGACCATTGGGATATAGTGCAGTGACCACAACTTGACCAAACACCCACACATTAACTCCTTTGGTGCTGAAAGTGGGAAAAGCTCCAAACTTGGCACACATGTACCAGGTCACTGTGGGACTATAGGGTGATCAAATAATAGCAATAAGGCAAAAGATGGCAGAGATATGTATTTTAAAGTGAAATACATGCATATGTATACAGCTCTACTACATGTTTAAACAGCTCCAACATTGCATCCAAAAGACCTAGGCCCAGCTGTTGAATGTGGCTATTAAGAGGAGATTCCATAGTATACCCATGCCAAATTTGAAGACTATATCTGAAAAAACAACCAAAAAACATTAGTTTGAAGTTCTCCCTTCTGAACCATGGCCTCTCTACAATGCAGGCTGGGCCTTAAAGGGGTACACACGTTATTTCGCAAACATCTGTTTGACAGTGGATTTTGACACAGTAGGCTTTAGAAACATGGTTGGTGATTGTTTTGATATGTTAACTGCCGGAAAACCAGTTTTTAAGGCATACCAATGCATATTACCATACCAACCAAGCTCACCATACCTCCACATAGGAAAGACTTATATTTCTCAAAATATACTCCAATCTGCCCTTGGCAGTCTACAGTCATACTGTCGGTCATACCGTCATACTGTCATATTGTCGTTCATACAGTCATACGGTCATACTGTCATACTTTCGTTCATACAGTCATACTGTCGGTTATACAGTCATACTGTTGGTCATACTGTCTGTCATACTGTCAGTCATACAGTTGGTCATACTATTATACTGTCGGTCATACGGTCATGTGAGAATGTGAAAATCCCTTCTCACTGTCTCTCCCCTCACATCATATTTAATGTGGTATTTGGACTTCCGGAGCACTAGGGGGCAGAAGGTTAACCCCGCCTTGGCCAGGGAAGTTCCCCTTATTATTGGTATGGCCCAATCAGTCCACCTGGGACTTATTGGCTTATATAAGGGGAGTCTCATTTTGTGGTAGAGTGGGAAGGTGCTGGCTTGACAAGAGGCCAGTACTAGAGCACATGGTATATGTGGCGGCTAGGCTGATGGCTAGGCTGATGGCTAGGCTGATGGCTAGGCTGATGGCTAGGCTGATGGCTAGGCTGATGGCTAGGCTGATGGCTAGGCTGATGGCTAGGCTGGTGGCTGTTATACCGTAGGACCCCGTTATTGTTGCTGGCAACTATATTTATTATTATTATTATTATTTTTATCCTGACTTTTTGGCTCCAAAAGTTATAAAAATTGGCAGGCTTGTAGAACTCGTAAAGTTAGTAAAGGAATCAAAAGATGGTCCAGAATAACACATAGGTGGCGCTATAATAAGGCCTTGAAGTTCAGGACTTCAACAGGCTGCCATTACCACTAGGAAGGTGCAATTTGTATGAAACTTGGTATACATGCACCATTTCTCATGATGAACAACTTTCACATTGCAACCCATATGGTCAGACCATTGGGATATAGTGCAGTGACCACAACTTGACCAAACACTCACACATTAACTGCTTTTGTGGTGAAAGTGGGAAAAGCTCCAAACTTGGCACACATGTACCAGGTCACTGTGGGACTATAGGCTGATTAAATAATAGCAATAAGGCAAAAGACGGCAGAGATATGCATTTTAAAGTGAAATACATGCACATGTATACAGCTGTACAACACGTTTAAACAGCTCCAACATTGAATCCAAAACACGTAGGCTCAGCTGTTGAATGTGGCTATTAAGAGGAGATTCCATAGTATACCCATGCCAAATTTGAAGACTATATCTGAAAAAACAATCAAAAAACATTCGTTTGAAGTTCTCCCTTCTGAACCATGGCCTCACTACAATGCAGGATGGGCCTTAAAGGGGTACACACGTTATTTTGCAAACATCCGTTTGACAGTGGATTTTGACACAGTAGGCTTTAGTAACATGGTTGGTGATTGTTTTGATATGTTAACTGCCGGAAAACCAGTTTTTAAGGCATACCAATGCATATTACCATACCAACCAAGCTCACCATACCTCCACATAGGAAAGACTTATATTTCTCAAAATATACTCCAATCTGCCCTTGGCAGTCTACAGTCATACTGTCGGTCATACTGTCATATTGTCGTTCATACAGTCATACGGTCATACTGTCATACTTTTATTCATACAGTCATACGGTCATACTGTCAGTTATACAGTCATACTGTTGGTCATACTGTCATACAGTCATACTGTCATACTGTCATACTGTCGTCATAGTATTGGTCGTACTGTCATACTGTCGGTAATACAGTTGGTCATACAGTCATACAGTTGGTCATACAGTCATACAGTTGGTCATACTGTCATACTGTCTGTCATACTGTCATGTGAGTGTCAAAATCTCTTCTCACTGTCTCTCCCCTCACATCATATTTAATGTGGTATTTGGACTTCCGGAGCACTAGGGGGCAGAAGGTTAACCCCGCCTTGGCCAGGGAAGTTCCCCTTATTATTGGTATGGCCCAATCAGTCCACCTGGGACTCATTGGCTTATATAAGGGGAGTCTCATTTTGTGGTAGGTGCTTGCTTGACAAGAGGCCAGTACTAGAGCACATGGTATATGTGGCGGCTAGGCTGATGGCTAGGCTGATGGCTAGGCTGATGGCTAGGCTGATGGCTAGGCTGATGGCTAGGCTGATGGCTAGGCTGATGGCTAGGCTGATGGCTAGGCTGATGGCTAGGCTGATGGCTAGGCTGATGGCTAGGCTGATGGCTAGGCTGGTGGCTAGGCTGGTGGCTGTCATACCGTAGGACCCCGTTATTGTTGCTGGCAACTATATTTATTATTATTATTATTAGGGGTCCTACGGAATCCGTAGGAAACCTATTGTATTCGTTAGTATTATTATTATTTTTATTCTGACTTTTTGGCTCCAAAAGTTATAAAAATTGGCAGGCTTATAGAACTCGTAAAGTTAGTAAAGGAATCAAAAGATGGGCCAGAATAACACATAGGTGGCGCTATAACAAGGCCTTGAAGTTCAGGACTTCAACAGGCTGCCATTACCACTAGGAAGGTACAATTTGTATGAAACTTGGTATACATGCACCATTTCTCATGATGAACAACTTTCACATTGCAACCCATATGGTCAGGCCATTGGGATATAGTGCAGTGACCACAACTTGACCAAACACTCACACATTAACTCCTTTGGTGCTGAAAGTGGGAAAAGCTCCAAACTTGGCACACATGTACCAGGTCACTGTGGGACTATGGGGTGATCAAATAATAGCAATAAGCCAAAAGACGGCAGAGATATGTCTTTTAAAGTGAAATACATGCATATGTATACAGCTCTACAACACATTTAAACATCTCCAACATTGCATCCAAAACACCTAGGCCCAGCTGTTGAATGTGGCTATTAAGAGGAGATTCCATAGTATACCCATGCCAAATTTGAAGACATTATCTGAAAAAACAATCAAATAACATTAGTTTGAAGTTCTCCCTTCTGATCCATGGCCTCACTACAATGCAGGATGGGCCTTAAAGGGGTACACACGTTATTTCGCAAACATCCGTTTGACAGTGGATTTTGACACAGTAGGCTTTAGTAACATGGTTGGTGATTGTTTTGATATGTTAACTGCCGGAAAACCAGTTTTTAAGGCATACCAATGCATATTACCATACCAACCAAGCTCACCATACCTCCACATAGGAAAGACTTAGATTTCTCAAAATATACTCCAATCCGCCCTTGGCAGTCTACGGTCATACTGTCGGTCATACGGTCATACTGTCGTTCATACAGTCATATGGTCATACTGTCGGTCATACTGTCATGTGAGAATGTGAAAATCCCTTCTCACTGTCTCTCCCCTCACATCATATTTAATGTGGTATTTGGACTTCCGGAGCACTAGGGGGCAGAAGGTTAACCCCGCCTTGGCCAGGGAAGTTCCCCTTATTATTGGTATGGCCCAATCAGTCCACCTGGGACTGATTGGCTTATATAAGGGGAGTCTCATTTTGTGGCAGAGGGGGAAGGTGCTAGCTTGACAAGAGGCCAGTACTGGAGCACATGGTATATGTGGCTAGGCTGGTGGCTAGGCTGGTGGTTGTCATACCGTAGGACCCCGTTATTGTTGCTGGCAACTATATTTAGGGGTCCTACGGAATCTGTAGGAAACCTATTGTATTCGTTAGTATTATTATTAGGGGTCCTACGGAATCCGTAGGAAACCTATTGTATTCGTTAGTATTATTATTATTTTTATCCTGACTTTTTGGCTCCAAAAGTTATAAAAATTGGCAGGCTTGTAGAACTCGTAAAGTTAGTAAAGGAATCAAAAGATGGGCCAGAATAACACATAGGTGGCGCTATAACAAGGCCTTGAAGTTCAGGACTTCAACAGGCTGCCATTACCACTAGGAAGGTGCAATTTGTATGAAACTTTGTATACATGCACCATTTGTCATGATGAACATCTTTCCCATTGCAACCCATATGGTCAGACCATTGGGATATAGTGCAGTGACCACAACTTGACCAAACACTCACACATTAACTCCTTTGGTGCTGAAAGTGGGAAAAGCTCCAAACTTGGCACACATGTACCAGGTCACTGTGGGACTATAGGGTGATCAAATAATAGCAATAAGGCAAAAGACGGCAGAGATATGCATTTTAAAGTGAAATACATGCACATGTATACAGCTCTACAACACGTTTAAACAGCTCCAACATTGCATCTAAAACACCTAGGCCCAGCTGTTGAATGTGGCTATTAAGAGGAGATTCCACAGTATACCCACGCCAAATTTGAAGACTATATCTGAAAAAACAATCAAAAAACATTAGTTTGAAGTTCTCCCTTCTGAACCATGGCCTCAATACAATGCAGGATGGGCCTTAAAGGGGTACACACGTTATTTCGCAAACATCCGTTTGACAGTGGATTTTGACACAGTAGGCTTTAGTAACATGGTTGGTGATTGTTTTGATATGTTAACTGCCGGAAAACCAGTTTTTAAGGCATACCAATGCATATTACCATACCAACCAAGCTCACCATACCTCCACATAGGAAAGACTTAGATTTCTCAAAATATACTCCAATCTGCCCTTGGCAGTCTACGATCATACTGTCGTTCATACAGTCATACTGTCATATTGTCGTTCATACAGTCATACTGTCATACTGTCGTTCATACAGTCATACGGTCATACTGTCAGTTATACAGTCATACTGTCTGTCATACTGTCATACTGTCGGTCATACAGTCATACTGTTGGTCATACTGTCATACTGTCGGTCATACAGTTGGTCATACTATTATACTGTCGGTCATACTGTCATGTGAGAATGTCAAAATCTCTTCTTACTGTCTCTCCCCTCACATCATATTTAATGTGGTATTTGGACTTCCGGAGCACTAGGGGGCAGAAGGTTAACCCCGCCTTGGCCAGGGAAGTTCCCCTTATTTTTGGTATGGCCCAATCAGTCCACCTGGGACTTATTGACTTATATAAGGGGAGTCTCATTTTGTGGCAGAGGGGGAAGGTGCTGGATTGACAAGAGGCCAGTACTAGAGCACATGGTATATGTGGCGGCTAGGCTGGTGGCTAGGCTGATGGCTAGGCTGATGGCTAGGCTGGTGGCTAGGCTGGTGGCTGTCATACCGTAGGACCCCGTTATTGTTGCTGGCAACTATATTTATTATTATTATTATTATTTTTATTCTGACTTTTTGGCTCCAAAAGTTATAAAAATTGGCAGGCTTGTAGAACTCATAAAGTTAGTAAAGGAATCAAAAGATGGTCCAGAATAACACATAGGTGGCGCTATAACAAGGCCTTGAAGTTCAGGACTTCAACAGGCTGCCATTACCACTAGGAAGGTACAATTTGTATGAAACTTGGTATACATGCACCATTTCTCATGATGAACAACTTTCACATTGCAACCCATATGGTCAGACCATTGGGATATAGTGCAGTGACCACAACTTGACCAAACACCCACACATTAACTCCTTTGGTGCTGAAAGTGGGAAAAGCTCCAAACTTGGCACACATGTACCAGGTCACTGTGGGACTATAGGGTGATCAAATAATAGCAATAAGGCAAAAGATGGCAGAGATATGTATTTTAAAGTGAAATACATGCATATGTATACAGCTCTACAACATGTTTAAACAGCTCCAACATTGCATCCAAAAGACCTAGGCCCAGCTGTTGAATGTGGCTATTAAGAGGAGATTCCATAGTATACCCATGCCAAATTTGAAGACTATATCTGAAAAAACAACCAAAAAACATTAGTTTGAAGTTCTCCCTTCTGAACCATGGCCTCTCTACAATGCCGGCTGGGCCTTAAAGGGGTACACACGTTATTTCGCAAACATCCATTTGACAGTGGATTTTGACACAATAGGCTTTAGAAACATGGTTGGTGATTGTTTTGATATGTTAACTGCCGGAAAACCAGTTTTTAAGGCATACCAATGCATATTACCATACTAACCAAGCTCACCATACCTCCACATAGGAAAGACTTATATTTCTCAAAATATACTCCAATCTGCCCTTGGCAGTCTACGGTCATACTGTCGGTCATACTGTCAAACTGTCATATTGTCGTTCATACAGTCATACTGTCATACTTTTGTTCATACAGTCATACGGTCATACTGTCAGTTATACAGTCATACTGTTGGTCATACTGTCATACAGTCATACTGTCTGTCATACTGTCATACTGTCGGTCATAGTGTTGGTCGTACTGTCATACTGTCAGTCATATAGTTGGTCATACAGTCATACAGTTGGTCATACAGTCATACAGTTGGTCATACTGTCATACTGTCTGTCATACTGTCATGTGAGAATGTCAAAATCTCTTCTCACTGTCTCTCCCCTCACATCATATTTAATGTGGTATTTGGACTTCCGGAGCACTAGGGGGCAGAAGGTTAACCCCGCCTTGGCCAGGGAAGTTCCCCTTATTATTGGTATGGCCCAATCAGTCCACCTGGGACTCATTGGATTATATAAGGGGAGTCTCATTTTGTGGTAGAGGGGGAAGGTGCTGGCTTGACAAGAGGCGAGTACTAGAGCACATGGTATATGTGGCTGCTAGGCTGATGGCTAGGCTGATGGCTAGGCTGATGGCTAGGCTGGTGGCTAGGCTGGTGGCTAGGCTGGTGGCTAGGCTGGTGGCTGTTATACCGTAGGACCCCGTTATTGTTGCTGGCAACTATATTTATTATTATTATTATTATTATTATTATTTTTATTCTGACTTTTTGGCTCCAAAAGTTATAAAAATTGGCAGGCTTGTAGAACTCATAAAGTTAGTAAAGGAATCAAAAGATGGTCCAGAATAACACATAGGTGGCGCTATAACAAGGCCTTGAAGTTCAGGACTTCAACAGGCTGCCATTACCACTAGGAAGGTACAATTTGTATGAAACTTGGTATACATGCACCATTTCTCATGATGAACAACTTTCACATTGCAACCCATATGGTCAGACCATTGGGATATAGTGCAGTGACCACAACTTGACCAAACACCCACACATTAACTCCTTTGGTGCTGAAAGTGGGAAAAGCTCCAAACTTGGCACACATGTACCAGGTCACGGTGGGACTATAGGGTGATCAAATAATAGCAATAAGGCAAAAGATGGCAGAGATATGTATTTTAAAGTGAAATACATGCATATGTATACAGCTCTACAACATGTTTAAACAGCTCCAACATTGCATCCAAAAGACCTAGGCCCAGCTGTTGAATGTGGCTATTAAGAGGAGATTCCATAGTATACCCATGCCAAATTTGAAGACTATATCTGAAAAAACAACCAAAAAACATTAGTTTGAAGTTCTCCCTTCTGAACCATGGCCTCTCTACAATGCAGGCTGGGCCTTAAAGGGGTACACACGTTATTTCGCAAACATCTGTTTGACAGTGGATTTTGACACAGTAGGCTTTAGAAACATGGTTGGTGATTGTTTTGATATGTTAACTGCCGGAAAACCAGTTTTTAACAATGCATATTACCATACCAACCAAGCTCACCATACCTCCACATAGGAAAGACTTATATTTCTCAAAATATACTCCAATCTGCCCTTGGCAGTCTACAGTCATACTGTCGGTCATACCGTCATACTGTCATATTGTCGTGCATACAGTCATACGGTCATACTGTCATACTTTCGTTCATACAGTCATACGGTCATACTGTCAGTTATACAGTCATACTGTTGGTCATACTGTCATACAGTCATACTGTCATACTGTCGGTCATAGTGTTGGTCGTACTGTCATACTGTCGGTAATACAGTTGGTCATACAGTCATACAGTTGGTCATACAGTCATACAGTTGGTCATACTGTCATACTGTCTGTCATACTGTCATGTGAGTGTCAAAATCTCTTCTCACTGTCTCTCCCCTCACATCATATTTAATGTGGTATTTGGACTTCCGGAGCACTAGGGGGCAGAAGGTTAACCCCGCCTTGGCCAGGGAAGTTCCCCTTATTATTGGTATGGCCCAATCAGTCCACCTGGGACTTATTGGCTTATATAAGGGGAGTCTCATTTTGTGGTAGAGGGGGAAGGTGCTGGCTTGACAAGAGGCCAGTACTAGAGCACATGGTATATGTGGTGGCTAGGCTGGTGGCTAGGCTGGTGGCTAGGCTGGTGGCTAGGCTGGTGGCTAGGCTGGTGGCTGTTATACCGTAGGACCCCGTTATTGTTGCTGGCAACTATATTTATTATTATTATTATTTTTATCCTGACTTTTTGGCTCCAAAAGTTATAAAAATTGGCAGGCTTGTAGAACTCATAAAGTTAGTAAAGGAATCAAAAGATGGTCCAGAATAACACATAGGTGGCGCTATAACAAGGCCTTGAAGTTCAGGACTTCAACAGGCTGCCATTACCACTAGGAAGGTACAATTTGTATGAAACTTGGTATACATGCACCATTTGTCATGATGAACAACTTTCACATTGCAACCCATATGGTCAGACCATTGGGATATAGTTCAGTGACCACAACTTGACCAAACACCCACACATTAACTCCTTTGGTGCTGAAAGTGAGAAAAGCTCCAAACTTGGCACACATGTACCAGGTCACTGTGGGACTATAGGGTGATCAAATAATAGCAATAAGGCAAAAGATGGCAGAAATATGTATTTTAAAGTGAAATACATGCATATGTATACAGCTCTACAACATGTTTAAACAGCTCCAACATTGCATCCAAAAGACCTAGGCCCAGCTTTTGAATGTGGCTATTAAGAGGAGATTCCATAGTATACCCATGCCAAATTTGAAGACTATATCTGAAAAAACAACCAAAAAACATTAGTTTGAAGTTATCCCTTCTGAACCATGGCCTCACTACAATGCAGGATGGGCCTTAAAGGGGTACACACGTTATTTTGCAAACATCCGTTTGACAGTGGATTTTGACACAGTAGGCTTTAGTAACATGGTTGGTGATTGTTTTGATATGTTAACTGCCGGAAAACCAGTTTTTAAGGCACCATACCTCCACATAGGAAAGACTTATATTTCTCAAAATATACTCCAATCTGCCCTTGGCAGTCTACGGTCATACTGTCGGTCATACTGTCAAACTGTCATATTGTCGTTCATACAGTCATACTGTCATACTTTTGTTCATACAGTCATACGGTCATACTGTCAGTTATACAGTCATACTGTTGGTCATACTGTCATACAGTCATACTGTCTGTCATACTGTCGGTCATAGTGTTGGTCGTACTGTCATACTGTCGGTCATACAGTTGGTCATACAGTCATACAGTTGGTCATACTGTCATACAGTTGGTCATACTGTCATACTGTCTGTCATACTGTCATGTGAGAATGTCAAAATCTCTTCTCACTGTCTCTCCCCTCACATCATATTTAATGTGGTATTTGGACTTCCGGAGCACTAGGGGGCAGAAGGTTAACCCCGCCTTGGCCAGGGAAGTTCCCCTTATTATTGGTATGGCCCAATCAGTCCACCTGGGACTCATTGGCTTATATAAGGGGAGTCTCATTTTGTGGCAGGTGCTTGCTTGACAAGAGGCCAGTACTAGAGCACATGGTATATGTGGCGGCTAGGCTGATGGCTAGGCTGATGGCTAGGCTGATGGCTAGGCTGATGGCTAGGCTGATGGCTAGGCTGATGGCTAGGCTGATGGCTGTTATACCGTAGGACCCCGTTATTGTTGCTGGCAACTATATTTATTATTATTTTTATCCTGACTTTTTGGCTCCAAAAGTTATAAAAATTGGCAGGCTTGTAGAACTCATAAAGTTAGTAAAGGAATCAAAAGATGGTCCAGAATAACACATAGGTGGCGCTATAACAAGGCCTTGAAGTTCAGGACTTCAACAGGCTGCCATTACCACTAGGAAGGTACAATTTGTATGAAACTTGGTATACATGCACCATTTCTCATGATGAACAACTTTCACATTGCAACCCATATGGTCAGACCATTGGGATATAGTGCAGTGACCACAACTTGACCAAACACCCACACATTAACTTCTTTGGTGCTGAAAGTGGGAAAAGCTCCAAACTTGGCACACATGTACCAGGTCACTGTGGGACTATAGGGTGATCAAATAATAGCAATAAGGCAAAAGATGGCAGAGATATGTATTTTAAAGTGAAATACATGCATATGTATACAGCTCTACAACATGTTTAAACAGCTCCAACATTGCATCCAAAAGACCTAGGCCCAGCTGTTGAATGTGGCTATTAAGAGGAGATTCCATAGTATACCCATGCCAAATTTGAAGACTATATCTGAAAAAACAACCAAAAAACATTAGTTTGAAGTTCTCCCTTCTGAACCATGGCCTCTCTACAATGCAGGCTGGGCCTTAAAGGGGTACACACGTTATTTCGCAAACATCCGTTTGACAGTGGATTTTGACACTGTAGGCTTTAGAAACATGGTTGGTGATTGTTTTGATATGTTAACTGCTGGAAAACCAGTTTTTAAGGCACCATACCTCCAAATAGGAAAGACTTATATTTCTCAAAATATACTCCAATCTGCCCTTGGCAGTCTACGGTCATACTGTCGGTCATACTGTCAAACTGTCATATTGTCGTTCATACAGTCATACAGTCATACTTTTGTTCATACAGTCATACGGTCATACTGTCAGTTATACAGTCATACTGTTGGTCATACTGTCATACAGTCATACTGTCTGTCATACTGTCGGTCATACAGTCATACTGTTGGTCATACTGTCATACTTTCGTTCATACAGTCATACTGTCGGTTATACAGTCATACTGTTGGTCATACTGTCATACTGTCTGTCATACTGTCGGTCAAACTGTCATACTGTCGGTCATACGGTCATGTGAGAATGTGAAAATCCCTTCTCACTGTCTCTCCCCACACATATTTAATGTGGTATTTGGACTTCTGGCGCACTAAGGGGCAGAAGGTGCCTTGGCCAGGGAAGTTCCCCTTGTTATTGGTATGGCCCAATCAGTCCACCTGGGACTTATTGGCTTATATAAGGGGAGTCTCATGTTGTGGCAGAGGGGGAAGGTGCTGGCTTGACAAGAGGCCAGTACTAGAGCACATGGTATATGTGGTGGCTAGGCTGATGGCTAGGCTGATGGCTAGGCTGATGGCTAGGCTGATGGCTAGGCTGATGGCTAGGCTGATGGCTAGGCTGATGGCTAGGCTGATGGCTAGGCTGATGGCTAGGCTGATGGCTAGGCTGATGGCTAGGCTGATGGCTAGGCTGATGGCTAGGCTGATGGCTGTTATACCGTAGGACCCCGTTATTGTTGCTGGCAACTATATTTAGGGGTCCTACGGAATCCGTAGGAAACCTATTGTATTCGTTAGTATTATTAGGGGTCCTACGGAATCCGTAGGAAACCTATTGTATTCGTTAGTATTATTATTATTATTATTATTATTATTATTATTATTATTTTTATTCTGACTTTTTGGCTCCAAAAGTTATAAAAATTGGCAGGCTTATAGAACTCGTAGAGTTAGTTAAGGAATCAAAAGATGGGCCAGAATAACACATAGGTGGCGCTATAACAAGGTCTTGAAGTTCAGGACTTCAACAGGCTGCCATTACCACTAGGAAGGTGCAATTTGTATGAAACTTGGTATACATGCACCATTTGTCATGATGAACAACTTTCTCATTGCAACCCATATGGTCAGACCATTGGGATATAGTGCAGTGACCACAACTTGACCAAACACTCACACATTAACTCCTTTGGTGCTGAAAGTGGGAAAAGCTCCAAACTTGGCACACATGTACCAGGTCACTGTGGGACTATAGGGTGATCAAATAATAGCAATAAGGCAAAAGATGGCAGAAATATGTATTTTAAAGTGAAATACATGCATATGTATACAGCTCTACAACATGTTTAAACAGCTCCAACATTGCATCCAAAAGACCTAGGCCCAGCTGTTGAATGTGGCTATTAAGAGGAGATTCCATAGTATACCCATGCCAAATTTGAAGACTATATCTGAAAAAACAACCAAAAAAAATTAGTTTGAAGTTCTCCCTTCTGAACCATGGCCTCTCTACAATGCAGGCTGGGCCTTAAAGGGGTACACACGTTATTTCGCAAACATCCGTTTGACAGTGGATTTTGACACAGTAGGCTTTAGAAACATGGTTGGTGATTGTTTTGATATGTTAACTGCCGGAAAACCAGTTTTTAAGGCATACCAATGCATATTACCATACCAACCAAGCTCACCATACCTCCACATAGGAAAGACTTATATTTCTCAAAATATACTCCAATCTGCCCTTGGCAGTCTACGGTCATATTGTCGGTCATACTGTCAAACTGTCATATTGTCGTTCATACAGTCATACAGTCATACTGTCATACTTTTGTTCATACAGTCATACGGTCATACTGTCAGTCATACAGTCATACTGTCATACTTTTGTTCATACAGTCATACTGTCTGTCATACTGTCATACTGTCGGTCATAGTGTTGGTCGTACTGTCATACTGTCGGTCATACAGTTGGTCATACAGTCATACAGTTGGTCATACTGTCATACTGTCTGTCATACTGTCATGTGAGAATGTCAAAATCTCTTCTCACTGTCTCTCCCCTCACATCATATTTAATGTGGTATTTGGACTTCCGGAGCACTAGGGGGCAGAAGGTTAACCCCGCCTTGGCCAGGGAAGTTCCCCTTATTATTGGTATGGCCCAATCAGTCCACCTGGGACTCATTGGCTTATATAAGGGGAGTCTCATTTTGGGGCAGGTGCTTGCTTGACAAGAGGCCAGTACTAGAGCACATGGTATATGTGGCGGCTAGGCTGATGGCTAGGCTGATGGCTAGGCTGATGGCTAGGCTGATGGCTAGGCTGATGGCTAGGCTGATGGCTAGGCTGATGGCTAGGCTGATGGCTAGGCTGATGGCTAGGCTGGTGGCTAGGCTGGTGGCTAGGCTGATGGCTAGGCTGATGGCTAGGCTGGTGGCTAGGCTGGTGGCTAGGCTGGTGGCTAGGCTGGTGGCTAGGCTGGTGGCTGTTATACCGTAGGACCCCGTTATTGTTGCTGGTTATTATTAGGGGTCCTACGGAATCTCCGTAGGAAACCTATTGTATTCGTTAGTATTATTATTTTTATCCTGACTTTTTGGCTCCAAAAGTTATAAAAATTGGCAGGCTTGTAGAACTCATAAAGTTAGTAAAGGAATCAAAAGATGGTCCAGAATAACACATAGGTGGCGCTATAACAAGGCCTTGAAGTTCAGGACTTCAACAGGCTGCCATTACCACTAGGAAGGTACAATTTGTATGAAACTTGGTATACATGCACCATTTCTCATGATGAACAACTTTCACATTGCAACCCATATGGTCAGACCATTGGGATATAGTGCAGTGACCACAACTTTACCAAACACCCACACATTAACTCCTTTGGTGCTGAAAGTGGGAAAAGCTCCAAACTTGGCACACATGTACCAGGTCACTGTGGGACTATAGGGTGATCAAATAATAGCAATAAGGCAAAAGATGGCAGAGATATGTATTTTAAAGTGAAATACATGCATATGTATACAGCTCTACAACATGTTTAAACAGCTCCAACATTGCATCCAAAAGACCTAGGCCCAGCTGTTGAATGTGGCTATTAAGAGGAGATTCCATAGTATACCCATGCCAAATTTGAAGACTATATCTGAAAAAACAACCAAAAAACATTAGTTTGAAGTTTTCCCTTCTGAACCATGGCCTCTCTACAATGCAGGCTGGGCCTTAAAGGGGTACACACGTTATTTCGCAAACATCTGTTTGACAGTGGATTTTGACACAGTAGGCTTTAGAAACATGGTTGGTGATTGTTTTGATATGTTAACTGCCGGAAAACCAGTTTTTAAGGCATACCAATGCATATTACCATACCAACCAAGCTCACCATACCTCCACATAGGAAAGACTTATATTTCTCAAAATATACTCCAATCTGCCCTTGGCAGTCTACAGTCATACTGTCGGTCATACCGTCATACTGTCATATTGTCGTTCATACAGTCATACGGTCATACTGTCATACTTTCGTTCATACAGTCATACTGTCGGTTATACAGTCATACTGTTGGTCATACTGTCTGTCATACTGTCATACTGTCTGTCATACAGTTGGTCATACTATTATACTGTCGGTCATACGGTCATGTGAGAATGTGAAAATCCCTTCTCACTGTCTCTCCCCTCACATCATATTTAATGTGGTATTTGGACTTCCGGAGCACTAGGGGGCAGAAGGTTAACCCCGCCTTGGCCAGGGAAGTTCCCCTTATTATTGGTATGGCCCAATCAGTCCACCTGGGACTTATTGGCTTATATAAGGGGAGTCTCATTTTGTGGTAGAGGGGGAAGGTGCTGGCTTGACAAGAGGCCAGTACTAGAGCACATGGTATATGTGGCGGCTAGGCTGATGGCTAGGCTGATGGCTAGGCTGATGGCTAGGCTGATGGCTAGGCTGATGGCTAGGCTGATGGCTAGGCTGATGGCTAGGCTGGTGGCTAGGCTGGTGGCTAGGCTGGTGGCTAGGCTGGTGGCTAGGCTGGTGGCTAGGCTGGTGGCTAGGCTGGTGGCTAGGCTGGTGGCTAGGCTGGTGGCTAGGCTGGTGGCTAGGCTGGTGGCTGTTATACCGTAGGACCCCGTTATTGTTGGTGGCAACTATATTTATTATTATTATTATTAGGGGTCCTACGGAATCCGTAGGAAACCTATTGTATTCGTTAGTATTATTATTATTATTATTATTATTTTTATTCTGACTTTTTGGCTCCAAAAGTTATAAAAATTGGCAGGCTTATAGAACTCGTAGAGTTAGTTAAGGAATCAAAAGATGGGCCAGAATAACACATAGGTGGCGCTATAACAAGGCCTTGAAGTTCAGGAATTCAAGAGGCTGCCATTACCACTAGGAAGGGGCAATTTGTATGAAACTTGGTATACATGCACCATTTGTCATGATGAACAACTTTCACATTGCAACCCATATGGTCAGACCATCGGGATATAGTGCAGTGACCACAACTTGACCAAACACTCACACATTAACTCCTTTGGTGGTGAAAGTGGGAAAAGCTCCAAACTTGGCACACATGTACCAGGTCACTGTGGGACTATAGGGTGATCAAATAATAGCAATAAGGCAAAAGATGGCAGAGATATGTATTTTAAAGTGAAATACATGCATATGTATACAGCTCTACAACATGTTTAAACAGCTCCAACATTGCATCCAAAAGACCTAGGCCCAGCTGTTGAATGTGGCTATTAAGAGGAGATTCCATAGTATACCCATGCCAAATTTGAAGACTATATCTGAAAAAACAACCAAAAAACATTAGTTTGAAGTTCTCCCTTCTGAACCATGGCCTCACTACAATGCAGGATGGGCCTTAAAGGGGTACACACGTTATTTTGCAAACATCCATTTGACAGTGGATTTTGACACAGTAGGCTTTAGTAACATGGTTGGTGATTGTTTTGATATGTTAACTGCTGGAAAACCAGTTTTTAAGGCATACCAATGCATATTACCATACCAACCAAGCTCACCATACCTCCACATAGGAAAGACTTATATTTCTCAAAATATACTCCAATCTGCCCTTGGCAGTCTACGGTCATACTGTCGGTTATACAGTCATACTGTTGGTCATACTGTCATACAGTCATACTGTCTGTCATACTGTCGGTCATACAGTCATACTGTTGGTCATACTGTCATACTGTCGGTCATACGGTCATGTGAGAATGTGAAAATCCCTTCTCACTGTCTCTCCCCTCACATCATATTTAATGTGGTATTTGGACTTCCGGAGCACTAGGGGGCAGAAGGTTAACCCCGCCTTGGCCAGGGAAGTTCCCCTTATCATTGGTATGGCCCAATCAGTCCACCTGGGACTTATTGGCTTATATAAGGGGAGTCTCATTTTGTGGCAGAGGGGGAAGGTGCTGGCTTGACAAGAGGACAGTACTGGAGCACATGGTATATGTGGCTATGCTGGTGGCTATGCTGGTGGCTATGCTGGTGGCTATGCTGGTGGCTATGCTGGTGGCTATGCTGGTGGCTATGCTGGTGGCTATTATACCGTAGGACCCCGTTATTGTTGCTGGCAACTATATTTATTATTATTATTATTATTTTTATTCTGACTTTTTGGCTCCAAAAGTTATAAAAATTGGCAGGCTTATAGAACTCGTAGAGTTAGTTAAGGAATCAAAAGATGGGCCAGAATAACACATAGGTGGCGCTATAACAAGGTCTTGAAGTTCAGGACTTCAACAGGCTGCCATTACCACTAGGAAGGTGCAATTTGTATGAAACTTGGTATACATGCACCATTTGTCATGATGAACAACTTTCTCATTGCAACCCATATGGTCAGACCATTGGGATATAGTGCAGTGACCACAACTTGACCAAACACTCACACATTAACTCCTTTGGTGCTGAAAGTGGGAAAAGCTCCAAACTTGGCACACATGTACCAGGTCACTGTGGGACTATAGGGTGATCAAATAATAGCAATAAGGCAAAAGATGGCAGAAATATGTATTTTAAAGTGAAATACATGCATATGTATACAGCTCTACAACATGTTTAAACAGCTCCAACATTGCATCCAAAAGACCTAGGCCCAGCTGTTGAATGTGGCTATTAAGAGGAGATTCCATAGTATACCCATGCCAAATTTGAAGACTATATCTGAAAAAACAACCAAAAAAAATTAGTTTGAAGTTCTCCCTTCTGAACCATGGCCTCTCTACAATGCAGGCTGGGCCTTAAAGGGGTACACACGTTATTTCGCAAACATCCGTTTGACAGTGGATTTTGACACAGTAGGCTTTAGAAACATGGTTGGTGATTGTTTTGATATGTTAACTGCCGGAAAACCAGTTTTTAAGGCATACCAATGCATATTACCATACCAACCAAGCTCACCATACCTCCACATAGGAAAGACTTATATTTCTCAAAATATACTCCAATCTGCCCTTGGCAGTCTACGGTCATATTGTCGGTCATACTGTCAAACTGTCATATTGTCGTTCATACAGTCATACAGTCATACTGTCATACTTTTGTTCATACAGTCATACGGTCATACTGTCAGTCATACAGTCATACTGTCATACTTTTGTTCATACAGTCATACTGTCTGTCATACTGTCATACTGTCGGTCATAGTGTTGGTCGTACTGTCATACTGTCGGTCATACAGTTGGTCATACAGTCATACAGTTGGTCATACTGTCATACTGTCTGTCATACTGTCATGTGAGAATGTCAAAATCTCTTCTCACTGTCTCTCCCCTCACATCATATTTAATGTGGTATTTGGACTTCCGGAGCACTAGGGGGCAGAAGGTTAACCCCGCCTTGGCCAGGGAAGTTCCCCTTATTATTGGTATGGCCCAATCAGTCCACCTGGGACTCATTGGCTTATATAAGGGGAGTCTCATTTTGGGGCAGGTGCTTGCTTGACAAGAGGCCAGTACTAGAGCACATGGTATATGTGGCGGCTAGGCTGATGGCTAGGCTGATGGCTAGGCTGATGGCTAGGCTGATGGCTAGGCTGATGGCTAGGCTGGTGGCTAGGCTGGTGGCTAGGCTGGTGGCTAGGCTGGTGGCTAGGCTGGTGGCTAGGCTGGTGGCTAGGCTGGTGGCTAGGCTGGTGGCTAGGCTGGTGGCTAGGCTGGTGGCTAGGCTGGTGGCTAGGCTGGTGGCTGTTATACCGTAGGACCCCGTTATTGTTGCTGGTTATTATTAGGGGTCCTACGGAATCTCCGTAGGAAACCTATTGTATTCGTTAGTATTATTATTATTATTTTTATCCTGACTTTTTGGCTCCAAAAGTTATAAAAATTGGCAGGCTTGTAGAACTCATAAAGTTAGTAAAGGAATCAAAAGATGGTCCAGAATAACACATAGGTGGCGCTATAACAAGGCCTTGAAGTTCAGGACTTCAACAGGCTGCCATTACCACTAGGAAGGTACAATTTGTATGAAACTTGGTATACATGCACCATTTCTCATGATGAACAACTTTCACATTGCAACCCATATGGTCAGACCATTGGGATATAGTGCAGTGACCACAACTTTACCAAACACCCACACATTAACTCCTTTGGTGCTGAAAGTGGGAAAAGCTCCAAACTTGGCACACATGTACCAGGTCACTGTGGGACTATAGGGTGATCAAATAATAGCAATAAGGCAAAAGATGGCAGAGATATGTATTTTAAAGTGAAATACATGCATATGTATACAGCTCTACAACATGTTTAAACAGCTCCAACATTGCATCCAAAAGACCTAGGCCCAGCTGTTGAATGTGGCTATTAAGAGGAGATTCCATAGTATACCCATGCCAAATTTGAAGACTATATCTGAAAAAACAACCAAAAAACATTAGTTTGAAGTTTTCCCTTCTGAACCATGGCCTCTCTACAATGCAGGCTGGGCCTTAAAGGGGTACACACGTTATTTCGCAAACATCTGTTTGACAGTGGATTTTGACACAGTAGGCTTTAGAAACATGGTTGGTGATTGTTTTGATATGTTAACTGCCGGAAAACCAGTTTTTAAGGCATACCAATGCATATTACCATACCAACCAAGCTCACCATACCTCCACATAGGAAAGACTTATATTTCTCAAAATATACTCCAATCTGCCCTTGGCAGTCTACAGTCATACTGTCGGTCATACCGTCATACTGTCATATTGTCGTTCATACAGTCATACGGTCATACTGTCATACTTTCGTTCATACAGTCATACTGTCGGTTATACAGTCATACTGTTGGTCATACTGTCTGTCATACTGTCATACTGTCTGTCATACAGTTGGTCATACTATTATACTGTCGGTCATACGGTCATGTGAGAATGTGAAAATCCCTTCTCACTGTCTCTCCCCTCACATCATATTTAATGTGGTATTTGGACTTCCGGAGCACTAGGGGGCAGAAGGTTAACCCCGCCTTGGCCAGGGAAGTTCCCCTTATTATTGGTATGGCCCAATCAGTCCACCTGGGACTTATTGGCTTATATAAGGGGAGTCTCATTTTGTGGTAGAGGGGGAAGGTGCTGGCTTGACAAGAGGCCAGTACTAGAGCACATGGTATATGTGGCGGCTAGGCTGATGGCTAGGCTGATGGCTAGGCTGATGGCTAGGCTGATGGCTAGGCTGATGGCTAGGCTGGTGGCTAGGCTGGTGGCTAGGCTGGTGGCTAGGCTGGTGGCTAGGCTGGTGGCTAGGCTGGTGGCTGTTATACCGTAGGACCCCGTTATTGTTGGTGGCAACTATATTTATTATTATTTTTATTCTGACTTTTTGGCTCCAAAAGTTATAAAAATTGGCAGGCTTGTAGAACTCATAAAGTTAGTTAAGGAATCAAAAGATGGTCCAGAATAACACATAGGTGGCGCTATAACAAGGCCTTGAAGTTCAGGACTTCAACAGGCTGCCATTACCACTAGGAAGGTATAATTTGTATGAAACTTGGTATACATGCACCGTTTCTCATGATGAACAACTTTCACATTGCAACCCATATGGTCAGACCATTGGGATATAGTGCAGTGACCACAACTTGACCAAACACCCACACATTAACTCCTTTGGTGCTGAAAGTGGGAAAAGCTCCAAACTTGGCACACATGTACCAGGTCACTGTGGGACTATAGGGTGATCAAATAATAGCAATAAGGCAAAAGATGGCAGAGATATGTATTTTAAAGTGAAATACATGCATATGTATACAGCTCTACAACATGTTTAAACAGCTCCAACATTGCATCCAAAAGACCTAGGCCCAGCTGTTGAATGTGGCTATTAAGAGGAGATTCCATAGTATACCCATGCCAAATTTGAAGACTATATCTGAAAAAACAACCAAAAAACATTAGTTTGAAGTTCTCCCTTCTGAACCATGGCCTCTCTACAATGCAGGCTGGGCCTTAAAGGGGTACACACGTTATTTCGCAAACATCCGTTTGACAGTGGATTTTGACACAGTAGGCTTTAGAAACATGGTTGGTGATTGTTTTGATATGTTAACTGCCGGAAAACCAGTTTTTAAGGCATACCAATGCATATTACCATACCAACCAAGCTCACCATACCTCCACATAAGAAAGACTTATATTTAGGGGTCCTACGGAATCCGTAGGAAACCTATTGTATTCGTTAGTATTATTAGGGGTCCTACGGAATCCGTAGGAAACCTATTGTATTCGTTAGTATTATTATTTTTATCCTGACTTTTTGGCTCCAAAAGTTATAAAAATTGGCAGGCTTGTAGAACTCGTAAAGTTAGTAAAGGAATCAAAAGATGGGCCAGAATAACACATAGGTGGCGCTATAACAAGGCCTTGAAGTTCAGGACTTCAACAGGCTGCCATTACCACTAGGAAGGTGCAATTTGTATGAAACTTGGTATACATGCACCATTTGTCATGATGAACAACTTTCACATTGCAACCCATATGGTCAGACCATCGGGATATAGTGCAGTGACCACAACTTGACCAAACACTCACACATTAACTCCTTTGGTGGTGAAAGTGGGAAAAGCTCCAAACTTGGCACACATGTACCAGGTCACTGTGGGACTATAGGGTGATCAAATAATAGCAATAAGGCAAAAGATGGCAGAGATATGTATTTTAAAGTGAAATACATGCATATGTATACAGCTCTACAACATGTTTAAACAGCTCCAACATTGCATCCAAAAGACCTAGGCCCAGCTGTTGAATGTGGCTATTAAGAGGAGATTCCATAGTATACCCATGCCAAATTTGAAGACTATATCTGAAAAAACAACCAAAAAACATTAGTTTGAAGTTCTCCCTTCTGAACCATGGCCTCACTACAATGCAGGATGGGCCTTAAAGGGGTACACACGTTATTTTGCAAACATCCATTTGACAGTGGATTTTGACACAGTAGGCTTTAGTAACATGGTTGGTGATTGTTTTGATATGTTAACTGCTGGAAAACCAGTTTTTAAGGCATACCAATGCATATTACCATACCAACCAAGCTCACCATACCTCCACATAGGAAAGACTTATATTTCTCAAAATATACTCCAATCTGCCCTTGGCAGTCTACGGTCATACTGTCGGTTATACAGTCATACTGTTGGTCATACTGTCATACAGTCATACTGTCTGTCATACTGTCGGTCATACAGTCATACTGTTGGTCATACTGTCATACTGTCGGTCATACGGTCATGTGAGAATGTGAAAATCCCTTCTCACTGTCTCTCCCCTCACATCATATTTAATGTGGTATTTGGACTTCCGGAGCACTAGGGGGCAGAAGGTTAACCCCGCCTTGGCCAGGGAAGTTCCCCTTATCATTGGTATGGCCCAATCAGTCCACCTGGGACTTATTGGCTTATATAAGGGGAGTCTCATTTTGTGGCAGAGGGGGAAGGTGCTGGCTTGACAAGAGGACAGTACTGGAGCACATGGTATATGTGGCTATGCTGGTGGCTATGCTGGTGGCTATGCTGGTGGCTATGCTGGTGGCTATGCTGGTGGCTATGCTGGTGGCTATGCTGGTGGCTATTATACCGTAGGACCCCGTTATTGTTGCTGGCAACTATATTTATTATTATTATTATTATTTTTATTCTGACTTTTTGGCTCCAAAAGTTATAAAAATTGGCAGGCTTATAGAACTCGTAGAGTTAGTTAAGGAATCAAAAGATGGGCCAGAATAACACATAGGTGGCGCTATAACAAGGTCTTGAAGTTCAGGACTTCAACAGGCTGCCATTACCACTAGGAAGGTGCAATTTGTATGAAACTTGGTATACATGCACCATTTGTCATGATGAACAACTTTCTCATTGCAACCCATATGGTCAGACCATTGGGATATAGTGCAGTGACCACAACTTGACCAAACACTCACACATTAACTCCTTTGGTGCTGAAAGTGGGAAAAGCTCCAAACTTGGCACACATGTACCAGGTCACTGTGGGACTATAGGGTGATCAAATAATAGCAATAAGGCAAAAGATGGCAGAAATATGTATTTTAAAGTGAAATACATGCATATGTATACAGCTCTACAACATGTTTAAACAGCTCCAACATTGCATCCAAAAGACCTAGGCCCAGCTGTTGAATGTGGCTATTAAGAGGAGATTCCATAGTATACCCATGCCAAATTTGAAGACTATATCTGAAAAAACAACCAAAAAAAATTAGTTTGAAGTTCTCCCTTCTGAACCATGGCCTCTCTACAATGCAGGCTGGGCCTTAAAGGGGTACACACGTTATTTCGCAAACATCCGTTTGACAGTGGATTTTGACACAGTAGGCTTTAGAAACATGGTTGGTGATTGTTTTGATATGTTAACTGCCGGAAAACCAGTTTTTAAGGCATACCAATGCATATTACCATACCAACCAAGCTCACCATACCTCCACATAGGAAAGACTTATATTTCTCAAAATATACTCCAATCTGCCCTTGGCAGTCTACGGTCATATTGTCGGTCATACTGTCAAACTGTCATATTGTCGTTCATACAGTCATACAGTCATACTGTCATACTTTTGTTCATACAGTCATACGGTCATACTGTCAGTCATACAGTCATACTGTCATACTTTTGTTCATACAGTCATACTGTCTGTCATACTGTCATACTGTCGGTCATAGTGTTGGTCGTACTGTCATACTGTCGGTCATACAGTTGGTCATACAGTCATACAGTTGGTCATACTGTCATACTGTCTGTCATACTGTCATGTGAGAATGTCAAAATCTCTTCTCACTGTCTCTCCCCTCACATCATATTTAATGTGGTATTTGGACTTCCGGAGCACTAGGGGGCAGAAGGTTAACCCCGCCTTGGCCAGGGAAGTTCCCCTTATTATTGGTATGGCCCAATCAGTCCACCTGGGACTCATTGGCTTATATAAGGGGAGTCTCATTTTGGGGCAGGTGCTTGCTTGACAAGAGGCCAGTACTAGAGCACATGGTATATGTGGCGGCTAGGCTGATGGCTAGGCTGATGGCTAGGCTGATGGCTAGGCTGATGGCTAGGCTGGTGGCTAGGCTGGTGGCTAGGCTGGTGGCTAGGCTGGTGGCTAGGCTGGTGGCTAGGCTGGTGGCTAGGCTGGTGGCTAGGCTGGTGGCTAGGCTGGTGGCTAGGCTGGTGGCTAGGCTGGTGGCTAGGCTGGTGGCTAGGCTGGTGGCTGTTATACCGTAGGACCCCGTTATTGTTGCTGGTTATTATTAGGGGTCCTACGGAATCTCCGTAGGAAACCTATTGTATTCGTTAGTATTATTATTATTATTATTATTTTTATCCTGACTTTTTGGCTCCAAAAGTTATAAAAATTGGCAGGCTTGTAGAACTCATAAAGTTAGTAAAGGAATCAAAAGATGGTCCAGAATAACACATAGGTGGCGCTATAACAAGGCCTTGAAGTTCAGGACTTCAACAGGCTGCCATTACCACTAGGAAGGTACAATTTGTATGAAACTTGGTATACATGCACCATTTCTCATGATGAACAACTTTCACATTGCAACCCATATGGTCAGACCATTGGGATATAGTGCAGTGACCACAACTTTACCAAACACCCACACATTAACTCCTTTGGTGCTGAAAGTGGGAAAAGCTCCAAACTTGGCACACATGTACCAGGTCACTGTGGGACTATAGGGTGATCAAATAATAGCAATAAGGCAAAAGATGGCAGAGATATGTATTTTAAAGTGAAATACATGCATATGTATACAGCTCTACAACATGTTTAAACAGCTCCAACATTGCATCCAAAAGACCTAGGCCCAGCTGTTGAATGTGGCTATTAAGAGGAGATTCCATAGTATACCCATGCCAAATTTGAAGACTATATCTGAAAAAACAACCAAAAAACATTAGTTTGAAGTTTTCCCTTCTGAACCATGGCCTCTCTACAATGCAGGCTGGGCCTTAAAGGGGTACACACGTTATTTCGCAAACATCTGTTTGACAGTGGATTTTGACACAGTAGGCTTTAGAAACATGGTTGGTGATTGTTTTGATATGTTAACTGCCGGAAAACCAGTTTTTAAGGCATACCAATGCATATTACCATACCAACCAAGCTCACCATACCTCCACATAGGAAAGACTTATATTTCTCAAAATATACTCCAATCTGCCCTTGGCAGTCTACAGTCATACTGTCGGTCATACCGTCATACTGTCATATTGTCGTTCATACAGTCATACGGTCATACTGTCATACTTTCGTTCATACAGTCATACTGTCGGTTATACAGTCATACTGTTGGTCATACTGTCTGTCATACTGTCATACTGTCTGTCATACAGTTGGTCATACTATTATACTGTCGGTCATACGGTCATGTGAGAATGTGAAAATCCCTTCTCACTGTCTCTCCCCTCACATCATATTTAATGTGGTATTTGGACTTCCGGAGCACTAGGGGGCAGAAGGTTAACCCCGCCTTGGCCAGGGAAGTTCCCCTTATTATTGGTATGGCCCAATCAGTCCACCTGGGACTTATTGGCTTATATAAGGGGAGTCTCATTTTGTGGTAGAGGGGGAAGGTGCTGGCTTGACAAGAGGCCAGTACTAGAGCACATGGTATATGTGGCGGCTAGGCTGATGGCTAGGCTGATGGCTAGGCTGATGGCTAGGCTGATGGCTAGGCTGATGGCTAGGCTGATGGCTAGGCTGATGGCTAGGCTGATGGCTAGGCTGATGGCTAGGCTGGTGGCTAGGCTGGTGGCTAGGCTGGTGGCTAGGCTGGTGGCTAGGCTGGTGGCTGTTATACCGTAGGACCCCGTTATTGTTGGTGGCAACTATATTTATTATTATTTTTATTCTGACTTTTTGGCTCCAAAAGTTATAAAAATTGGCAGGCTTGTAGAACTCATAAAGTTAGTTAAGGAATCAAAAGATGGTCCAGAATAACACATAGGTGGCGCTATAACAAGGCCTTGAAGTTCAGGACTTCAACAGGCTGCCATTACCACTAGGAAGGTATAATTTGTATGAAACTTGGTATACATGCACCGTTTCTCATGATGAACAACTTTCACATTGCAACCCATATGGTCAGACCATTGGGATATAGTGCAGTGACCACAACTTGACCAAACACCCACACATTAACTCCTTTGGTGCTGAAAGTGGGAAAAGCTCCAAACTTGGCACACATGTACCAGGTCACTGTGGGACTATAGGGTGATCAAATAATAGCAATAAGGCAAAAGATGGCAGAGATATGTATTTTAAAGTGAAATACATGCATATGTATACAGCTCTACAACATGTTTAAACAGCTCCAACATTGCATCCAAAAGACCTAGGCCCAGCTGTTGAATGTGGCTATTAAGAGGAGATTCCATAGTATACCCATGCCAAATTTGAAGACTATATCTGAAAAAACAACCAAAAAACATTAGTTTGAAGTTCTCCCTTCTGAACCATGGCCTCTCTACAATGCAGGCTGGGCCTTAAAGGGGTACACACGTTATTTCGCAAACATCCGTTTGACAGTGGATTTTGACACAGTAGGCTTTAGAAACATGGTTGGTGATTGTTTTGATATGTTAACTGCCGGAAAACCAGTTTTTAAGGCATACCAATGCATATTACCATACCAACCAAGCTCACCATACCTCCACATAAGAAAGACTTATATTTAGGGGTCCTACGGAATCCGTAGGAAACCTATTGTATTCGTTAGTATTATTAGGGGTCCTACGGAATCCGTAGGAAACCTATTGTATTCGTTAGTATTATTATTTTTATCCTGACTTTTTGGCTCCAAAAGTTATAAAAATTGGCAGGCTTGTAGAACTCGTAAAGTTAGTAAAGGAATCAAAAGATGGGCCAGAATAACACATAGGTGGCGCTATAACAAGGCCTTGAAGTTCAGGACTTCAACAGGCTGCCATTACCACTAGGAAGGTGCAATTTGTATGAAACTTGGTATACATGCACCATTTGTCATGATGAACATCTTTCCTATTGCAACCCATATGGTCAGACCATTGGGATATAGTGCAGTGACCACAACTTGACCAAACACTCACACATTAACTCCTTTGGTGCTGAAAGTGGGAAAAGCTCCAAACTTGGCACACATGTACCAGGTCACTGTGGGACTATAGGGTGATCAAATAATAGCAATAAGGCAAAAGACAGCAGAGATATGTATTTTAAAGTGAAATACATGCATATGTATACCGCTCTACAACATGTTTAAACAGCTCCAACATTGCATCCAAAACACCTAGGCCCAGCTCTTGAATGTGGCTATTAAGAGGAGATTCCATAGTATACCCATGCCAAATTTGAAGACTATATCTGAAAAAACAACCATAAAACATTTGCTTGAAGTTCTCCCTTCTGAACCATGGCCTCTCTACAATGCAGGCTGGGCGTTAAAGGGGTACACACGTTATTTCGCAAACATCTGTTTGACAGTGGATTTTGACACAGTAGGCTTTAGAAACATGGTTGGTGATTGTTTTGATATGTTAACTGCCAAAAAAAACAGTTTTTAAGGCATACCAATGCATATTACCATACCAACCAAGCTCACCATACCTCCACATAGGAAAGACTTATATTTCTCAAAATATACTCCAATCTGCCCTTGGCAGTCTACAGTCATACTGTCGGTCATACCGTCATACTGTCATATTGTCGTTCATACAGTCATACGGTCATACTGTCATACTTTCGTTCATACAGTCATACGGTCATACTGTCGGTTATACAGTCATACTGTTGGTCATACTGTCATACTGTCTGTCATACTGTCATACTGTCTGTCATACAGTTGGTCATACTATTATACTGTCATGTGAGAATGTCAAAATCTCTTCTCACTGTCTCTCCCCTCACATCATATTTAATGTGGTATTTGGACTTCCGGAGCACTAGGGGGCAGAAGGTTAACCCCGCCTTGGCCAGGGAAGTTCCCCTTATTATTGGTATGGCCCAATCAGTCCACCTGGGACTTATTGGCTTATATAAGGGGAGTCTCATTTTGTGGCAGAGGGGGAAGGTGCTGGCTTGACAAGAGGCCAGTACTAGAGAACATGGTATATGTGGCGGCTAGGCTGATGGCTAGGCTGATGGCTAGGCTGATGGCTAGGCTGATGGCTAGGCTGATGGCTAGGCTGATGGCTAGGCTGATGGCTAGGCTGGTGGCTAGGCTGGTGGCTAGGCTGGTGGCTAGGCTGGTGGCTGTCATACCGTAGGACCCCGTTATTGTTGCTGGCAACTATATTTATTATTAGGGACCGAGCCAAACTTGGCAAGGACCCTATTGAAACCCTCGTGTTTATTCTTATTCTTATTTTCCCTCATCTTCGACTGCATTTTTCCCCCCCTGCACATATTCGAAAACTCATTTTTTCTTGGTGCATTTTGTGGGACTGGTGAAAAATTTGATATTCTAGCCCTCAAATTCACATTCGCCCCTAGGTGGCGCTATACCAACTATGCCAAAATTTCAACGTTTGCACAAGCATAACTCGTCACCGGTTGGACCTAAACTCATGAGACTTTGCACACATATTCAAATCCTCATAATGAAGAAATTTGCAGATACTAACTTAGCACTTCCGGTAGCCAGATTTCCCGCCATTTTGAATTTAGTTCAAAACAGTAAATTCCCCAAGGATCCCAGGTTTTTCGACTTTGACATAAATCCTTTGGCAGATATCATCTATGGCCCATTATCTTCAATCTGACATAAGGATTAGTCTGTAGGATAAATTTCAAAGTACCCATGAGCCATTGAGTTCAAAAAGGGGTGTGTTTTTCACCCCAAAAATAGTAAATTGCACATATCTACATTAATTGGACTCCTATGGTGTTGGACCTCTCTACTAAAGTTGTTCAGAATCAAATTCTGAACAAGATTGAGTCAACAATTTTTCAAATGGGGCGTGGCATCGAAGTGGGCGTGGCCCGATACTAAAATAGCCACAGTTCATAGACGCAATGTTTGATTTGAGCGGGACCAACTCAATGGCCATTAGGTACCAAAGTTCTAACTGCTCACCAAAAATTAAGTCGATTTAAAATACAACATGGCCGCCAGAGGCTCAAAATCACTCTGCGGACACCGTAATAGTTATGAATATGAAATTCACAGGACACGTGTAGACTGGTGCCGGTAGCTCACATACCAAAAATCGTGTTTCTCATGTGTGTAGCGCCCCCTACAGGAACTTTAAAATGCAGCCCCTACGTCACGTTTCACCAATATGTATGAAACTCGGTAAGCACGTACAAGGTCACAATATCTACAGAAAAGCCTCTTGGACCCATGCCCCAAAACCCACCGGAAGTCGGAAATTTTAATTTTTTCATTTTCACTCTCGGCGGCCATTTTGAATTTTTTTCACTTTTTGGCCTTGTATTTGAATGAACTCCTCCTAGGGAATTAATCGGATCTGCTTCAAAATTGGTCAGTACAGTCAATAAATGGTGCCGAACCAACGCCGTGCTATTTGTGACTGTACGTTGAAGGGCGTGTCCGTGGCGTGCCGTCAAAGTTGGCCATTTTTGAATTCCGTCGCCTTGTATTTGAACTAACTCCTCCTAGGGAATTTATCGAATCTGCTTCCAAATTGGTCAGTACAGTCATGAAATGGTGCTGAATAAACGCCGTGCTATTTGGGACTGTACGTTGAAGGGCGTGTCCGTGGCGTGATGTCAAAGTTGGCCATTTTGAATGGAATTTCACTTTTTCGCATTGTATTTGAACAAACTCCTCCTAGGGAATTTATCGCATCTGCTTCACAATTGGTTAGTACAGTCAAAAAATGGTGCTGAACCAACGCCGTGCTATTTGTGACTGTACGTTGAAGGGCGTGGCCGTGGCGTGCCGTCAAAGTTGGCCATTTTTGAATTCCGTCGCCTTGTATTTGAACTAACTCCTCCTAGGGAATTTATCGGATCATTGATGTAGGGTTAATAATGTTAGTTAAAGTTGTTACAACATGTAATTCAGTTAAATGTGGTCTTACATGTTAATGTCAAAACAATCAGTAGGACACCACAGGGCACCTCTGCTTCTACAGATTACATAAATTTGCGAATTTTTTTTAAAACTGCGCTTTTTTAAAACTGCGCGCAGTGATGAACGGGACCTCGTGCCGGCTTGCGGCTGCGTCACGTGCGGTCCTAACATGTGCACATCTTGCCAGCACACATGTTACGACGGCCCGGCGCGATTTTTTTTTAAAACTGCGCGCAGTGATGAACGGGACCTCGTAGTGGCGGCTGCAAGCCGGCGCGAGGTCCCGTTCATCACTGCGCGCAGTTTTTTCTTCTTCTTATTTTCCCTCATCTTCGACTGCATTTTTCCCCCCCTGAACATATTCTAAAACTCAATTTTTCTTGGTGCATTTTGTGGGACTGGTGAAAAATTTGATATTCTAGCCCTCAAATTCACATTCGCCCCTAGGTGGCGCTATACCAACTATGCCAAAATTTCAACGTTTGCACAAGCATAACTCGTCACCGGTTGGACCTAAACTCATGAAACTTTGCACACATATGCAAATCCTCATAATGAACAAATTTGCAGATATTAACTTAGCACTTCCGGTAGCCAGATTTCCCGCCATTTTGAATTTAGTTAAAAACAGTAAATTCCCCAAGGATCCCAGGTTTTTCGACTTTGACATAAATCCTTTGGCACATATCATCTATGGCCCATTATCTTCAATCTGACATAAGGATTAGTCTGTAGGATAAATTTCAAAGTACCCATGAGCCATTGAGTTCAAAAAGCGGTGTGTTTTTCACCCCAAAAATAGTAAATTACACATATCTACATTAATTGTACTCCTATGGTGTTGGACCTCTCTACTAAAGTTGTTCAGAATCAAATTCTGAACAAGATTAATTCAACATTTTTTCAAATGGGGCGTGGCTTCGAAATGGGCGTGGCCTGTTACTAAAATAGCCACAGTTCATAGACGCAATGTTTGATTTGAGCACGACCAACTCAATGGCCGTTAGGTCCCAAAGTTCTAACTGCTCAATTAAAATTAAGTCGATTTAAAAAACAACATGGCCGCCAGAGGCTCAAAATCACTCTGCGGACACCGTAATAGTTATGAATATGAAATTCACAGGACACGTGTAAACTGATGCCGATAGCTCACATACCAAAATTCGTGTTTCTATTTTTTGTAGCGCCCCCTACAGGAACTTTAAAATGCAGCCCCTACGTCACATTTCACCAATATGTATGAAACTCAGTATTCACGTACAATGTGCCCATACCTACAGAAAAGCCTCTTGGACCCATGCCCCAAACTCCACAGGAAGTCGGCTATTTGCATTTCTAATTTTCACTTTTGGCGGCCATTTTGAATTTTTTTCACTTTTTTGCCTTGTATTTGAATGAACTCCTCCTAGGGAATTTATCGGATCTGCTTCAAAATTGGTCAGTACAGTCAATAAATGGTGCCGAACCAACGCCGTGCTATTTGTGACTGTACGTTGAAGGGCGTGTCCTTGGCGTGCCGTCAAAGTTGGCCATTTTTGAATTCCGTCGCCTTGTATTTGAACTAACTCCTCCTAGGGAATTTATCGAATCTGCTTCCAAATTGGTCAGTACAGTCATGAAATGGTGCTGAATAAACGCCGTGCTATTTGGGACTGTACGTTGAAGGGCGTGTCCGTGGCGTGATGTCAAAGTTGGCCATTTTGAATGGAATTTCACTTTTTCGCATTGTATTTGAACAAACTCCTCCTAGGGAATTTATCGCATCTGCTTCACAATTGGTTAGTACAGTCAAAAAATGGTGCTGAACCAACACCGTGCTATTTGTGACTGTACATTGAAGGGCGTGGCCGTGGCGTGCCGTCAAAGTTGGCCATTTTTGAATTCCGTCGCCTTGTATTTGAACTAACTCCTCCTAGGGAATTTATCGGATCATTGATGTAGGGTTAATAATGTTAGTTAAAGTTGTTACAACATGTAATTCAGTTAAATGTGCTCTTACATGTTAATGTCAAAACAATCAGTAGGACACCACAGGGCACCTCTGCTTCTACAGATTACATGAATTCGCGAATTTTTTTTTTAACTGCGCTTTTTTAAAACTGCGCGCAGTGATGAACGGGGGATTAGTCTGTACAATAAAGTTTAAAGCTCCCATGAGCCTTTCAGTTCTAAAATGGGTGTGGTTAAAAATTACTCAAAAGTTAATTGCTCATATCAACACCAACTTTCACTCCTATGATGTTGACCCAGATACAAAAGTTGTTCCGAATCAAATTCTGAACAAGATAGAGTAAAAAAAAAAAATTATGGGGCGTGGCTTCAAAATGGGCGTGGCCTGTTACTAAAATAGCCACAGTTCATAGACGCAATGTTTGATTTGAGCGGGACCAACTCAGTGGCCTTTGGGGACCAAAGTTCTAACTGCTCAAGTAAAATGACGTCGATTGGAAAAACAACATGGCCGCCAGAGGAGGGTAAATCACACTGCGGAGACCGTAATAGTTATGAATATGAAATTCACAGGACACGTGTAGACTGTTGCCTGTAGCTCACATACCAAAAATCGTGGTTGTCATGTTTGTAGCGCCCCCTACAGGAACTTTAAAAACCAGCCCCTGCGTCACGTTTCACCAATATGTATGAAACTCGGTAGGTCCGTACAACATGCCAATACCTACAGAAAAGCCTCTTGGAACCATGCCCCAAAACCCACCGGAAGTCGGCTGTTCTCTTTTTTAATTTGCACTTTTACCGGCAAATTTCACTTTTTTACTGGCAAATTTCACTTTTTCGCCTTGTATTTGAACGAACTCCTCCTAGGGAATTTATCGGATCTGCTTCACAATTGGTCAGTACAGTCATGAAATGGAGCTGAACCAACGCCGTGTTATTTGTGACTCTACGTTGAAGGGCGTGTCCGTGGCGTGCCGTCAAAGTTGGCCATTTTGAATGGAATTTTTTCACTTTTTCGCCTTGTATTTCAACAAACTCCTCCTAGGGAATGTATCTCATCTGCTTCTACAGATTACATAAATTCGCTAAAAGTTAAAATTACATAATTTCGCTAAAAATTCAAATTAAAACTGCGCGCAGTGATGAACGGGACCTCGTTTTAGAAAGTTTTAATAAGTTAATTAAGTTTTAGTAGTTTTAAAAAAGCGCACATGTTACGAGGTCCCGTTCATCACTGCGCGCAGTTTTAAAAAAGCGCACATGTTACGAGGTCCCGTTCATCACTGCGCGCAGTTTTAAAAAAGCGCACATGTTACGAGGTCCCGTTCATCACTGCGCGCAGTTTTAATTAGGGACCGAGCCAAACATGGCAAGGACCCTATTGAAACCCTCGTGTTTCTTCTTCTTATTATTTTTAGCCACTTCGACTGCATTTTTCCCCCCCTGAACATATACGAAAACTCATTTTTATTTGGCACATTTGTGGGGACTGGTGAAAAATTTGATATTCTAGCCCTCAAATTCACATTCGCCCCTAGGTGGCGCTATGGCAACTGTTCAAAAGTGCAAACTTTGCACAAGCAGCACGCGTCACCGGTTTGACCTACACTCATGAAACTTTGCACACATATGCATATCCTCATGATGAACAAAAAAGTCTCTTGAACTGAACACTTCCGGTAGCCATATTTTCCGCCATTTTGAATTTAGTTAAAAACAGTAAATTCCCCAAGGATCCTAGGTTTTTCGACTTTGACAAAAATCCTTTGGCACATATCATCTATGGCCCATTATCTTCAATCTGACTTAAGGATTAGTCTGTACAATAAAGTTTAGAGCACCAATGAGTTCTAAAAGTGGTGTGGTTGAAACCTCGAAAATAGTTAATTGCTCATATCAACGTCAAGTTGGACGCCTATGATGTTGGCCCCAATACAAAAGTTGTTCAGAATCAAATTATGAACAAGATAAAGTCAACATATTTTCAAATGGGGCGTGGCATCGAAATGGGCGTGGCCTGACACTAAAATCGCCACAGTTCATAGACGCAATGTTTGATTTGAGCGGAACCCACTCAGTGGCCGTTAGGTACCAAAGTTCTAACTGCTCAATTAAAATTAAGTCGATTGAAAAAACAACATGGCCGCCACAGGCTCTGGTGTCAGGGTAAATCCCTGTGCGGAGACCGTAATAGTTATGAATATGAAATTCACAGGACACGTGTAGACTGGTGCCGATAGCTCACATACCAAAATTCGTGTTTCTATTTTTTGTAGCGCCCCCTACAGGAACTTTAAAAAGCAGCCCCTGCGCCACGTTTCACCAATATGTATGAAAATCGGTAGGCACATATAAGGTCCCATGACCTACAGAAAAGCCTCTTGGACCCATGCTCCAAACCCCACCGGAAGTCGGAAATTTTAATTTTTTCATTTTCACTCTCGGCGGCCATTTTGAAAATTTTGTAACTTTTTTGCCTTGTATTTGAATGAACTCCTCCTAGGGAATTTATCGGATCTCCTTCAAAATTGGTCAGTACAGTCATGACATGGAGCTCAACCAACGCCGTGCTATTTGTGACTGTACGTTGAAGGGCGTGTCCGTGGCGTGCCGTCAAAGTTGGCCATTTTGGATTCCGTGGTCTTATTTTCACTTTTTTCCCCTTGTATTTGAACAAACTCCTCCTAGGGTATTTATCGGATCTGCTTCACAATTACTCAGTACAGTCAAAAAATGGTGCTCAACCAACGCCGTGTTATTTGTGACTGTACGTTGAATGCCGTGGCCGTGGCGTGCCGTCAAAGTTGGCCGTTTTGAATTCCATGGTCTTATTTTCGCTTTTTTCCCCTTGTATTTGAACGAACTCCTCCTAGGGTATTTATCGGATCTGCTTCACAATTAGTCAGTACAGTCAAAAAATGGTGCTCAACCAACGCCGTGTTATTTGCGACTGTACGTTGAAGGGCGTGTCCGTGGCGTGCCGTCAAATTTGTCCGTTTTGAATTCCGTGGTCTTATTTTCGCTTTTATCCCCTTGTATTTGAACGAACTCCTCCTAGGGTATTTATTGGATCTGCTTCTCAATTAGTCAGTACAGTCAAAAAATGGTGCTCAACCAACGCCGTGTTATTTGTGACTGTACGTTGAAGGGCATGGCCGTGGCGTGCTGTCAAAGTTGGCCATTTTGAATGGAATTCTTTCACTTTTTCGCCTTGTATTTCAACTAACTCCTCCTAGGGAATTTATCGGATCATTGATGTAGGGTTAATGAACATGTAATTCAGTTAAATGTGCTCTTACATGTTAATGTCAAAACAATCAGTAGGACACCACAGGGCACCTCTGCTTCTACAGATTACATAAATTTGCGAATTTTTTTTAAAACTGCGCTTTTTTAAAACTGCGCGCAGTGATGAACGGGACCTCGTGCCGGCTTGCGGCTGCGTCACGTGCGGTCCTAACATGTGCACATCTTGCCAGCACACATGTTAGGACGGCACGTGACGCGGCCGCAAGCCGGCGCGATTTTTTTTTAAAACTGCGCGCAGTGATGAACGGGACCTCGTACCGGCGGCCGCAAGCCGGCGCGAGGTCCCGTTCATCACTGCGCGCAGTTTTAATTAGGGGTCCTACGGAATCTCCGTAGGAAACCTATTGTATTCGTTAGTATTATTATTATTATTATTATTATTTTTATTCTGACTTTTTGGCTCCAAAAGTTATAAAAATTGGCAGGCTTGTAGAACTCATAAAGTTAGTAAAGGAATCAAAAGATGGTCCAGAATAACACATAGGTGGCGCTATAACAAGGCCTTGAAGTTCAGGACTTCAACAGGCTGCCATTACCACTAGGAAGGTACAATTTGTATGAAACTTGGTATACATGCACCATTTCTCATGATGAACAACTTTCACATTGCAACCCATATGGTCAGACCATTGGGATATAGTGCAGTGACCACAACTTGACCAAACACCCACACATTAACTCCTTTGGTGCTGAAAGTGGGAAAAGCTCCAAACTTGGCACACATGTACCAGGTCACTGTGGGACTATAGGGTGATCAAATAATAGCAATAAGGCAAAAGATGGCAGAGATATGTATTTTAAAGTGAAATACATGCATATGTATACAGCTCTACAACATGTTTAAACAGCTCCAACATTGCATCCAAAAGACCTAGGCCCAGCTGTTGAATGTGGCTATTAAGAGGAGATTCCATAGTATACCCATGCCAAATTTGAAGACTATATCTGAAAAAACAACCAAAAAACATTAGTTTGAAGTTCTCCCTTCTGAACCATGGCCTCTCTACAATGCCGGCTGGGCCTTAAAGGGGTACACACGTTATTTCGCAAACATCCATTTGACAGTGGATTTTGACACAATAGGCTTTAGAAACATGGTTGGTGATTGTTTTGATATGTTAACTGCCGGAAAACCAGTTTTTAAGGCATACCAATGCATATTACCATACTAACCAAGCTCACCATACCTCCACATAGGAAAGACTTATATTTCTCAAAATATACTCCAATCTGCCCTTGGCAGTCTACGGTCATACTGTCGGTCATACTGTCAAACTGTCATATTGTCGTTCATACAGTCATACTGTCATACTTTTGTTCATACAGTCATACGGTCATACTGTCAGTTATACAGTCATACTGTTGGTCATACTGTCATACAGTCATACTGTCTGTCATACTGTCATACTGTCGGTCATAGTGTTGGTCGTACTGTCATACTGTCAGTCATATAGTTGGTCATACAGTCATACAGTTGGTCATACAGTCATACAGTTGGTCATACTGTCATACTGTCTGTCATACTGTCATGTGAGAATGTCAAAATCTCTTCTCACTGTCTCTCCCCTCACATCATATTTAATGTGGTATTTGGACTTCCGGAGCACTAGGGGGCAGAAGGTTAACCCCGCCTTGGCCAGGGAAGTTCCCCTTATTATTGGTATGGCCCAATCAGTCCACCTGGGACTCATTGGATTATATAAGGGGAGTCTCATTTTGTGGTAGAGGGGGAAGGTGCTGGCTTGACAAGAGGCGAGTACTAGAGCACATGGTATATGTGGCTGCTAGGCTGATGGCTAGGCTGATGGCTAGGCTGATGGCTAGGCTGATGGCTAGGCTGATGGCTAGGCTGGTGGCTAGGCTGGTGGCTAGGCTGGTGGCTAGGCTGGTGGCTAGGCTGGTGGCTGTTATACCGTAGGACCCCGTTATTGTTGCTGGCAACTATATTTATTAGGGGTCCTACGGAATCCGTAGGAAACCTATTGTATTCGTTAGTATTATTATTTTTATTCTGACTTTCTGGCTCCAAAAGTTATAAAAATTGGCAGGCTTATAGAACTCGTAGAGTTGGTTAAGGAATCAAAAGATGGGCCAGAATAACACATAGGTGGCGCTATAACAAGGCCTTGAAGTTCAGGACTTCAAGAGGCTGCCATTACCACTAGGAAGGGGCAATTTGTATGAAACTTGGTATACATGCACCATTTGTCATGATGAACAACTTTCACATTGCAACCCATATGGTCAGACCATCGGGATATAGTGCAGTGACCACAACTTGACCAAACACCCACACATTAACTCCTTTGGTGCTGAAAGTGGGAAAAGCTCCAAACTTGGCACACATGTACCAGGTCACTGTGGGACTATAGGGTGATCAAATAATAGCAATAAGGCAAAAGACGGCCGAGATATGCATTTTAAAGTGAAATACATGCACATGTATACAGCTCTACAACACGTTCAAACAGCTCCAACATTGCATCCAAAACACCTAGGCCCAGCTGTTGAATGTGGCTATTAAGAGGAGATTCCATAGTATACCCATGCCAAATTTGAAGACTATATCTGAAAAAACAATCAAAAAACATTAGTTTGAAGTTCTCCCTTCTGAACCATGGCCTCAATACAATGCAGGATGGGCCTTAAAGGGGTACACACGTTATTTCGCAAACATCCATTTGACAGTGGATTTTCACACAATAGGCTTTAGAAACATGGTTGGTGATTGTTTTGATATGTTAACTGCCGGAAAACCAGTTTTTAAGGCATACCAATGCATATTACCATACTAACCAAGCTCACCATACCTCCACATAGGAAAGACTTATATTTCTCAAAATATACTCCAATCTGCCCTTGGCAGTCTACGGTCATACTGTCGGTCATACTGTCAAACTGTCATATTGTCGTTCATACAGTCATACTGTCATACTTTTGTTCATACAGTCATACGGTCATACTGTCAGTTATACAGTCATACTGTTGGTCATACTGTCATACAGTCATACTGTCTGTCATACTGTCATACTGTCGGTCATAGTGTTGGTCGTACTGTCATACTGTCAGTCATATAGTTGGTCATACAGTCATACAGTTGGTCATACAGTCATACAGTTGGTCATACTGTCATACTGTCTGTCATACTGTCATGTGAGAATGTCAAAATCTCTTCTCACTGTCTCTCCCCTCACATCATATTTAATGTGGTATTTGGACTTCCGGAGCACTAGGGGGCAGAAGGTTAACCCCACCTTGGCCAGGGAAGTTCCCCTTATTATTGGTATGGCCCAATCAGTCCACCTGGGACTCATTGGCTTATATAAGGGGAGTCTCATTTTGTGGTAGAGGGGGAAGGTGCTGGCTTGACAAGAGGCCAGTACTAGAGCACATGGTATATGTGGCTGCTGGCTGGGCTGCTGGCTGGGCTGCTGGCTGGGCTGCTGGCTGGGCTGCTGGCTGGGCTGCTGGCTGGGCTGCTGGCTGGGCTGCTGGCTGGGCTGCTGGCTAGGCTGCTGGCTGTTATACCGTAGGACCCCGTTATTGTTGCTGGCAACTATATTTATTATTATTATTATTATTATTATTTTTATTCTGACTTTTTGGCTCCAAAAGTTATAAAAATTGGCAGGCTTGTAGAACTCATAAAGTTAGTAAAGGAATCAAAAGATGGTCCAGAATAACACATAGGTGGCGCTATAACAAGGCCTTGAAGTTCAGGACTTCAACAGGCTGCCATTACCACTAGGAAGGTACAATTTGTATGAAACTTGGTATACATGCACCATTTCTCATGATGAACAACTTTCACATTGCAACCCATATGGTCAGACCATTGGGATATAGTGCAGTGACCACAACTTGACCAAACACCCACACATTAACTCCTTTGGTGCTGAAAGTGGGAAAAGCTCCAAACTTGGCACACATGTACCAGGTCACGGTGGGACTATAGGGTGATCAAATAATAGCAATAAGGCAAAAGATGGCAGAGATATGTATTTTAAAGTGAAATACATGCATATGTATACAGCTCTACAACATGTTTAAACAGCTCCAACATTGCATCCAAAAGACCTAGGCCCAGCTGTTGAATGTGGCTATTAAGAGGAGATTCCATAGTATACCCATGCCAAATTTGAAGACTATATCTGAAAAAACAACCAAAAAACATTAGTTTGAAGTTCTCCCTTCTGAACCATGGCCTCTCTACAATGCAGGCTGGGCCTTAAAGGGGTACACACGTTATTTCGCAAACATCTGTTTGACAGTGGATTTTGACACAGTAGGCTTTAGAAACATGGTTGGTGATTGTTTTGATATGTTAACTGCCGGAAAACCAGTTTTTAACAATGCATATTACCATACCAACCAAGCTCACCATACCTCCACATAGGAAAGACTTATATTTCTCAAAATATACTCCAATCTGCCCTTGGCAGTCTACAGTCATACTGTCGGTCATACCGTCATACTGTCATATTGTCGTGCATACAGTCATACGGTCATACTGTCATACTTTCGTTCATACAGTCATACGGTCATACTGTCAGTTATACAGTCATACTGTTGGTCATACTGTCATACAGTCATACTGTCATACTGTCGGTCATAGTGTTGGTCGTACTGTCATACTGTCGGTAATACAGTTGGTCATACAGTCATACAGTTGGTCATACAGTCATACAGTTGGTCATACTGTCATACTGTCTGTCATACTGTCATGTGAGTGTCAAAATCTCTTCTCACTGTCTCTCCCCTCACATCATATTTAATGTGGTATTTGGACTTCCGGAGCACTAGGGGGCAGAAGGTTAACCCCGCCTTGGCCAGGGAAGTTCCCCTTATTATTGGTATGGCCCAATCAGTCCACCTGGGACTTATTGGCTTATATAAGGGGAGTCTCATTTTGTGGTAGAGGGGGAAGGTGCTGGCTTGACAAGAGGCCAGTACTAGAGCACATGGTATATGTGGTGGCTAGGCTGGTGGCTAGGCTGGTGGCTAGGCTGGTGGCTAGGCTGGTGGCTAGGCTGGTGGCTGTTATACCGTAGGACCCCGTTATTGTTGCTGGCAACTATATTTATTATTATTTTTATCCTGACTTTTTGGCTCCAAAAGTTATAAAAATTGGCAGGCTTGTAGAACTCATAAAGTTAGTAAAGGAATCAAAAGATGGTCCAGAATAACACATAGGTGGCGCTATAACAAGGCCTTGAAGTTCAGGACTTCAACAGGCTGCCATTACCACTAGGAAGGTACAATTTGTATGAAACTTGGTATACATGCACCATTTGTCATGATGAACAACTTTCACATTGCAACCCATATGGTCAGACCATTGGGATATAGTTCAGTGACCACAACTTGACCAAACACCCACACATTAACTCCTTTGGTGCTGAAAGTGAGAAAAGCTCCAAACTTGGCACACATGTACCAGGTCACTGTGGGACTATAGGGTGATCAAATACTAGCAATAAGGCAAAAGATGGCAGAGATATGTATTTTAAAGTGAAATACATGCATATGTATACAGCTCTACAACATGTTTAAACAGCTCCAACATTGCATCCAAAAGACCTAGGCCCAGCTTTTGAATGTGGCTATTAAGAGGAGATTCCATAGTATACCCATGCCAAATTTGAAGACTATATCTGAAAAAACAACCAAAAAACATTAGTTTGAAGTTATCCCTTCTGAACCATGGCCTCACTACAATGCAGGATGGGCCTTAAAGGGGTACACACGTTATTTTGCAAACAGTGGATTTTGACACAGTAGGCTTTAGTAACATGGTTGGTGATTGTTTTGATATGTTAACTGCCGGAAAACCAGTTTTTAAGGCACCATACCTCCACATAGGAAAGACTTATATTTCTCAAAATATACTCCAATCTGCCCTTGGCAGTCTACGGTCATACTGTCGGTCATACTGTCAAACTGTCATATTGTCGTTCATACAGTCATACAGTCATACTTTTGTTCATACAGTCATACGGTCATACTGTCAGTTATACAGTCATACTGTTGGTCATACTGTCATACAGTCATACTGTCTGTCATACTGTCATACTGTCGGTCATACAGTCATACTGTTGGTCATACTGTCATACTTTCGTTCATACAGTCATACTGTCGGTTATACAGTCATACTGTTGGTCATACTGTCATACTGTCTGTCATACTGTCGGTCAAACTGTCATACTGTCGGTCATACGGTCATGTGAGAATGTGAAAATCCCTTCTCACTGTCTCTCCCCACACATATTTAATGTGGTATTTGGACTTCTGGAGCACTAAGGGGCAGAAGGTGCCTTGGCCAGGGAAGTTCCCCTTGTTATTGGTATGGCCCAATCAGTCCACCTGGGACTTATTGGCTTATATAAGGGGAGTCTCATGTTGTGGCAGAGGGGGAAGGTGCTGGCTTGACAAGAGGCCAGTACTGGAGCACATGGTATATGTGGCAGCTAGGCTGATGGCTAGGCTGATGGCTAGGCTGATGGCTAGGCTGATGGCTAGGCTGGTGGCTAGGCTGATGGCTAGGCTGGTGGCTAGGCTGGTGGCTAGGCTGGTGGCTAGGCTGATGGCTAGGCTGGTGGCTAGGCTGGTGGCTAGGCTGGTGGCTAGGCTGGTGGCTAGGCTGGTGGCTGTCATACCGTAGGACCCCGTTATTGTTGCTGGCAACTATATTTATTATTATTATTATTATTATTATTATTATTATTCAATACAATACAATATGATACAATACGATACAACATGATCAAATACAATACAATATGATACAATACAATATGATACAATACAACACACGATTGTTCTCTATACATGATGTTTATTTCTTTATTATCTCAATACTCCAGCACCTCTCTCCCTCCATGGTGGCTTATTGATTGATTAGTAATGCCTTCCTTGTGTTTCTGCTAAGTAGATAATTCTATTTCACAGGTTGGTTGGTGGCAAACGGAGCTCCTGATAACGCCTCTGTCTCTGAGCCATGGGGAGGTCTCTCCTCCTCCTGGTTAGACTGTCTCTGATTCATGAGGAGGTGTCTCCTCCTGGTTAGACTGTCTCTGATTCATGAGGAGGTGTCTCCTCCTGGTTAGACTGTCTCTGATTCATGAGGAGGTGTCTCCTCCTGGTTAGACTGTCTCTGATTCATGAGGAGGTGTCTCCTCCTGGTTAGACTGTCTCTGATTCATGAGGAGGTGTCTCCTCCTGGTTAGACTGTCTCTGATTCATGAGGAGGTGTCTCCTCCTGGTTAGACTGTCTCTGATTCATGAGGAGGTGTCTCCTCCTGGTTAGACTGTCTCTGAGGACTGGAGTACCCAGCACTGCTTACTCCACTGTGATATGTGTGTGTGTTGGAATGAATGATTATATCAATGATCACATGCGTGTGTGTGTGTGTGTGTGTGTGTGTGTGTGTGTGTGTGTGTGTGTGTGTGTTGTTTATGTGCGTGTGTGTTTATCTATAATAAAATTCATTATTCTCCGAGTCCGGACTGCTGGCAGTGAACAGCGCTCAGAGGATCTGGGGAAGAGGCTCCACCTATGTCGTTCCTCGACTATGTCGTTCCTTCCTAGACTGGGACTGTTCCCCCAGAGCTAACTGGGACTGTTCCCAGAGCCAGACTGGGACTGTATCCTCCCAGTGGCCTGAAAGAAGAGACTTCCACTGACCTGCGTGACTCGCTCCGGGCTACAGCGAATCACAGGACATACTGGGCTTTGAAGGGAAGGACATCTTTTTGGGATTGCAAATACGTCTTCTTGAATTCTAGTTTAACTCCACTAGTTTTGGTGTGTTTGGTCGCGTAATGAGTTTTCTCAACGTAATTTCTGATCATGTTGCGTGACAATACCAAGTGACCAGCGGCGTAGCCCGGGCAGAGCACCCTGCACCTGTGGAGAGGTACAGGAAATGGAAAATACTTTGAGCGACAGCGCGTGCGTCTGTAAAAATATAGTATTTAGCACGGCATTCTCATTCTGTGAGCCTGTAAGCAGAGGAGCATAACAATGGAGTAGGAAGAGGAAGGGGGTCGGGGGGGGCATTAACATAAATATGAAAACAATGTGGAGGAGAGAAGCCCCCCCAGCAGACAGCCCCCCTGGCCTGCATGCAGCTCTAATTAGAAAGAAAAGCCTTTTGACACTAAATTGATTTTTAATTGTTCAGTCTCTGCATTTGTCCAGGTGGCCATATCCATCTCCCCCTTCTTCCCTCCCCTTCTCTCTCTCTCTCTCTCTCTCTCGCTCTCCCTCTCTCTCTGTTTCTCTCTCTCTCTCTCTCTCCCTCTCTCTCCCTCTCGCCATTTCCTGTTTCTGACTCCACCCCTCCCTCTCTATTCCTCTTGTCTATAATCATCATCTCTCTCTCTCTCTCTCTCTCTCTCTCTCTCTCTCTCTCTCTCTCTCTCTCTCTCTCTCTCTCTCTCTCTCTCTCTCTCTCTCTCTCTCTCTCTCTCTCTCTCTCTCTCTCTGTCTGTGTCTGTCTCTCTCTCTCTCCTCTTTAAGTGAAACATGTTTGGTGCTGACTGCATGGTTAGAAGCAATTTCCTGAACAAGAGCAATTCATTCAGAATTAGACAGGGACACACACACACACACATACACATGCACACACACATATACACACACACACACACACACACACACACACATACACACATAAACGCACACACATGCACACACACACACACACACACACACACACACACACCAACAGCAAATATAAGTGTAGCCATAATTGTTGGTAATGCTTTTCCACTCTGGCGAACGCCAGCCTGAGTGCATCCAGAACAGCGTGTTTCTGTTGAGGCTGTAGTGTGTCTGGAGGCCCTCTGGGGGGAGCGCCTCAAGGCCGGGACAGGGAGGGGGTCTCCTGAAGGCCGGGACAGGGAGGTGCTCTCCTGAAGGCCGGAGAGGCAGGGCTGATGGTACCTCAGCAGGAGGGGGAGGGTGGCCCCCACAGCCCCCCCGTGGTGAGCAGCCGGACATGCCCACAGCCCCACACCATCCTGCTCCTCCAAACAGACATGAGGCCACTGACCTGTAGAGACGCTGACCCCTGGCTGACCCCTGGCTGACCTCTGGCTGACCTTGGGTAGGACTGTAGTCTCAGCTCAGCTTTGCTGTGCTGCAGGACTCTGAGAGCCACGAGGAGCTTCATTAATCCTCCATGCTGAGGCAGAGGGAATGTGTCCTGAAGAGTTTGCTGTGATGAAAAAGGGTTTGTTAGAAGACAGGGGAGAGGAAACACCGTCCGGGGCAGACAGTCAGTCAGAGAGACAGACAGTTAGACAGACAGACAGACAAACAGACAGTCAGACCGAGAGACAGTAAGTCAGAGAGACAGTCAGTCAGACATTCAGACAGACAGGCCCTATGAAAGGCAGGCAGATCATGCGATTGCATTGCTCTGTACAGACAGACAGACAGTCTGTCAGAAAGACAGACAGTCAGACAGACAGTCAGACAGACAGGCCCTATGAAAGGCAGGGAGATCATGCGATTGCGTTGCTCTGTGACCTTTACACCTCTCCCTTCGTACCGCCTCTACATTCCACACATTGAAACCCTGACCTTTGTAGAACCATTATAGAAGCCTCTAATCTGAATGACTGGAGAACGGACCCACACACTCACACACACACACACACACACACGCACGCACAAACTGACACACGCACAAACTGACACACGCACACAGGCACACACACACACACACACACACACACACACACACACGCACACACACACACACACACACACACACACACACACACATATACACACACACACACACACACACACACACATATATACACACACATAAGATAGATAACATAAGATAGTCCTTTATTAATCCCCCTTAGTAGAAATGACCAGCAGTATAGTGGGAAAAGAGATTGCGAAACAAGAGTATATATACAAATAAAATATACCAATTAGAAAATAAAATATAATAAAAAACTATTAGAATAAAGATAAACATACTATATACATGTAACTGTCCGTTTGTAGGTGACTTGTGCATTAAAAAATAAATATGACTATAAGTATAAATGTGTCAATGTGCAGAGGTTCCTGCAGAGGTAAAGATAATGAAATAAATAACAAGGTTTAAACAACAATAGTCCTGAGGTGTGGGGTTTAGTCCTTAATCAAGTCTAGAAAAGGAGGTGTTGGGGCTTTGGAGGTGTTTGGAGCGGGGGGTTGAGGTGTTGTAAAGTCTGAAAGCTGATGGGACGAAAGAGCCCCCCAAGCGCTTTGAGGCACGTGGCTGAATGAGTCTGTGGCTGAACGTGCTCCTGAGTTGCCTCAGCTCGGCGTAGAGAGGGTGAGAGGGATTGTCCATGATCGCCTGCAGCTTTCCTCTCATCCTCCTCTCTGTCACAGCCTCCACACAGTCCAGCTTCATCCCCACCACAGAGCTCGCCTTCCTCACCAGCTTATTCAGCTTGCTGGCACCTCCGCTCCCGATGCCTCCTCCCCAGCACACTGCAGCAAAAAAGATGGCACTGGCTACCACAGATTGGTGAACATCCGTAGCAGCCTAGTGCACACATTGAAAGACCTGAGCCTCCTCAGGAAGAACAGCCTGCTCTGTCCCTTCCTGTAGAGGCCCTCTGTGTTGTCTGACCAGTCCAGTTTATTGTTTAGATGCACCCCAAGGAACTTGTAGGTGTCCACCATCTCCACCCCCTCCCCGTTTATGGAAACAGGTATTGGGGGGCTCTTTCTGTGCTGGAAGTCCACCACCAGCTCCTTGGTTTTCCCGGTGTTGAGCTGAAGGTGGTTCCTGTCACACCATCCCACAAAGTTCTCTGCTTGTCACCACGTCTGACAAGCAGTGTCGCAGCCTGACATACTGGCCATGAGGTAGTTAGTAATCCATGCCACCATGTCAGGATCCACCTGCATCGCTTAGAGCTTCTTAGCCAGTTGGATTGGCTGGACGGTGTCGAAAGCACTGGAGAAGTCGAAGAACATGATCCTCACCATGCTTTGCGGCCTCTCCAGGTGCGTGTAAGCTCTGTGAAGCAGGCAGATGATGGCGTCCTCCACGCCAATGTCAGTCTGGTACGCAAACTGCAGTGGGTCCAGGCAGTCCCGCACCAAGGGCCTGAGGTGCTTCAGGACCAGCCCTCTCTATATGCTTTCCCTCACCAAGTAAGTACCAACAGGTCCCTGTGCAAGGTGACACGTGCCAGCATTTACACAGGACACAAAATGTAGACTGTGCTTTATACTGTCTAATACACACACACACACACACACACACACACACACACACACACACACATGCACACACACACACACACATGAACGCACGCACAGCAGTCATAAATGCATCCTATAGCCTTCGTCTTCCTCTCAGTTTGTTTGGCAAAGGCCAGATGCGATAATGGCGCCGACATTTCCCCAGCTTCCTGTATGTTAATGTGAGAGCGGAGCCGCTCGTTATGCCGCTCCGCAGCGCGCCGCAGCGCTCACATCATTTTGAATTGCAAAATGCCAAATGTGGAAGGACACATTGTTTGTAATGCCGTCGGTGTTGTGCATTTAGAGAAAATATAGCAGAACCCTGCTGTGTGTATGAAGATAGTGTGTGTGTGTGTGTGTGTGTGTTAGTGTGTGTGTGTGTGTGTGTGTGTGTGTGTGTGTGTCTATGTGTGTGGATGTGTGTGTGGCGGGGGTAGCAGACTAGACAGTTATATTGATTGAATGAAGAGAGAGAGAGAGAGAGGGCTGGATGGATAGAAAGTCAAAGAGCGAGATGAGATAGATGTGATATGGTGATAGATATACAGATCAATAGATTGATAGGTAGATAAAACAGAGGCTAGGACGAGGAGTCAGTAAGTATTGACCATCATGTGTCCATCTGATATAATTGGTAATGTTCCACTGAGCAATGAGACCATCAATCCCCAGTATCCCCAGGATAACATGAATTGATCACAGGGAAAGCAGTCAATATATTCACCAATATATGCTTTCCCTCACCAAGTCTACAATCTGTTGTGTGTTTCACTTTCCGTCTGCATATTTAGCTCCACACCCAGTGAAATAACACATGAGCAGCCTGCCAAACAGCCGACCAACAGGCGGTCAGTAAACAGGAGGCGATGAGCGGTGAGACAGCGACATCTGGTGGTGTGATAGTCTGTCTGCATGGGGCGAGCTGGGCGTGAGACAGGACGTGATCCTCAAGTTCTAGTCTGACGCCTCGTGCACACTACCACACTACCGTCAACCTCCGTCAACGGACGCATCTCATTGACTTTGCATGGGGCTCCCTCGAAATGCAAAGAAATTGTGGGTCCGTCCGTCAAGTCTTGTGTCCAAAAGTTGAGAAAAGTTTAACTTTCAGGCAGCGACGGATCCGTCACCCAATCAGATCGCGTTATGCAAATATACGCAAGTGCACTGTCAAATGAAATCGCCTTTGTTATACAACCCGGGAAAACACATAGATGCGTCAAAAAGCCCCCATCCCCATACACGGACGTGTACAGTGGGCAAGAGGCGTAAAACCCGTGACAGAGGTCACGTGCTCCAGACACCGGACACCTGTTCCGCTAAATCCTCCCCTTTATGGTCCCTTATCCCGCCCCCTCGCGCATTTCCGTGTTTGCGCACTGGCGTCAAAACTTTGAAGTAGTGTGAAGTACTCTGGTGTTGATGATCCTCCTGATCAAAACGACCTATCCTCCTGATCCGTACTACCGATCACCCTGATCCCGACCACTGATCACCCTGATCCCGACCACTGATCACCCTGATCCCGCTATGAGCGCAGCGCCGGTCCGGTCCGGAGACCTGGAGGAGGACCTGGACCTGGAGGAGGACGAGGACCTGGAGGTGTTCAGCAAGGTAACACCAGCAGAGGAGCTTACTGCAGGCTCGCTCTTGTTTCCGGTGAGGACAGTGAGACAGGACAGTGAGACAGTAAGGAAAGCCTCAGGAAAGTGAGACAGTGAGGCCAGCCCCAGAAGAGTGAGACAGTGACGACAGGACAGTGGGGACAGTGAGACAGTGAGGACCGTGAGTCTTCCTCCAGTGAGGTGCCGCTGCACTCAGGTCTCTTTCCGGACCCTCTTTACGGGCTCTGCCCCGATCTGGTTCACAGTGTTTCCGTTCCGTTCCTGTCAAAACGGCCCTAATTGAAGCCGATCCATTGAAGTGGAGCCCATTGTTGTGGTTCTGCTGACCCCAGCACCAGCAGCAGTGGTGGTTTACCGGAAAGGGCGAAGGAAGTAGACTGGTGTGTGGATTCAGCCTGTTCAGTGGTCTGGGATCAGCCTGTTTACTGGGATCAGCCTGTTCAGTGGTCTGGGATCAGCCTGTTTACTGGGATCAGCATTTTTACTGGGTTCAGCCTGTTCAGTGGTCTGGGATCAGCCTGTTTACTGGTCTGGGATCAGCCTGTTTACTGGGATCAGCCTGTTTACTGGTCTGGGATCAGCCTGTTTACTGGGATCAGCCTGTTTACTGGGATCAGCCTGTTCAGTGGTCTGTCCTTCCTCTGTGGCCCCTTGCTCTGTGGCCCCTTGCTCTGGGGCCCCTTCCTCTGTTGCCCCTTCTTGCTCTGGGGCCCCTTCCTCTGTGGCCCCTTCCTCTGTGGCCCCTTGCTCTGTGGCCCCTTCCTCTGTTGCCCCTTCTTGCTCTGGGGCCCCTTCCTCTGGGGCCCCTTCCTCTGTGGCCCCTTGCTCTGGGGCCCCTTCCTCTGTTGCCCCTTCTTGCTCTGGGGCCCCTTCCTCTGGGGCCCCTTGCTCTGCTCTTGCATGTTTAGTTTGGTTTTGATGGCCCATTCCCTTTCTTCCTGTCAGAATCCGTCGCGGGCTGGTGGCAGCTCAGTGTCCTCGCCCGTGGTCCAGGGGTCCCTGGTCCACTCCCCCGGGTCCCTGGTCCGGTCCTCAGGGTCCATGGTCAACCAGTACGGCTTGGAGGAGGAGGAGGAGGAGGAGGCGGTCGGGGGAAGGGGAAGGGTCCCCACCAGAGACCTCTTTGTCACAGTGGACCACCCTGAGAGTCAGGTCACGGCCATCGAGACCTTCATCGTGTACCGGGTGCTGGCACGGGTGAGTCCTCATAACACTAACCACCACTAACTTAAAGAGGGTCCTCATAACACTAACCACCACTAACTTAAAGAGGGTCCTCATAACACTAACCACCACTAACTTAAAGAGGGTCCTCATAACACTAACCACCACTAACTTAAAGAGGGTCCTCATAACACTAACCACCACTAACTTAAAGAAGGTCCTCATAACACTAACCACCACTAACTTAAAGAGCTCCTTTAAGGTGAGTCGGTCCTCATAACACTAACCACTACTAACCACCACTAACTTAAAGAGCTCCTTTTAGCCAAACAGCAGCACAGAGTGATGATGGATGAGCAGCACAGAGTGACCCCTGAACACAACAAGCACAGGAAACAGGCTCAGCATCAGTCGATACCGGGGTGACGTTGATGCATTTAAGCAAACACAAAGCTTCCAACTACAGGGATTATAAACTAAATGCAATGTGATGCAAGGGTAGTTTTATTTCTAACATTATTCTATCAACACAGACATTTACATCGATAGTTGGGCGTTATAATTGGTTTGCCTCGGGTGTACTGTGGAGTGGGTAAAACTGTTTTTATTGGCAGGCTAGCAGTTCCCCTCGACTTGCGCTAGCCTAGCACCAGCGATTTCTGCAACTAGAAGGACTGAATAAAACATGTTGAAAACAATCTCCAATGAAAAATAACACACTGGCTCACTTGGAAATGAGGTCCGATGTCCAAATTTCCGAACTACCCCTTTAAAATGACTTATATCTGATTCACAGATACAGATACAGTACATCAACAGAGGTTGTTTTTTTTTTATGCATTGACAATATGTAAGGGATAATGTATGCAATGCTGGTCATTATCGGGAAATAAGACAGGGCGAACAGGACACCGACGCGAAGCGGAGGTGTCTTGCTTCGCCCTGAAGGGGCTTATTTTATATAATCACTGGTGACGTTCTATACGTTATCCCGCTTATTACACGACGACTTTCCAAAACTAAAAGAAAAAATAACTTCACACGGTGTGTCTTTTTACAATTACCATTCGTAGTGTTGATCAGCAGAGAAATAGTCTGCCAAAGACGTTGATGTCGCTTAGCAACCGAGTACCGCTGGGGTTGATAAGTTACCGGACTACTTGCGGAGTGATACGAGAGACGTGAATCACTCCACTTTCCCTGACAGCGGTCATTATATGCTTAGCAACGGTCATTATTGAAAAATAATTCACCACCGGAAGTCGGGAAGGCCCATGCAAGTAAACGGAGCGTTCCACAGCATTGAGAAGAGCCGTGTAATAAACACAAATATTGACCTACACTCTGTAACTTTACACTTTGTAAGCTAGACTTGACACTTCCCTACTTTGACCTTTCCTAACTTGACCTTTGCCCTCCAGACCACGCGCGGGGACTTTGATTCCAGCGAGTATGAGGTGCACAGGCGGTACCAAGACTTCCTGTGGCTGAGGGGCCAACTGGAGGAGGCCCACCCCACCCTCATCATCCACGTGGGTAGAACCTTCTAGAGGCCCTCAGGACCCCATACTGCTGCTCTCAACAAACTAGCTCTAGCGTGTTGTTACTGCTGTGATGCACATGGGTAGAACCTTCTAGTAACCTTAAGGACAGACATTACTGCCTTTTTAAACAAGTTAGCTTTAGCATGTTGTTGCTGTGATGCGTGCTGTGATGCTTGTGTTTATGGCCAAACAAAACTGTTGACAGAAGCTATCACCCAATACAGAATGGGCCTGAAGCTATAGAATAAGTTTGGTCTGTCCTTGTGTCAATCTAAAGTCTGATAGTACCTGCTTTGTATTCTTGAGGTAACCAACATGTTCTCACTACTATTGATCTACTCAGACGGAACACATTTCAATGTCCTACGATGCTTCAGCAGTTGGTGCTGGATTGATTTGTCCTCCTGGGTTCATCACCGTGCCTCTGAAGTGATAACCTCCAACAGTTTCTAACGGTCAGTTGTCCGTTCCCAGCCGCTCCCGGAGAAGTTTGTGATGAAGGGGTTGGTGGAGCGCTTCAGCGAGGACTTCATCGAGACGCGGAGGCGCGCTCTGCAGACCTTCCTCAGCAAGACGGCCGAGCATCCGCTGCTGTCCCGCAGCCCGCAGCTAAAGGTCTTCCTCACTGAGCAGGTGAGCTCCTCCCCCGTGCCCCTGTACGGGTGACCCATGTAATGGACCTCCCTGGTCTCCTCTGTGACGCTGTAGTGGGGCCTCAGACGCTCATGGACACAATGATTCTGATGGACTCTGAACGGGCGTACCAAATCGGATGCTTTTATTTTTTGTCGATATTTTTGATAAAATTTACTTTTATGCATTCATTGCAAACTTTATCTCAGTGTTTGCATTTGAGGTGAAACAGGCGGGTTGACTCACTTCAACCCTTGCTTTGCTTCTTCTTGTGTACCCGTCCACCGGGCACCTTGGGTCCTCGTAGCGGGCCTGGGAGGAGACCCTCTTCAGGGGCCCCTGGTAGCGGCCCTTGAAGGAGACCCTCCCCTGGGGTCCTTTTCAGGGCTGCTGGGGCCCTCGTAGCGGCCCTTTGAGGAGACCCTCTTCCGGGGGCCTTCGTAGGGCCTCTGGGGCCCCTGGGCCCTTGTAGCGCCCTGGGAGGAGCCCCTCTTCTGGGGTCCTTCTCAGGGCCACTGGCCTGCTCCAGCCCGTCAGGAGGTGTCTTATAGAGACTCTTACTTTGATGAGGGGCGAGACTGATAAGGTTGGCCTGACTGGAGGGATCCACAGCGCTTAGATTAGGGTTAGGTGTGAATTGTGATTTGCTCAAAGTTTGTGGCCAAGTTTGTGGCCTCTACGTCAACTAGTCCACACTAGCTGATGTTACTGATCCTGTGCCTGGGGAACAGAACGCTCCTCCTCCAGCCTCTACAGGTTTTCTAGATGGAACATCTGTTTTCTAGATGAAACATGTCTAAAATAAGTGTGGTTGTAGTCAAATCCACCATAGGAACAGCAGCACGTATTTCACTGAACTGCAATCCCTTGATTCTGCTGTTCAGGGTCCTTGTTTGGTTTTTAATAGTCGGGATTCCTACTCTTTTGCTGGTAGTAGGTTCTATACACACACACTCACATACACATGCACGCAAGTATGCGTTCACATGCACACAGCCTGTTTTATAATCCCTAAGTGCTAAAGCAGCTTACTAACTCAGTGGCAGCCCCAAGTCAAAGTCCTGCTTGTCTTCCATTCTGGTTCATTCTCCTTCTTATGGTTGAGCTGCACAATCAGTGCTGTTGTTTGGGCCTCTCCTCCATAATGGACTGCAGTGTCCGGGTTCAATGATTAAGACAAACACAAGTTATCAGCCCTCCATTCAGACCAAACTGGAGCTCTGTCTGGAACACAGAGTGGGGCAAGAAGCACAACACAACAAGAAGCACAACACAACAAGAAGCAGAAATGCAACAAGAAGCAGCAGCACAACAAGAACGACAAAATAACAAGAAGCAGCAACACAACAGAAGCAGCAACACAACAAGAAGCAGCAACACATGAACGGAGTGGATCATTCCAGCATGACTTGAAACTAAGTATAACACAACCCATTCTGTCGACACTGGTCAGCGGTCTCGCACTCCAAAAAACTCTTTCATCAACTAGTATCCAATGCTGTTTTTATAGTTGGATGGTGAATTTGTGGTACCATCCAATATGGCCTGGAAACAATAATTCATCTAACATTTAGGGCATTTAGCAGACACTTTTATCCAATGCGACTTGTCTGAAGAAAGAGAAACAACAATCTATCGCTGTCAGTACAGTAAGGATGTTCATAGAACCAAGTGCCACGCACTAACAGTGCTTGGCGCTATGTTAACCAATTCACTGTATATACAACAAAGAAAGCTAGCTAGCTAAGTACTATTTTTAAGTGCCAGGACGTAAAACATACAATAAGTGTGCAAGAGGGGGGGTGTTGGGGTAATGGGGGAGGCTATGCAGAGTCCAGGTGAGCTCTGAACAGGTGAACTCTGAACCAGTGAGTCTTGAGTCTCTTGTTCAGAGTCCAGGTGAATTCTTAACAGGTGAGTCTTGAGTCTCTTGCGGCGGTGGTGAGCGATATACTTTATGATCTAGATCCAGCCTGGTCTCACGTTGTCTCTGACCCTGACCAGGATCTGGCGGCCCACAAGAAGCAGGGCCCCAGCTTCCTTAGCCGGGTGGGGGGCTCTGTGCGCGCCGCGGCCCTGGCGGTGCGGGGCGTCAGGGCCCGGCCCCAGGAGTTCGGGGCCATGCAGGAGTACGCAGACGACTTCAGCTGCAAGATGGCCGCCCTGGACAAGGTCACCCAGAGGATCATCAAGGAGCAGAATGGTGGGGCCCCACACGGACAGAGACAGAGATATAGAAACATAGAATATATAGATATAGAAATGTATAGATAGAAATATATAGAAACATAGAAACAGAAATATATAGATATAAATATATAAATATGTATACACAAAGATATAAACGTAGAATATAGAAATATACAAAGAAACAGAAACAGAAATACAGTGTGTGTGTGTGTGTGTGTGTGTGTGTGTGTGTGTGTGTGTGTGTGTGTGTGTGTGTGTGTGTGTGTGTGTGTGTGTGTGTGTGTGTGTGTGTGTGTGTGTGTGTGCACTTGCCTAACTATCCAACAGGGGACTTCGGTGTCGTAACACCTTCACCAACAGGGGACCTCCGAGCCAAGAGGGTCCCCATTTTTCAGGTCCCCTCTTGGTCATGCCTTAAATCAAGCTAAAAACATGCCTAAAACATTTTGGTGCATTTTCTCAACTTTTGCCAAGAGGGGACCTGAAAGTGTGTGAGTGTTTAGTCCATACTCAGCAGCGCCTCTGCTGGCCAGAGCTGGGAGTTCAATGACCAATTCACACACGTCGCTTCAATCACACTCCTCTATTGTGTGAACGGCCTGCAGCCCCAGGAGGTCATTCAGACTAGAGGGCTGTTAAACAGCCTACTTAGTAAAGAAAACCAGTCAGACAGACAGGATAGACGATAAAGATAGTAATCTCAACTTATGTAATAATTAAATGTCAAACATGATTTGTTAGTGTTTTTAGGAATAGAACAGTCAGTAGCAAGCTCCTATCTATTCATTTGTATCAATAAAAAATTATAAAAAACTAAAATACATTTTAAGGGTCTAGACCTTTGAAATTGTTCAATCCCCAAAATGTGCCTTAATTTACCATCTTACAATTAGTAATTTCCATACATTTTACAATGTCTATTTTTTTAAGAAATGCATTTTAATTGTTGATTTGCATTACAGAAAATGGTCCACACTTGTACTGTATGGAATGACAGGGGTCCACTGTTGGCTGATACATAATGACAGAAGTTCCCTCTTAGATAGCATAGAGTGACATTAACACTTTAAAATTTAAAACTGCAGGGAAAAGAAAACAAACACTAAGCTGTAATTAGTAGGAATATATTAGGAAGAGAACAGTCAGTAGCAAGACCATATATTAATTTGTACCAATAAAAAATTATAATAAATAAGTCTGGTAAAAGAATGACACATTTAGGGTCTAGACCTTTAAAATTGTTCAAACCCCAACATTTACCTTGATCTACCATCTTACAAATCTTCTCATTTTACAATGTACTTCAGTCCCCAATCTATATTTTAAGAAATGAATTTAATTGTTGATTTGCCTTACACAAAAATGTCCACACTTGTATTGTATTGAATGACAGGGGTCCACTGTTGGCTGATACATAATGACAGAAGTCCCCTCTTAGATAGCATAGAGTGACATTCACACTCCAAAATATGCCGCTTTTCCACCGCCAGTACCTACTCGACTCGACTCGACTCGCCACGCCTTATTTGCGTTTCCATTGGCAAAAAAAGTACCTGGTACCTAGTACCGGGTACTTTTTTTTAGTACTACCTCCGTCGAGGTTCCATGCCAGCGGAGTAGGTACTTTTGTGTGACGTAAACAGGCTGCTGGTAACTGATTGGCCAGCGGCTGTAAATGGGAATATTCACTCAAGTTAAGTTGTGTCCGGCGTGGTTGGAGTCCACGAACCCGCTCCCGAGGGGGACACTGATCAGCGTTTCGCCGTGTGTGTCGCTCCTTTCCCGGGGCTAGAGTTAGGCTGCGCGTCGTTATGTGTGTCGGGCGTGGTTGTGTGTGTCCGGCGTGGCTGGAGTCCACGGACCGGCGTTTCGCTGTTTCGTTTCAGTGTCGTTCCTTTCCTAGGGCTCGAGTTTCGCCTCTATCAACGTTACCGTATGACAACAATAGACGCGCAGTCATTGCGCTTTTTATTTTATTTTATTTTATTTCCCATCATAACCTTTCCCGGGAATCAGGAAATAGTCTTGATCAGATTCAGATTTCCCGGGAATCGCGTCTCCCGTGATTAAAACCTAATGACGACCCGCCCATGGTGGAGAGGTTCTTTTCTACGACCCGCCCACATTGAAGAGGTACTTTTTTAGATGGAAACGCAACCAAACCGAGTTGAGTCGAGGCGAGTCGAGTCGAGTTGGTACTGGCGGTGGAAAAGCGGCTATAGATGAGTAAGAAATAAATAAGTAAAATTGATAGTTCTTAAGAGATAACAATCTAAATATGATATATATATATATATATATATATATATATATATATATATATATATATATATATATATATATATAGCAACAACAGAACTTGCTATTTTGGATATTGCCATAGAGTACTTTAGCATGGTATATAGGATAGAGGCCCAGAAATCATAAGTTTGTTTGAGATACAATGGACAACTTAATAAGGTTTTTATTTTTTTCACAACTGCAAACTGCTTAGTCTATGGTTAAAGGAACGCATTTTATCTGTTGATTTACATTACAGTAAGAAGTTCCACACTTTTTTGTATGTAATGACAGGGGTCCACTGTTGGCTATTACAAAATGACACAAGTCCCTTCTTAGATAGCGTGGAGCGACATTCACACTTCTGCTTTTATCAAAAGAGGAAATAACAAAAATATATTGTAACGAAAAGATAGTAATCTCAACTAATGTAATAATTATTTGTCCAACATGATGTTAGTACGTTTTTGTAACAGAATCTTTAATGAGAAGCTTTAATGGATCGCTTAACAATTGTCGACTATGACACTGTATTAAATAAATAAATTAAAGGGCTACCCAGAAGGCAAGGGAGTAGTAAGTAGCATACTTTAGAATTTAAAAATGTAGGGAAAAGAAAACAGACACTAAGCTGTAATTAGGAATAGAACAGTCAGTAGCAAGATCATATCTATTAATTTGTACCAATAAAAAATATATAATAAATAAGTGTGCTAAAAGAATTTTATACTTTTAGGGTCAAGACCTTTCAATTTGTTCAATCCCCAAAATGTACCTTGATTTACCATCTTACAATTAGTGATACCAATTTTATAATGTACTTCAGTCCCAAATCTATATTTAAAGAAATGCACTTGAATTGTTGCATTGCAGAAAAATGTCCACACTTGTATTGTATGGAATGACAGGGGTCCACTGTTGGCTGATATATAATGACAGAAGTTCCCTCTTAGATAGCATAGAGTGACATTCACACTCACACTGGTGTGAAGAGTCCCTCTCCCAACCCCCACACACATACTTGCATACTTCTTACATACTTAGGTCCCCCCTGAAAATCCATTCAACCCCCCACCCCCACAGTCTCTATTCAAATTAATCACCTCACACTTTTCTACTGAAGCACTGATTCCTGAGCCTTTGAGATCATGCTGTTGGATGAGGATGTGATGACACATCTCATCATCACATAGGCTGATAGTGGAGAATTTTGCTTTGTTGATCCTTGCTGTTGTTTGACTAATATTTAAAAAAATTGGTCAAAATATGCTGATATCACATTTATGATTTAACATAGGCACAGGCAACATGGATCTTTTCACTGTAAAATAGCTCTTCTAGAAAATCAATCAAAAGAACACTGTTCACAGATAAAATATACAATATGGTCGATATGGTCGAGCAGAGTTTAAATGATTGCATATGATTTCATATATCACAGGAGGAAGTAGAGGTTCCTAACAATACCAAGTGTCAACTTTGACTGATAAGAATGGTAGATTGATCATCTAATTCACTAATCATACCTACCATCCCCTCACTCACAACTACTATGTTTTACAGTTTTTAACCAACATTCTGTATGCCTACTTTTTTCACAGTCTAATTTTATACTCAACAAATAAAGGCCACTCTACATTTTAGGTGTCAACAATACGTAAAAGTATTAATGGCAGTTTACAAAGCATATGTTTAATATTGTTAAGAATGAGAGAAGTCCTCATCACATACGGAAATTCCTGAGATAAATGATGGGTAACAAAATGTGTAAATATAAATATACAAACATGTCTCCATTGACAGTTGGGGTGTCTATAATTTGAATTTTGTTCAATCTTGTTCAGATAATATAAGTATGATACAAGTTTAATAACTGTCACAACATACCAATTAGCCATCATGTTTATGTTTTGTTTTACTTTACAAGCCTCCTGGCTGTGATTTAGTGTACAAATATGAGTGGCAGTGATCTTCGAATCTAACCCCTGACAAGTAAGCAAATCTGTATTTTCACCAAAAGGTCAAACTACTCCTTTGAAATATGTTGTAATAGTTACGCATGTAATGCTATGGCCAGATTGTAAGAATACACCATTTTCTGGCTTATTAATTATAACCAAAGCAACTGAGTTTCTTTCATGAATTGTTTTTATCTTCATACTGATTTGAACAGAGAATCATGTATTTTAATCTCAGAACAGTATTTTTACAACATAGTTGAAGAAAATATTGAATTAATCGAGAAATACATGGTGAATGGTAAACATGTGGAACTTACCTCTCACTATAGCCTCAGCAATGTAGATAAAAGGTGAACTCAAATGTCCAGAATATATACACACACACACACACATAGACACATATATATATATATATATATATATATATCTTAGGATCAGACATGCCAGTTTTATTATAGATAATATCAAACTAGCTGATTTATTCACTTGAATTCTAATAAATAGCTGTGATCATAATAAAAGAGATAGAGTAGGATTTTGTAACTATACAATTTTGTTTCACATTATATACCGTTTTTAGGGGGGGGGGGGGGGGGGGGGTCTAATTTTGAGATATGGAATGGATTTACATACTTTGTGCTGCTTAGTTCAGACTTGTGTTGGAGGAAAATAACCCTTTTTAAGGTATTTAAAAAAAATACATAAAGACATGAAAAATTACCAGTACATTGATGGGGTGAAATGCATATCTAAAGGAGCCTGATTGATTAAATAATCATTAATGTCTCTATGATAATTTCATAGTATGGCATTGTGCATGGTGTAGTAATGACTTAATTGCATTCATAGACACCTTTTTAGAAACAGTTGTATATTATTATATTATATTTTTTATGGTTTAGTTCATTATGTGGACATTAAGAAGTTGAGTGACCAGCAACCATGCCCTTCACAGATCCTAACTTGAGTGAGTGCTGCCTCTGAGAAGTGAGAGACTTAGAGCGGGGGAGGGGGGTATTTTAGCAGATGCTGTTGCTCTCTGCTCATCATTCTGTTTCAACCTGTGTCTGTCTAATCGTCTGCAGTGTGGGGGATGGTTACCTGGAGCTGACGATGGTCGTTAGGCCTTTCTATAGTGGGCACTCAGGGGCCTAAGTTTGACTAACCCTAACCCCCAACCTGCAGTTGCAAGACATGTAAAGCTTAGATCCTCCTTGTCAAGTCTGTGGAACTGTACTGTCAGTCTTCCTTCAAAACAGTCTTCCTTCAAAAGATATTCCCTAATTTACATAGTATTTATTTAAGTAGGTGAGCTCATTGAGATCACATTCCCTTGATCACAAGAGACTAGGGTACAGCAGACAGAAAAACAGACATCACTAAACGAAACACTGCATACCTTTTTATTTAGAATAATATGCATTTTTAAATAAAGGGCGTCTTTCTTTGCATATATATAGTGATGATAAAAAAACAAACAGACATCACTAAATATCATCACTATATATATGCAAAGAAAGATGCCCTTTATTTAAAAATGCATATTATTCTAAATAAAAAGGTATGCAGTGTTTCGTTTATTCAATTATTTCATTACTAAATTCTTTGTCTAACAAGCCTATGTCTTAGATCAGAAAATCATTATGTCATTGTTTGTACCACTGATAAGGATTACCAGGATAACATTTTAAAATATTGATTGATACATTGTGGTAACTGCATGCTGCAAGTAAAAGTGGGAAGTTGACCTGTACTCTTTTCCAACCACTACCTTTGTTCAAAGTCAACCCTGTTGAATAAAGAGCTGAGCTAGGACTAAAGAAGAACTATGACTATAATACCTACAATTATTTAAAAAAAAATTGCTGCATGGGTTGTGTGCCTTCCACTTTATGCAAACTCTCACATCAAATTCTGAGATTCCGCAATTTTTGACAGCCTTGAAATGGTTTCACCTCTTTATTCACCAGTATGTGTTCATCATTACTTGATCAATTGTGTGATAATCAGAAAGAAAGAAGAAATGTAGAAGAAATCTATACGGTAGTTTAACAGTGGCCTTTTGGGTTTAAATCAATCTTCTAGCTGACTTAACTCTTGCATTGTTGACAATCTGATGAATCTTTATTTGTCATTATTTTTAAATAGTTGTTTCCAGGCAGCATTTCTACTTGCAAACAATTGAATATCCTCTTAAGGATCTGGGACAAAATGTTCATATCCCTCTGCAGAGAGATATAGCAGGAAACATCTCTGACACTGAAACTGACAAAACACTAAACAATTATTTCTTTCTTGTCAAGCTTTGTCACATGACGTATTGATGAGGATAACATTTTTTCCACACTTTATGAATAGATCCATGCAGGAGTGTGAGTGTCGCCCTATACTATTTAACAGGGGACTTGTGTCATGTTGTACAATCCAAGTGGGGACCATCTTTTAGAGCACAAAGTCTGTCTGTTCTTTGAATGTGAACTTATGTATGGGACAGTTTTTTCTAAATGATATTTTTCCACAATAACATGACTTCAGTTTTAACTACCACAATTTATCACGGTTCAATCAATCAACAAACACTGTTCCCTGCACTTGAACAGCCTTAAAGCTATCATCTGTCTTTTTGATGGAGTTACCTACAGCATATGTCAGAACCTGCACAATAGTATACAGACCTTCAAAGAAAGTTTAATGTGTAGATTTTTTTATTACTTTGTGCTGTTAAACAGAAAAGATGGTTCCCACTTGGATTGTACAGGATGACAGAAGTCCCCTCTTTGCCTGTACAAAATGACACTGGTCCCCTGTTAAATGGTATGGAGCGACACTTACACTCCAGCATTTATGTATTCATTAGGTTAGAAAAAAATAGTTTACTGTTTCCTCTATAGTAAAAAATAATTCATAGAGCCTTTAGACATTTCATGAGGGAAATTTTGTCATGAGCAAAAATACTAACTAGGGCTATCAATCAATTAAAATATTTAATCGTGATTAATCGCATGATTGTCCATAGTAAACTCGCAAATTAATCGCAAAACACATTTTTTAACTGTTCTAAATATATCTTGAAATTATGTTTTTTAAGTTTTTTTATATTATTATAAACATGGGAGTGCACAATATGTTTGCTTTAAAAAAAAATAACTGTCAATTTTGAGGAAACATTTCTGACAATTGTGGGATCTGTGATTTACATAAATAGATTATTTTTTCTCTTCAAGATAGATTCCAGAGCATTTATTTTTATACACAATTAAATTCACTAGAAGGTCCCCTCTTGTACTGTTAAGACTGACAGAAGCAACAGTTGCGGTTGGCAAACACTCATTGAGTGAAACAATAGGCCCAGACAGCTCCCCTGCTGCAGTGAATGGAGTCCCCTCTTAGATATGTAAATATCGCTTAAGGATTCAAGTCCCCTCTTGGCAACTTCTTTAAAAAAATAAAAAACAACAATTTGAAGTTATATTATGACAAAAGTACTTAAAACTAAACTCTGTATTATGTTTTTGTATTTTTAAAATGACCAGAAATAGAGGTCCACACTTGGTTGATGAAAACCGATAGTCCCCTGTTGGTAAAGTAAACGTGTATGTGTGTGTGTGTGTGTGTGTGTGTGTGTGTGTGTGTGTGTGTGTGTATATATATATGAATGAATGAATGAATGAATGAAATTATTTAAACATCTTGTTCCAACAAGGTAAAATAGAAGTATCCATCAGATTCAGTTTCAATGACAATCCCCTCCCCCCACCTCTGCAGAGTACCTTGAGGAGTTGAGTCAGTACGGGCCCCTCTACAGCCAGTGGGCCGAGCTGGAGACGGAGCTGTCGGAGCCCCTGAGGGGCGTTGCCGGCTGCCTGGACCTCTGCGGCAGAGAGACGGAGGAACAGCTCCGTCACCTGACAGAGGTGCTGCAGCCCACCCTCCATCAGTACCTGCTCTGTGCAGACACCCTCAAGGTACAGGGATGAGAAGAAGTCATAACAAGTAAAAGTCATAACAATAAAAAACTCCTGGTGAGATGTATTAATCTACATTTAATACATTTACCACTAATACATCTCATCTACTGATGAGATGTATTAGTAGTAGTAAAAATACATCTCCTGGTGTCCCCTTATTGTTCCTCGTTGGTTCATTTCCTCCCTATGTGTTTAGTATATATTGATGTTGGAGATAGGACCAGCAGGTGTCCACTTGCTCTTGTTGTTGTTCTGCTGCGTGTCTTTGACAGACGATGGGCCGACTCTAATGCCCTGAAGTTCAGGACTTGATTACACCGTGGGACAGCCCAGCCATACTGTCATTAATTAAAGATCTGCTGAACTTTTAATTAAAACATGCTAATCAACCCAGGTACCAATTCATATTGTAATTTAATTACAGCTTTCTTGGTGGATATCTGAATCATCTCTGCAGCAGTTTGGCTCCTGGCCAAACCATAATGTTATGATTTATTGTTGCTTTTTGATACATCATTCATATCATTCATATCTGCATACTATAGTTGAAACTTGATGGAATCTTTTTAATAAGTTAATTTGATGATGTGTTTAGTATTTGCTTCCATGTCAACTTAATGTACAAATTCTTGAAACGGGGTAGTATTCCTCCTATCCTGACAATTTTTCATATTAATGATGTTCATATACGTATCATTCAGTAGTAGCTAATGGGAGCGATGGTTCTTGGTGGTTGGATGGGCTCCCCGCCTGCCTGGAGCGAGGGACAGAGGAGTGTGTGTGGTGTGTTCCTCACGGCCTGGAGCGAGGGACAGAGGAGTGTGTGTGGTGTGTCCTCACGGCCTGGAGCGAGGGACAGAGGAGTGTGTGTGGTGTGTTCCTCACGGCCCTCCTCCCGCCCTACAGACGGTGCTGAGGAGAAGGGACCACATCCAGGCTGAGTTTGAGGCCAAGAACGACACGCTGACATCTTTGTCTGCCTCAAAGAAGGTGGACCTGGAGACGGTAAGAAGAACACAACACACGCAGAGGCAGTAAGGGTTAGGGGTTCACCTCTAACACACAGAGACAGGAAGGGTTAGGGGTTCACCTCTAACACACAGAGACAGGAAGGGTTAGGGGTTCACCTGTAAAACACACAGCGACAGGAAGGGTTAGGGGTTCACCTGTAAAACACAGAGACAGGAAGGGTTAGGGGTTCACCTGTAAAACACACAGCGACCGGAAGGGTTAGGGGTTCACCTCTAAGACACAGCGACAGGAAGGGTTAGGGGTTCACCTCTAAGACACAGAGACAGGAAGGGTTAGGGGTTCACCTCTAAGACACAGAGACAGGAAGGGTTAGGGGTTCACCTGTAAAACACACAGCGACCGGAAGGGTTAGGGGTTCACCTCTAAGACACAGCGACAGGAAGGGTTAGGGGTTCACCTCTAAGACACAGAGACAGGAAGGGTTAGGGGTTCACCTCTAAGACACAACGACAGGAAGGGTTAGGGGTTCACCTCTAAGACACAGAGACAGGAAGGGTTAGGGGTTCACCTCTAAGACACAGAGACAGGAAGGGTTAGGGGTTCACCTCTAACGGGGACCAGAACACAACATGAGTGAGGGTTAGAAGTGTCCAGACACAGGAGAAAGTACTGGACTGGTCAGTAACTGTACCTACATTACTGTAGCTTTCCCCTGGATCTAGATGTTTGTTGAGAGCTCCTCTCTGTACTTGTGCAGAGGATTTCGGTGTGGAAGAGCTGTAAGGGTTACTGGCTAAATGTGCAATAAGACCCCCTCCTCTCCGTCACACTAGAGGGAAGAGGGAGGAAGAGGAAGAGGAGCCGGTCCTGATGGCAAGGGGAGAGGAAGGGTTTGATACATGAACAGCACGTTCCTGTAAATGGTTATAATTGTTGTTATTGTTAATTATTGTTAATTCCATCTGTTACATTCTGGTAGCTTAGCCTAGCAGCAGCTCAGAGCAGCTGGAGTCTGTATCCCTGGTTCATTAGCCGAGGGACCCGTCTCTCTCTCCTCCTCTCCTGCAGCCCGCTGACGCACGCTGTCAGCTGTCCGTCAGCTGCCAGCGGGCAGAGTGTCACATGACACATGATTCCAGATTTCACACTGCCCCAACAAACACCAACATCAGTGCTCCATAGAGTCAAACTGCTTGACTGTGTTCTGGCGCAGTGTGGCCACTAGAGGGGGCGGCTGCTCCAGGCTTGGAAACACACTTTTTAACACAATCTTCTTATCTTCTGGCTTATGATGAAAGCAGTAAATACAGTGATGTATGTAATATGTATGTATGTAATGTCCTGCTGTCCTCTGCTAGGACGTCCTGCATCTGGCTAACCTCCTCTGTTCTCTGGTGAACCTCTGTCTCTGTTCTCTGGTGAACCTCCGTCTCTGTTCTCTGGTGAACCTCCGTCTCTGTTCTCTGGTGAACCTCCGTCTCTGTTCTCTGGTGAACCTCTGTTCTCTGGTGAACCTCCGTCTCTGTTCTCTGGTGAACCTCCATCTCTGTTCTCTGGTGAACCTCTGTTCTCTGTTCTCTGGTGAACCTCCGTCTCTGTTCTCTGGTGAACCTCCGTCTCTGTTCTCTGGTGAACCTCCGTCTCTGTTCTCTGGTGAACCTCCGTCTCTGTTCTCTGTCTCAGCTGAAGGAGGAGGCGGCCGGCCTGGAGGAGCGCGTGGAGACGGCCAACAGTGCCCTGAAGGGGGACTGGGTGCGCTGGGGGGGCTCCATGAGGACCGACCTCCGAGAGGCGCTGGTCTCCACTGCCGACAAGAACCTGGACTACTACGAGAAGGTGGGTTAAGGCTCCTTAAACTAGGTTAAGATCGCTTAGTTAAGAACCTGGACTACTACGAGAAGGTGGGTTAAGGCTCCTTAAACTAGGTTAAGATCGCTTAGTTAACAACCAGGATTACTACGAGAAGGTGGGTTAAGGCTCCTTAAACTAGTCTAAGATCACTTAGTTAAGAACCTGGACTACTACGAGAAGGTGGGTTAAGGCTCCTTCAACTAGGTTAAGATCACTTAGTTAAGAACCTGGACTACTACGAGAAGGTGGGTTAAGGCTCCTTAAACTAGGTTAAGATCGCTTAGTTAACAACCAGGACTACTACGAGAAGGTGGGTTAAGGCTCCTTAAACTAGTCTAAGATCACTTAGTTAAGAACCTGGACTACTACGAGAAGGTGGGTTAAGGCTCCTTAAACTAGTCTAAGATCACTTAGTTAAGAACCTGGTCTACTACGAGAAGGTGGGTTCAGGCTCCTTAAACTAGGTTAATGGTGCATTTCCACCGGAGGGTGCGGGTCGATTCAGTCTGCAAAGGTGCGGCACGGGTCGTGTTTCCACCGCCAAAGGTGGGCATGATCCGGACTGAGCCGTATTGAGTCGTTCTCGTCTCGCAGTACTCCTCCGTTGAGGTACTGAGACGCCTGAAAGGGTGCCGGGAGGTTTCAAGCTACACGCGCTGTCCGTTGATTGGTCGACAGAATCGTCCCTTCCGTGCGACAGGGGGATAATAACAAACAAACACATTACCCACAAGGTATTTCTGGACAACGCCGAAAGCTTTGTTTATTGTAAAAAATGTCGGGCAAAGGTTTGCCGTCCTCCTTGGACGTCCTACATTGTTGCTCTTTGTTCATTGTGTGCGTTCTTCTTTTTCCTTGTATTTATTAACACTGTGTCGGGCTGCTATGAGATCACGATGCTTACGTAGCTGCCGTGGCTATCACCGTCCGGCTTAAACCCCGCCCTACCATAAGGGTACTGGCGGCGGTGGAAACGCGCGCCGTAACTGAGCTGGGCTATACCGCACCCTCACTACTGGGCTGAGGCGTGCTGGGTCCGAAATGTACCCACCAGTGGAAATGCGCCATCAGATTGCTTAGAACCTGGACTACTACGAGAAGGTGGGTTAAGGTAGGGGTGTGCGATATTAGATTGTGAATGATTAAAATGTCTCAAATGTCTCCGCGATCTGCCTTTACAGAGAGATTGTTAGTATCGTGCTACATTGCACATTAGGGCTGTCATTTTATTCGATATTCGAATATGCATTCAAATATGACGTGACATATCCGTATTCAAATAGATATAATTGATATATAGTGCCATGTTGTGTAGCGCATTTTTTACGGTCTATGATTAGACCGTTTGTGTTTTAAAATCCAAAAATGGATGCGCACAGAGCAGCCAGCCTGAGCGATAAATTGCGACCCCAAGTCATCCCCACAGACAGCAACACGCTGTATTGGTGGAGAGACACGGGCTGCCACAAATACCCGCTTCTCTCAACATAGACGCGCAAATAGCTGTGTGTGCCAGGCACGTCTGTGAGCTCTGAACGTGTGTTCTCCGCCGCAGGTAACATCGTGAATAAAAAGAGAGCCGCACTTCCAGATCAAGTTGATAGACGTAGAGGTGTTTCTAGCAAACAACATTAAGAAATTATTATTTCTTGCAGATAGGCTTTAGGCTTTACTCCTGCTGCTGTCTCCTGTTTAAGTTGTCACGTCATTGTTTGCACTGTGCAGTTCCGATTCCATTTTTGATTTTCATTGCATAGCCTAATTTTGTGATATGCATAGTGCCACTTGATTAAGTTGATAACCTGTTTCAAACAAAGAGTATATGGCCTAAGTCCTGTTTATGTCTCCCCTTGTCACGTAATACATTTGTGATTGAATCTCCGTTCCGGTGTTTTCCGGTATTGAAATCCATTTGAACTCGATTTTTCTCAAAAGTGACAGCCCTAGTGCACATTCAATCGGTTGCAGTTCTATGGCTCATACGCATCCATAGTTGTTTGCTCAGCCAAATCTTAAATCACACAATTTGCTAGTCCGTTACACGCCTTCCCTAGAGAGACACACCAATAAACCAATGATAGCAAACAGTAGGTAGTGCCTTGGATTTAATCCCCTCCCACTTTTTATTTGGCAACGTAGCGGCATGGATGAGAACACGGAGGAGTTGGTCCCTAAAAATAATTGAATGTCTGTAATATGGAACCGGTTTGGATTTTCCAAAACCGACACGGCGCAAACAAGTTATTTGCAAAAATTGCAAAGATAAGGTTTGCGCGTCGGATGGCAACACGACAAACCTTTTTAACCACCTCAAAAGAACACCCGAAATAGTATGCTGACAGTCAAACAGTAACTTGTACTGTTCAGTAACTTGCAAAATAGTCTTAAAAACAAACATGAAAAAGAATAGTGATAAGATTGTGGATCGTGATCCTGCCTGAAAAAAATCGTGATATGATATTTTTGCCATATCACACGACCCTAAAAGGCTCCTTCAACTAGGTTAAGATTGCTTAGTTTAGAACCTGGACTATTACGAGAAGGTGAGTTAAGGCTTCTTCGACTCGTTTAAGATCACTTAGTTAAGGCTGAGTTAAGGGAAGGAAAGACTATATAAGATCAATAAGAATCACCAGGAGAACTATTGGATCTAGAAGAACAACCAGTAGGCCTTTTTCTAATCTAGAAGAAGGACCAGAAGACCTTACTGGACCCAGGAGGAGGAGAGAAGGTGGTTTAATGCAGGGCTCCTGCAGTGAACCACAGTGAACCCCATGCTGGAGGTACAGCTTTAACAGAGCGGGATGGTCGTGGTAGTACCTCTCAATAACATAACAGGATAGTTCTTCATTACAATCCATTCATGTATTTCTGAATTATTATGGGGTGGATGATGTTCATCCCCACTGTTCACAGTAGAGGGCAGCAGCAGCTCAGTCCATGATCCATCCTACCATGACTGGCTCCTCAGAAGGTGACCTCATGGTTACAGGTTGATGTAGAATGCTTTCAGAAGTTGATACGGTCTGTCCTCCATCACAGCAACTCTGCTGTTTCCAAGTGTGGTCCGTCACAGTCACAGAACTGAACCCTATCAATACTACTACTATTAATACTACAATTACTACTGAACCCTATCAATACTACTACTACTACTACTACTACTATTACAACTACACTGAGTGGAATGGCAAAGACCCAACACTTCACAGTCCTGCTTCTGGGGCTCAAATGGCGTTCGGTACAAACCCATCAGTGGATTGAGGAGCTGCTCTATTGTTATTCAGCACAGGACCCAAGGCCGCCCGCACTGGAGCTCAATAATTCATCAGAGCCGAGTCGCTCCTTCTCTTATGGAGGCCAGCAGGCCGGTGTGGGGGGGGGGGAGGAGCAGGGTGGAGGAGGAGCAGGGTGGAGGAGGAGGGTGGAGGAGGAGGAGCAGGGTGGAGGAGGAGGAGGAGCAGGGTGGGTGGAGGAGGAGCAGTGTGGGAGGAGGAGCAGGGTGGAGGTGGAGGAGGGGGAGCAGGGTGGAGGAGGAGGAGCAGGGTGGAGGAGGAGGAGCAGGGTGGAGGAGGAGGAGCAGGGTGGGTGGAGGAGGAGGAGCAGGGTGGAGGAGGAGGAGCAGGGTGGGAGGAGGAGCAGGGTGGAGGAGGAGGAGCAGGGTGGGAGGAGGAGCAGGGTGGGTGCTGAAGGAGGCGGAGCTCACAGCGTTAACGTTTAGGACCTCTGGGTGATAATCAGAGTTAATTATCAGCCTCCGGATTGGTCGGTCATGTTGACAGGTTAACCAGATGGTCTCACAGGATGGTAACGTCTGCACATCTATCACATGTGAACCTTTGACTTCTCCATAGCGACAGTGCATTCTGTAATATGACTCATTCTTTTTAAGACTTTTTTTTTTTATCCAATTAACCAAAGATGGCTGACGAAAAGAAATGTCATTAAAACCCAAGAGTTTCTTTGTTGGAGACGTTGAGCTGCCAGCTGCCTATCCTCATCGTCGCTCTGTAAAACCTGTACTTAAAAATGATCCCCCATGTTCACCACTCAGACCCCTGGTGATCCACCATGTTCACCACTCAGACCCCTGGTGATCCACCATGTTCACCACTCAGACCCCTGGTGATCCACCATGTTCACCACTCAGACCCCTGGTGATCCACCATGTTCACCACTCAGACCCCTGGTGATCCACCATGTTCACAACACAAGGGACTGATTGTAGTCCCTCTCTACCTCGTCCACTGTGCTGAGTCAATCCTGAGTGACTTCACATGATCTCCTCCAGCTCTAGACGCTGGAGGAACACTCTCTGTACTTCATCATCTCAGGTGGAGCTCAATAGAAAGCCCAAACTGTGGACGGTTTTCGTTGGTGATTTTAATGATGGCTAATTTATTTAAATATTAACACAGCCCGAGTCCTAATGGAGGATATTACCAACATAGGTGACTAACAAATATGTGTTCTCCACCTCTGAGTTGTGTTGTGAGTGACGACAGGTTGAGTTCAACAAGGCACCTGTCAGTTTGTTTCTACAGTCAGAGCAGGTTAACAAATGCACGCTCAGGCTCATACTCAAACACAAATCGGCTCATTGTCATTGCTTATCACAGAGGTTTGGGGGAAAACGTGCTCCTCCCTGATTGGCCACCAGTCATCCTGTAAGTGGAAAGGCTGGTGAGGTGGAGGGTTTGTTTAGCTTAAGGTTAGGAACAGCGTATTAGGACATTAGCATTCACTGTGGCTCTGCCCTTTTATTTATAGTGTGATGCATTAGGGAGTAAAACTAGAGACATCGCCATGGTTACCTCCTAGCAACAGAGATGCAACGCTGGACCAGAGCTCTGTGTGTGTGTGTGTGTGTGTGTGTGTGTGTGTGTGTGTGTGTGTGTGTGTGTGTGTGTGTGTGTGTGTGTGTGTGTGTGTGTGTGTGTGTGTGTGTGTGTGTGTGTGTGTGTGTGTGTGTGTGTGTCATTAGCTTCTCTCCAATAGGTCTTACTTTGGTCACGGGTTAGAGGTTTTTCTACCATATGCGCGTTGTAATAGAGTGTGAACGAAGGGTTTCAGGGGAGAGCTAACCTGTTTGGGAAATACAATAAAATAAAGATTTGAGTAAAGAAGCAGCATCCTTTACACTCCTCTACATCTCATCCTGTATATACAGTATCCTTTACCCTCCTCTACAGCTCATCCTGTATATACAGTATCCTTTACACTCCTCTACATCTCATCCTGTATATACAGTATCCTTTACCCTCCTCTACAGCTCATCCTGTATATACAGTATCCTTTACACTCCTCTACATCTCATCCTGTATATACAGTATCCTTTACACTCCTCTACATCTCATCCTGTATATACAGTATCCTTTACCCTCCTCTACAGCTCATCCTGTATATACAGTATCCTTTACCCTCCTCTACAGCTCATCCTGTATATACAGTATCCTTTACACTCCTCTACATCTCATCCTGTATATACAGTATCCTTTACCCTCCTCTACAGCTCATCCTGTATATACAGTATCCTTTACACTCCTCTACATCTCATCCTGTATATACAGCATCCTTTACACTCCTCTACATCTCATCCTGTATATACAGTATCCTTTACACTCCTCTACATCTCATCCTGTATATACAGTATCCTTTACACTCCTGTATATACCTCAGCCTTTACACTCTCATACATATCATCCTGTATATACAGCATCCTTTACACTGCTGTATAAACACCATCCTTTACACTCCATCCAGGACTGTAGCATGGTTCTACTTGATACTGTTTGGGTGGTGTCTTATGGTAACATGGATGTAGATTTGTGTACAGACCACATATATACTTGGTGTGGGTGTTTTGGTGGTCAAGTCAAGTTTATTTTTAGAGCCCTTTAAAAGAACAACAGTTGACCAAAGTGCTGTACAAATCAACTATCTAGCTATAAACACACAAATAACATAAAAACAATTTAAAGCACAAAAAAAGGACACCGACAGTAATAAAACGTATATGGAGTTAAATGCAAGAGAAAATAAATGAGTTTTTAGGAGGGATTTGAAAATGGGCACTGAAGGGGCTGGCCTAACATGAAGAGGGAGTTTGTTCCACAGTCTGGGGCCAACGACCTGGAGTTGAGAGTTTGAACACACTTGGTTCATTTGTTTCATCACAAAGACCTCTTTCCCTAATATAGTAAAACGAGATTAGAGATTGCATTAGAGCTTCTGGAGCTACAATGCCCAGACCCGTCACGTTGTGTTCCCTGGTTGTGCATCAGCTGAACCTCCCAGAGGTCACATGGTGTCACCAGGGCCTCACGCTGTCCACCCGGTCGCCCGCTGGGGGGGTCTGGACCGGGTGCCAGGCGAGGTCATGTGAGGCACTCCTTACATTCTGACAGCCTCTGATTCAGTGCCTGGTGTTCCTCACGCGCTCAGCTGGCCTGAGGCCTGTTCCTCTGAAGTGTGGGATTGTGTTGGAGGAGCCCGTCTGAGAAACCTCATAGTCCTGTCTGCCTCAGAGTCCTGTCTGCCTCAGAGACCTGTCTGCCTCAGAGTCCTGTCTGCCTCATAGTCCTGTCTGCCTGTTTCATGATCTAGAGTGATGATCCTCTGCTCCCCAATGCGTCTCATGGACTCATTCCAGCCAGGTTCAGATCAGACTCTAATGACTGGACTAAATGCAGCCCAAACCATCTGGCTTGAGATGACCTTCTAAAGTGTGAATAAACTATGATCATACTTGATAAGTGTTTCTTCATGTTCCAGACATTGGCCAGCGTGCAATATTCAGCTTCAGATGAAGGTCCTAGAGGACATACTGTAGCAGCATACTGCCCAGTAGCAGCCATACAGGGGCCAGGAGCACCACAAGAGGCCCACCGTGTAGGCTAACAGAGTCCTGAGGTTCAGTCTAACAGAGTCCTGAGGTTCAGTCTAACAGAGTCCTGAGGTTCAGTCTAACAGAGTCCTGAGGTTCAGTCTAACAGAGTCCTGAGGTTCAGTCTAACAGAGTCCTGCCGTTCAGTCTAACAGTCCTGCATGCTAACAGCCTTGTCTTGTGTTGCAGTGTCTGGCCGTGTGGGAGACCTTCCTCCTGTCCCAGAAGACCCCCCCCTGCCAGGAGGAAGACAGACACTCACCCACTGCATGAGGACCCCCCCCCCCCCCCCCCCCCCCAAGACCAAAACTCAACGTGCCAAAGTACACTGTGCCATGATCGGATAATATAACACAAGCGCACGCACACACTGACGGGAGCAAGCCAAAGAGCAGGGTGAACCCTAACCTCACTTCCATGATTCCTAACCGGGATCCAGCTTAGCTTTAGCATTCCAAATACAAGGTGTTGGATCAGGAAGACGCTCCCTGCCTGACGCGTCTCTGGGACACGGCCTGTTGATGAGGTCCTGACCCGGTCTGATCCTGATGCCAGCCAATCAAGAAACACTATGATTCCAAAGTTTGGTCGATTTGCGTAGCCCAATTTTGACAGGAGATAGGAGGTCAGCCGATCTGACTCCATTTGACTAATGTTTTATACTCTTTCGATTGATTCTTTTATTGTTTATGACTTGTAAAAAGGTAGAAATTTTAGTTGCTGAAATGCCGTAATGAAATTAAAAGACACTTTGGTACATGAAAATGGAATTGATTGCTTGTTATTAAACAATATAATTTGTAGGAAAACTCTGAAGGAAGATGTGTGTCATCACAAGAGCGTCGTCTTCGTGCCTGGAGCAGCTTCAACCCAGGACATGGACCAAAGGTTTTGTAGAGTAAAGAGTTCTGATGACGGCCAGTGGCCACTCGTCCCCTGCAGAGGCGTCAGACTATGAATAGGCGTATTGTTGAGTGTTTAGAACCCATCCTGAGCCTCGGAGCAGGACCAAACACATCCAATGAGTAATTAATGGTCTCCTCCAGGAAGAGCTCAACAGGCCGCTCCACGGCGGACGAACGGTGAAGCCACGTACGTTACGCCCCCTGATCATCCATTAGTAAACGGCTGTTGGAACAGGCAGCCCCCCGCCTCCCGCCCCCCCCCCCGTCCCTCGTATGGGGCGAGTTTATCGTAGAACGCAACGACTTTAAGTGTTCTGTTCTGTTCTTATGAATCACGCTTCACTGCAGAACAATACGAGAGTTTCAGAAGGGGAGGTGGGCGAGACCAGCAGAGACCGGTTTACAGCTGCGTGGGTTTCTGTTTTGTCATGGGGGAGGGTGGGGGAGACAAACAACAAGTCTAAACTGAAGATGCCATCATCTCAGAGAGCCTCTGAACCGATGACTTCTTCTTCTTATACACTTGGATTTAGTTTCCAACTGTATTTTTAGCCCTAAAAAAATTATTCACCGGCATGAGTAAACTAGATGATGCTGCTGTAGGGGTACAGTAAACGAGATGGTGCTGCTGTCGCTCCCCAGCTGTAGGGGTACAGTACACTAGATGATGCTGCTGTAGGGGTACAGTACACTAGATGATGCTGTAGGGGTACAGTACACTAGATGATGCTGCTGTAGGGGTACAGTACACTAGATGATGCTGCTGTAGGGGTACAGTACACTAGATGATGCTGTAGGGGTACAGTACACTAGATGATGCTGCTGTAGGGGTACAGTACACTAGATGATGCTGTAGGGGTACAGTACACTAGATGATGCTGTAGGGGTACAGTACACTGGATGGGGCTGCTGTGAGGAGGGGGGCGGGGGGGGGCTTCCTCCATGTATACCAGTAGGGCTGAACGATTACATGAGTGCTCTCCTCATGATTAAAGGTGACATGAGGCATGATGGGAGGATCTGGATTGATCATGCTGAGGTCACAGAGGGCCTTCTCCACTGACTGAATAAAGCCTCCATATGGAAATGAATTTTTCAGCAGCCTGAGGATCTGAGGCCGGTCTGCCGGCAGCACGACGTTCTCTGGCTCTTTGTGGAGGCAGGATGAGGACCCTGGAGGTTTCTGCAGGCACTGTGTGTGTGCTTGCAAATTAATGAATTCCTCTGTGAAACTCACCAAATAATTGCCTTAATGAATAATGCCGTGGCCCATTTCTGGTTGTCCTGTTACAGTCTATATGGGGAGTAAATATTGATGCACCACAGCTATGTTGTTGTGGAGAGAAGGAGGAATGGTTCTTGTGTTCTCCTTGTTGAGGCCGTAGGGGTTAGATCAGAGGACTGCGTGCGTCAAAACAACCGTTCAGGAATAAGAAATAAAGCAGATGCCAAAATACATGTGGTGGAATGGGAGAGAGTCAATGACTACCAAAGGACTACAAAGCAACTGATTATATTCCAGAGAATCAACTCAGATATCGAGGTCAGAGACTCAGTTTGTGAGCTTTGTAAAGATCAAGGTTGACCTAATTCTGACCTGTCAAACGGACCACATACATATTTCACTTTTCCATTTAGTTTGAAGGATTTCAAACTTTATATGGCAAGAATACTAAACATGTAGGCTTTTATCCAACAGCCATCCTGAGCAATTGCAATCGCCACTTAAAAGCCCTCGGATCAAATAAATACAACAAATAAATATAGACCTGGTGCTGAAGAACAGTGCCATGCAGCATGCCCCTGTCTTTTCAGGGAGGGGGGGGGGGGGTGTATCCCCTGCCTCCCCCCGAAATGTATGAGAGCAGCTCTTCTGCTGTGTGAGAGCAGCTCTTCTGCTGTGTGAGAGCAGCTCTTCTGAGGGTTATTTACCGCACCTGATGCCTCACATTTCTGGCTAGAATCCTGCAATCAAAGTAGGTAACCTGAGGAGAAGAAAAGAAAAGCAATGATTGAACTGATACATCAAATCAACGAGCAGATGCCAAAAAAGAGAGGGGCTAATATTGGATACAGAGTAAAGATTGAGGGGCCGTAGGAAATAACTGACATTTCTCCTCGTTTTCCTCTCTTCATTGTTTGACCTCCACCTTTACTGTGAAAGCCGTCTCCTCACCCGCCGGGCAGCCCGTCTCAGGAGGAGTCGGACACAGCCGTGGTCAACTGCACTAGAATATCATGACCTCCTGGGCTGAACCCCAGAGGCCTTCTGAACATCACAATCTGAATAATATGGACCTTTTCTTTCCGACAATTTTTAGCACTGAGACCTTATCACAAAAACTAAAGGTCATCCTCCAGTTACAAGAAAACATGTTTAGAAATAAGCTATCAGCTCAATAAATGAGGGTAGGTTTTCAACGGCGGTTATATTGTTAATCTGAGGCTGCAGTCCTAAATACATGGAGATAGATAGATATCTGTTGATGAGTTGGCCAGGGCTCCTGTAGTTGTGAGTATGAATGTGGGCCAGACTCCAGACTCTCAGAGACCATTCAAAGGAAAGTCCGGGGGAATGGGTGAGAAAGAGGCTTGAGCAACGTGTGGTCTGTCTAGTATTGAACTGTTTACACCAGAAATCTGTTTGCACAGAATGATTCTATACGTGTATTTTTAATCCTTTCCTTGTGTTATCGACTCTTGAGTCACGTACAAGATGGAAATCCAGCTCTTTAAAACCTTTGGCCTGGACAGTCGATATGTTGGGCTAAGAGCGTAGAATGCACAGACCTCCACCCCTGTCTGGCCCACTCACCCCCCAGCATCAATCCCCTTCCCCCTCCTCTCACTTCCTGTGACCCAGGGCTCAGCTGACGGTTCACCTTCATGGAGGATGATCTCACCAAGGTTTTTGCTGCTACCCTTTTTGTGAATTTATTTGGACTAAAGATTCTCTGCAGAAATGTTTTCTTTGCAGACTGCTTGCTAACATCCACAGCCAAACTTCCTCTTTCTATTCCTGACATCATCTGAGTGGCCAAGCGGCCCACACAGCTTCCCCCCCGGGCTGAGGGCCAGATCTGCTGTCACGGTGACATAACAGCAGCTAATGATCGCAGCCGCTGCAGACGACTGACAGGAGGCCTCCTCGCCTTGACCACCTCAAACCGTTAGCTACTGGGATCCAGGGCTCGTTATCACAACTGCATTGACATTCGTTTCTCTGATCATTGCCTTGAAGATAACGGGGCTGCAACAGGTGACTTCCTTTTTTTTGTTTTGTTCTCATGCCCTCAAAAAGAAGATGACGTCTTTATTCAGTCAAGAGAAAAAGACAAAGATGTAGATACATAATACAGCCGCCTCCTAACATTGTTCCATTACTTTGGTTTGGAACAAAGCCATACAGCTCTCAGTTCAATAGAGATAGAATAAATATAGCAGATTAACGCCTTCTGTTTTATTTTTCACGCTCATTATGTCAACCAAGAAAGTTCCAAAGCACAGAGTTGTTTTCATGGGATTTTGTTAAGACGGGTTAGCAGCATTCCACTCATTCAGATCACTGCTGCAGGCCACCTGTCAGTCTCCCTCCACCTGTTGCATGGTGGCAGGTCCGCCATCACCACCTCCACCAGCACCAGCACCAACCCTAACCTGGTCTGCAGTAGGGCAGAACAGAAAGTGATACATTAACAGAGAATGGAGATGCATGGTAACCCTGGTTTCCATTCCTCTACATCCACGCATTGATGATCTTGTTTTAAGATTAAACATCAGATACCGCTAACAGCTGATCGTCAACCATAGCGTCACATATTTTATACACTTTTATCCTCATCCGCCATCTGTGTGTGTGTGTGTGTGTGTGTGTGTGTGTGTGTGTGTGTGTGTGTGTGTCTATGCGCGAGTGTGTGTTAATCTAGTGTGTGATAGTATGTCACAGCGGGGCAGGGTGTAATTGTACAGACAGATTCAGGGTTGTTGCTGTGCTTAATAATAGTGTGTGTGTGTGTGTGTGTGTGTGTGTGTGTGTGTGTGTGTGTGTGTGTGTGTGTGTGTGTGTGTGTGTGTGTGAATGGAAGACAGACCTCTTTCTGGATAAAACACCAGATGAGACAGAGCATACTGTTCGATGGACATATGCATACATATATACATATACAAATATAAATAAATATACACACACATATATCTATATATCTATGTATCTATATATATGTATATATCTAAATATACAGTATATATGTGTGTGTGTGTGTATATATATGAATATATATATATATATACACATATAGGTATATTTATAGCCCTTAATACAAGATGATGCCTCAAACCAAATTAAGCCTCTCTCTTTCTCTTTTCTCTCTCTCTCTCTCTCTCTCTCTCTCTCTCTCTATATATATATATACTTATAGAATAACCATAACTCAGCAGTTGGATATGGCCCCACTGTACACTGGTTCATTAAGGTGAGCCATTGAACAGATCCAGCTCTACAGACGCTGTGGTCTATGTATATCCTGACGTGGTGCCAGCCTCAGCCTGCAGGATAAGCAGCCGTAGCTCCTCCTAATGTGTCACAGTGATTTTCTTTATCTTCACTGGATACACCAGATACGGTAGAAACAGATTTTTCTGTGAGCCTCGCCCACATTTGAGCCGCGTGACTGGATTAGAGGAGCCAGTCCAAGTGTCTCGCTCTCCTCCAGAGGATCTGGTCCAAGTGTCCCACTCTCCTCCAGAGGATCTGGTCCAAGTGTCCCGCTCTCCTCCTGGATTAGAGGATCTGGTCCAAGTGTCCCGCTCTCCTCCTGGATTAGAGGATCTGGTCCAAGTGTCCCGCTCTCCTCCTGGATTAGAGGATCTGGTCTAAGCGTCCCGCTCTCCTCCCGTCCCTCAGAAGAGGCTGACGACGTGTCGGTGTCTGAGGGCTGGAGCCGGGTTCAGATGCAGAACTCTAAGAAGGCGTTCTTCTGAGGTCCATCTCCTTCACATCCTCTAGAAGATAAACCTCAGTCAGATGTTGTCCCCTGGTTGATCCTCTCCAAGCGACTTCACCCGTACACCTTAACCCGTTGTCTTTACTCCTGAGTCTGACTGAAGCTGCTGCTAAATACTAACCACTAACCACTTAACTCAGAGCCAGGGTTTACTCCTCAGTCCAAGTGAAGCAGAAACCACTTAACCCAGAGCGAGGGTTAACTCAACCCAGAAGCCTTCAGAGGCTATCCCAGAGGGACATTTCATGCAACATTAGCGCCGGGCCATGTATTATGTAGTATGTGATATGTCAAATGTATTATTCAATATGTAATATTTCATGGTTTGCATGGGAGGTGACTTCAATGTCAATTAGCTGACATCATTGGTTGCAGAAGATCACCAATTTGGGATGATTAGTAACAGCATTCAATGCCTAGTTTACTAGTAATTTGGTAACTCTTTATTACCTCTTTATTGTCTTTAATGAATATAATAATTTAATAATTTAATAAATTAGTTGTCACTGTCTCAGTTGGTTTCCATAGAACTTTACAAGTTTTAAACATGCTCTTATCATGTCTATTGTTCTGTCATATATAACCACTGACCATATCATTTCACTAATCTCTGTGGGAGAGCAGAGAGAGCTCCTGGCTAACGCTCTGGAGCCCAACGTTCCTTGCTGAGTTACTTTAATCGTGTGAATCATGTAAATTGAAGTATAAACTCAGACCAAACAGTGGTTGGGTTCTTGGTGGTGCAGCGGTATGGCTGTTGTTTAACACTCTGTAGATTCTGGTTCGAGTCACCGCACACCAATCATTGAGAATGAAATGGTTGGAGGAAATATTTTAAACTAAAGTCACACAGCATTGTTATGTTTAAAAAACACTAAAAATCACTTAACCTCAGTGATCAACCTCAGTTGGACTTGAACCCAAGAGATCAGAGCTGATCACGAGAGCTCTATCCACTGCACCACAGAGCCAGACCCAAAGTACTGACTGGAAGTAGTATTTGACGTAAAAACAACCACTGTTAGCAGGACTTGAACCCTGGTCTCCAGCACTCTAACCAGCAGGTCTTACCACTGAACCAGCAAAACAAATACAAACCCATGTCAGAAATTCTGTTTTAAATTCAAAGACTTCAGTTTCATTCTCTCTATTCTCTATTGTTCGTTCTGCTATGATCCCCAGTGTGTAACACAAGCCCCACGGAGCCTACTGCTGTCTGAGCACACGGGCCAGGGCTCTTTATGAACACTGATCCAGTTGTGTGTCTTATTTATATTTATTATATGTATTTGATTTAATGATTCTATTTTTCATATGAATTCCACTTGTTCTGACTAATGATCATTATAAACCATTTCTGGTTTTGCACCATGAAAGGGGGGACACCTCTTTGTTTAGAGCTGTCCTTCATGTTATTGATTATGTCAGCGGTAAAAAGGTGATTTGTTTCTTATTACCTTACATGAAACAACAGAGACACAAGAAGAAATCCAATATTAACGCTGGGATTTTTTTTATTCAAAATCTGTACATCTCATAAGCTTTCTACAGTGTAATAGGTCACAAATATAATGAATATTGAAAAAACGTTCATGAGAAATATGAGCATAGGTTAAGTATAAAAAGCAAGAAGATGCTATAATCATAGCAACACAAAAGGTTTTGTCTAAAGGTGAACAAATCACACATGAGTCTGGGAGAGGTGACACAGAACAACATTTAGAAACCAAATTGGTGGAGGTTAAAGTGTTTGAAACACCAGATTAACATGAATAAGTTGATTTTAGTTTGCAACTTAATAAACAAGAGATGAACATCAACACTCTTCACACAAGAATAAATAAAAGAAAAGGTTAGATAGATAAATTAACAATTCTATGAAATATACTTCTTGTAAAATAACATGGAGTAGATATAATCAGTAGTAGTTATATCAGAATAAAATAATATTTTACATGTACCGTACATTTATATTCCTTCAGACACTCACACACATACAATGCACAGTCATAACAAGACAGTAGTAATTTACAACATGACCAAAAGGATATATCTAAATATTTCCAATGTGTTTTTTACAGTTGTTTTCAGTAGAATATCTTAGAATATTACTTCAACTCTTACAATGCACTTACAGCATATATACGTGATGAATCCTGAATACTCGGCAGCATTGTTCTTTAAAGCAGAAGCCACGCTGGTGGACACTTCATAGCGGTGATAGGAGCCGTACCTTGATTTAAAGTGCTTCATGTTCCTGCCTCGAGTCTCTTTCTTATCTTTTATTTAAGTGCTTCAGTGATTACTATAAAAATAGAACATTTAGGGGCGACAGAATGAGACTTTCTATACAAAGTAACTCTCTGAACCAATGGGAAAGCAAAGTCGCGCATGTTATTGCTACTAAAGAGAAGGGCTTCACAACCATTGGCACTTTGAATCATTCGGAGAAACACAATCTGCTTAGAACTCCTTACCCATCAACCAAACCAGAATCGAGTTCAACACCACCTCGGTTTCACCCTGCAAGTGTGCATCGTTTACGTACGAGATTTGCTGTGAACCTCTGAAGCAAACAACTAGCAGACATTTCTGAATGTTTGTAATGCGGTGAAGCGGAGCTCAAACAGTTGCAGATCAGAGTTGAGCTGATTGCTGCACAAGTGAGATCTCTATATTGAATTATTCCTTTTCACCAAGTTTCAAAGCATTATGAAGAAGCACTGATTCAGCCGTGGAACGTCACTGGAAAAGCATCCCAGTGTTATCCCAACCCTCTGGAATCTGCAGCAGGTGTCAGATGATGTCAGCGCAGACCGTGGTAAAGGGGTTCTGAACATCTACATCTGTGTGACCACGCCCCTTTTGGGGAAGCGTGATGAGGTACACCAAGCTTTCTATCACTTTGACTGATTACTTTATCAACGATGAAGAGCTCAAGTCTCCTCCACTGGTCAGCAGAAAGCAGAAGCGCTGCAGGGGTGATTAAAGCTAAGCAGAAGCAGAGAGGAACATAGTGCTGTGGTCTGAGGAATTCAGGTTCAATAAGCCACCTTGAGGTCGTCGTAAACCAGGTCTGATAGGGCTTTGGTTGAATAAAGTGGTGATCAAATGTAAATAGATACATGGCTTTCTTTTGTCGCTGTAAATGGTCTAAGGAACAGAAAAGTTCCCTACCAGTGTCAATGTGAATCTGATGCAAAAATATGAAACAAGTCAACTACACTAGAACAGGACTGAACCTGGAGTAACACCGTTAGGTAACAGAAACAGATGAGACAGTAGACGTCTAGCTATAAACTACATCAGATTAATATGTATACCCACAAGCACACAAACCAAAAATCTCAGTGTTGGCCTGTGAGTCCAACAGCAACTCTTATGTTGCATATAACTGTCATATAATCCTCTATATCCTCTGTGCTACCTTTTTCAAATCTATGTCACATCTGTGCTGTTTGCAACAACAAAGCACAAATACACAAAGCACACACACATGTACGCACACACACAAACCCACGCCACGTGCACACACACAAACACGCACACTCACACGCACAGGGGAGGTAGAAAGGTGGGAAACAGGAACCTGTGATTGTCTAGTGACGCTCGCAACCCTGTGAGGTCTAGCTGGACCGCATGGAAACATCAACCCTGTGAGGTCTAGCTGGACCACATGGAGGCATCAACCCTGTGAGGTCTAGCTGGACCGCATGGAAACATCAACCCTGTGAGGTCTAGCTGGACCGCATGGAAACATCAACCCTGTGAGGTCTAGCTGGACCGCATGGAGGCATCAACCCTGTGAGGTCTAGCTGGACCGCATGGAGGCATCAACCCTGTGAGGTCTAGCTGGACCGCATGGAGGCATCAACCCTGTGAGGTCTAGCTGGACCGCATGGAGGCATCAACCCAGGGTCCAGATCCAGGTGGAACCCGGGTTCCCGGTGTTCTGCAGTCTGGAGATGTGAACAGTTTATAACGCTGCATGGATAGACTACAAACTCCACTCCTTTTTCAAACAAATCAAAGATGTACAAAAAGGTTTCATCTGCATTCTGCTTTTCAAATGTCCCCAAAATGCAAGAGAGGTTAAATACATTTGACCAAAAAATATTATACACAAATTACATTTGAACAGCTCCACCTGTTGACTCAGATTATCTCCTCCCCCGGCCCTCGTTCAGAAACTCACGGCTGACTGACAGTGAGGAACCTCTTCCTCTGTGCTCCTCAAGTCTACTTACAACTTGATGTGGGAGGTCAGCATGGAGAAGGTCAACGTGGAGAATGTCAAATGATATAGGTCAGATGATATAAATATCTTTATATCTTTATCTATATAGATATATATCTATATATATACATGTGACCGCAGGGAATCGACCGCAGAGCTGAGCCACAGAGAGGTAGGGTGGACGGTGTAGGGTCTGGCGCAGCACTGGAGGGTGAAGAGGGTGGGGGTCTTGTGGCTCTGCACTGTGAGCTAACAGGACTGGACGGTGAACAGTGGCTCTGCACTGTGAGCTAACGGGACTGGACGGTGAACAGTGGCTCTGCACTGTGAGCTAACGGGACTGGACGGTGAACAGTGGGTCTGCACTGTGAGCTAACGCTAACAGGACTGGACGGTGAACAGTGGGTCTGCACTGTGAGCTAACGCTAACGGGACTGGACGGTGAACAGTGGGTCTGCACTATGAGCTAACGCTAACGGGACTGGATGGTGAAGGGCTGCACTGTGAGCTAACGCTAACGGGACTGGATGGTGAAGGGCTGCACTGTGAGCTAACGCTAACGGGACTGGACGGTGAACAGGCTGGAGGCCCAGTGGGTTTCCCGGACAGCCGACTCAACGTCATGTGACCTCAGCGAAGGCGAGGTGGTTCTGTGGAAGGAAGAAGACGAGAGACAAAGTGAGAGGAGGAATAGGAGGAAGTGGATGCAGCACCAATCGAGAAACAGCAGTCTTTTATCGGCATACACCCTCCTAAGCACACACGCAATTACACACTCAGTAACGACGCAATACAATCAGCCACATAACGTGACGATGCTGCCATTTAAACGGCTCAAAACAGCCCATCACACAACACAAATGTATCGCTCACGGGCGAATGAAATGTTTGATGGATTAAAAGAAATGAGTTGCTTTGGTTAATTAACAATTTAGCTCCTCTCCAGACTTTGAATACGTTGTGAGGGGGTTTACCGAATAAAAGAGGAAAGTGGGGCCTCTTTAAGATTGCGACTAAAGAAGAGGATGAAGAAGCAGAGAGAGGAAGGAGCTCGGAGCGTGGTGGGTTGACCATGTTTAGCCCGTCATGCGGAGGAGGTGAAACATGTCTGGCAGACGGCCCCTGGCCCCGAGGGCCAATGAACAACGACCGCATACAAACCTGGCAACATATTCAACCAATCCCTCCCCGTTAGATTCCGTGTTTAGTCATCATACTACACCATGCTGCCTGGCAAGCCGAACCTCTCTTCAGAATGTGATGTTGGAGACAAAGTGTGAGGATCTTAAATCGTACCAAATGAGGCTCAGGGCTCTCTCTACATCCTATCTACTTTGCATTGCAGGTGTGTGTTTGATTTGAGTGACATGTACGCACAGGGCAGCCCTGTGGTGAGGTCATGTGACAACACCAGTGCTGTGTGGCTAATGTGCTAGCATGCACAGGCCTTAAGGGGCGGTGTGGCGGGGACAGCAGGGGGCAGGCAGGGGGTCCGGCTGTAGCTCTGACCGCTACAGTACCTTGGAAGTCAGCCTCCATTGTCATAAAGCCCTTGTCAGCGTTCCAGATCTGAAAGCACACCACACCCGTTTAGATGACTGTTGGACTATCATCTCTTCTCAACAGAGTCACACCAGATACATTACAGCTCATTAGGAGCCATTAGCATCGTCGGGGAAACATTTCTCATCAGTGGATGTTGTTTTGTTGGGGACATCGGTGTTAACTTTATCAACAGTCCAAATTAACTGATTCTGGAACATTTTGGGAACAGTCAGGCAGTTGCACAATAATTATAAATTGATTGATAAATTGATAATACTAACGTAAAAAGGCAGAGTCGAGTGTGTTTGGATGTTGGTTGTTATGTACATTTAATACAAGCTTTGGACCGTCATCAAAAGGTAGAGAGTGGACATACTATTCTCCACGAATCTAAATGAACAGCAATGATGAGAACACTTAAGATAATAGAGAAATTGGAGTTCATGGAATGTAACCTGAATTAGTTCATTCATTTACTGTAGCTCCTGCATATCCTTATGAACATTATATAGTTAATCTGACGATGCATTCAAACCTCCCCTACTCTGTGTCCTGTCTTTGTGAAGCTAGAAGCACAATGATACCGAGGCCACGTACCTCCCTGTTCTGCTCATTTGCTCATCCAATTCCAAATGGTTGATTGCAATTCAGGAAGAGGACTTTTTTTTTTATAACAAAACCATTACATTCTCATTGCCTTGAGAAACGCAACTCTCTGGACTCACGGTCCAAAGACCAGGAGAAGATCTGCTGGGAGGCTTAAGGTCCTGATACATGTGGACCCGTTCAGGTCCTGATCCATGAGGGTCAGGTCCTGATACATGGACCGGTTCAGTTGAGTATAGAATCGAAGAGAAAGTAAATAGAGAAATAAAGCACTTCAAACACACGCGCCAAACGCTCTAGAGACCCACTCCTTTCCTTTCCTTGGTGCCTTTCCCAAGCATGTGAGTTCTTCTGGGTTAATAGGGAGAATATGGGGGAGAGCGTAGGTGGCAACCACATAGCAGATGGCTGGAGAGACAGAGAGAGAGAGAGAGAGAGAGAGAGAGAGAGAGAGAGCGAGCGAGAGAGAGAGAGAGAGAGCGAGAGAGAGAGAGAGAGCGAAAGAGAGCGAGAGAGAGAGGGAAGTGGTGGGGGTCTAGTTTTGGCGCCTGAAGGTGTCACACCCGTGCATACGTTGCTTTGCCTTTTGTTTGGCAGGAGCTGATAGAGGCGGACCAGGCCGTCACGCAGCCAGCGACCAAGTGCCAGAACGCTGCCTCTGAGGGACCGGCACTCCTCCTCCTCATCATCCGTCTCCTGGAAGCAGCAGGGATGTGGGTGTGCGTACGCACGTGTGTGTGTGTGTGTGTGTGTGTGTGTGTGTGTGTGTGTGTGTGTGTGTGTGTGTGTGTGTCTGCATGCATGTGTGTGTCTGCATGAGTGTGTGTGAGAGTGTGCATGAGTTTGTAAGTGTGTGTGTGTGTGTGTGTGTGTGTGTGTGTGTGTTCTGCAGGGAGCCCTACAGATGTCTAATGTTTTAATTTCATATTTTGAACACATTTCTTCTTTGCAGGTATCTCTGGATCTCTTCTGTATCATGTGATGAGTGAAGCTCCATAGATCCAGTGCAGCCAGTAGGTCCTGTAGGCCCAGTAGGCCCAGCAGGCCCAGTAGAAGGCCCCACTAGAGGTGAGGGGGCTCCATCTAGCACCACATCACCTTGTGTGATGCTAAACAGAGCTCATAGGGTGACAGTCGCTTTTGGTTACTTGGCAACAGCAGGCGTCAACACATCATGTGTCCGTTGGACACACCGCTGTATTGGATCATCTGACATCGATGATGTCATTGTGCTTGTGTGTGTGTGTCCGTGCATATGTGTGTGCGTCTCTGTGAGTGTGTGTGTGTGTGTGTCTGTGTGTGTGTGTGTGTGTGTGTGTGTGTGAGTGTGTGTGTGTGTGTGTGTGTGTGTGCGTGTGTGTCTCTGTGACTGTATGTGTGTGTGTGTGTGTGTGTGTGTGTGTGTGTGTGTGTGTGTGTGTGTGTGTGTGAGTGTGTGTGTGTGTGTGTGTCTGTGAGTGTGTGTGTGTGTGTGTGTGTGAGTGTGTGTCTGTGAGTGAGTGAGTGAGTGAGTGAGTGAGTGTGTGTGAGTGTGTGTGTGTGTGTGTGTGTGTGTGTGTGAGTGAGTGTGTGTCTGTGAGTGAGTGAGTGAGTGAGTGAGTGAGTGAGTGAGTGTGTGTGTGAGTGTGTGTGAGTGTGTGTGTGTCTGTGAGTGTGTGTGTGTGTGTGTGTGTGTGTGTCTGTGAGTGAGTGAGTGAGTGAGTGAGTGAGTGTGTGTGAGTGTGTGTGTGTGTGTGTGTGTGTGTGTGTGTGAGTGAGTGTGTGTCTGTGAGTGAGTGAGTGAGTGAGTGTGTGTGAGTGTGAGTGTGTGTGTGTGTGTGTGTGTGTGTGTGTGTGTGTGTGAGTGTGTCTCACCTGCGAGGCGATGTACTTCTCCAGGGAGGCGTCGACGCGGCCCATGTTGAGGACCGGCCCGCCAGGCAGGGGGTCCTGGGATGGGGAGGGGGGGGGCTCCTCACCAAGCAGCAGCTTGCCTTTGAAGTTGTGCACCACACACACCACCTGGGGGGGGGGTGGGGGGGTTAAGGCAGCCATTATGGACTGTGGAGGTGCACAGTGTCTGTCTGTTTGTAGTTGGATGTGTGTGTGTGTGTGTGTGTGTGTGTGTGTGTGTGTGTGTCCATGTGAGCTGTCTTGTCTGGAGGGCCCTACATGTGATGCTGCTGTCAGTTTCTTACCCCTCCTACTGCAAACTAAGAGTCAGGCTGCAAAGTTCAATGCCTTTCAGAGAGTATGTAGATACATGGATATTAAAGTGAGAGTATGTAGATACATGGCCCTGTGTGTTGGTATTAAAGAGAGAGTGTGTAGATACATGGCCCTGTGTGTTGGTATTAAAGAGAGAGTATGTAGATACATGGATATTAAAGAGAGAGTATGTAGATACATGGCCCTGTGTGTTGGTATTAAAGAGAGAGTGTGTAGATACATGGCCCTGTGTGTTGGTATTAAAGAGAGAGTATGTAGATACATGGCCCTAAGCAGTAACAATTTGCCCTCTTCAGAAATGTGGATGTGCAGCTAACGCTAGCACCCTCGTCACGGCCGTCCACCAGCAGCCCACGGAGCAGAGAGCCATGCAGTTAGCCCGTACGAGCCCCTGGCCATTGCCTTGGTGGAACCTACCGTGTTCTGCACAGGGAAGCACTTAAGAAGATCTTCATTCTTAGAAAATGAAGCCCATTGAGATGAGGGCAAACTTGCGCCTCAAAGCAATGAATAAACATTCATTTCAGGCTTTCCTCTCTCACTCAGTCGATGGAGCTTGGTGAGAAGCAGGCTGCCCTCAATACCATCCAGCTAATTGTTCATACCTGCCCTTTATCTCTGCGTAGAGCATTACTTTATTGCCTTTTACCTTCGGATTGCTTTTCATCCGGCATCAATAAACAGAAGACACAGAGTATGATTTCATATATCTACCAAAAAGCACGCTGCCTCACGAATATGTGCACACAGACCCAGTTACATCAAACAAACACTAAAACACAGACTAAACAAGGGGAACCACGCAAAAGAAACACACAAAGAGACTTCAAACCACACTTTGACAGAACAGCATAAAGACCTGTAATCTACTGAGGACGCAAGCCATGTCTTCTGCTCTAAAAGAGGGTTGTGTGGTTTGTGTGTGGTTGGTCTCTGGTGGTCTGATACATTGTGTGTGGTTGGTCTCTGGTGGTCTGATACATTGTGTGTGGTTGGTCTCTGGTGGTCTGATATATTGCCCACACAGCCCCCTGCCCCGCCCCCTGCTCCACCCACACAGCCCCCTGCCCCACCCCTAGCTCCGCCCACACAGCCCCCAGCTCCGCCCACGCAGCCCCCAGCTCCGCCCACACAACACAGCCACCTCCTGCTGTAACTGGGAGGAGACCACTGCCCACCACTGTGGTACACCAGGCCAGGGTGAGCCTGCAGTGCTGTCACTGGTTCTCCTTCTGTCACTGGTTCTCCTGATGGCTGTTATTCTGTTAAGGATGTATGAGTTCCACTGGGAGCAGCTGCCCATCATTCTCAGCCCAGCGACAGACTTCCAGCCTCCAGCCTCACAGCCTCCAGCCTCACAGCCTCCAGCTACAACAGGCCCCCTCCTCCTGGCCGTCTGATCAGAGGCTGCTGAGACACAGCACATTTGTCCTGTAATCAGCGGCGGTAGGCTTCAGCTACACCGACTAACAGGGCTGCACGCCCCTGTCTCACACCGCCCAGCTAGTGGATAGGCCCATAGGCCCACAATTCATTCATATTCATAAAATATGCTAATATAAGATACTAGGAGTGAGGGGAGTGAGAGAAAGAGAGCGAGAGGGGGTGAGAGAGAGCAAGAGGGGGTGAGAGAGAGAGAGCGAGAGGGGGAGTTTAATGTGAGGGATGGGAACAGCTGCTCGAGAAAAGGCTTGTGTTTGTGTGCGTGTGTGCGTGCATGCGTGCGTGCGTGCGTGTCTAGTTGTGTGTTTCTGGTTGTGCGTGTCTGGTTGTGTGTGTGTATTGACTTAATGAATACCTTGAATACCTTGTCTCGGTAGATGCTCAAGGGGCAAGGGGGGGGGATCCACCCTCTCTACCACCTGACGCCCCCCAGGGGTCCGTCGGGCCGTGTGTCTCTGTCTCTTTAACCTGCTCTCTCTCCCTTTTGTCTCTACTTTCTGTCTCTGTCAGGGTCCCTCCCCCTCCTGTCCCTCTCGTGTCTCCTTGTCTCTCTGAGGGTCTCACCAGGAAGGTGGCGATGGCTCCCCCGATGACGAAGCCAGCGATGACGTCGGCCCAGTGGTTGCGGTACTCGGCCACCCGGTTGAGGCCCGTGAGGAAGGCGAGGCAGACCAGGGTCAGCGACACCACGGGCTTGGCCAGCCGCGTCCCCTTGGCCCGCACCGTGCAGGTCACGTACATCTGGAACAGAGGGACTCAGGCTGAGCACTCCTCGTCCACAGGGGCCAGGAGCTAGTGGGGGTGGGGCGCTGCGTGCCTTGACACATGGGGTCAAGGGGTGTGTGTGTGTGTGTGTGTGTGCGCGTGTGTGGTGGTGTGTGTCATGCAGGGTGTATGTGGTAGTGTGTGCGGTGGTGTATGTGGTGGTGTGTGACATGCGGGTGTGTGTGGTGGCGTGTGTCACGCGGGTGTGTGTGGTGGCGTGTGTCACGCGGGTGTGTGTCATGGCGTGTGACATGCAGGTGTGTGTGGTGGCGTGTGACATGCAGGGTGTGTGTGGTAGTGTGTGTGGTGGTGTGTGTGGTGGCGTGTGTCACGCGGGTGTGTGTCATGCAGGCGTGTGTGGTGGCGTGTGTCATGCAGGGTGCGTGTGGTAGTGTGTGTGCGGTGGCGTGTGTGGTGGTGTGCGTCACGCGGGTGTGCGTGTCCGGGGGAGGGCCCGCCGACTCACGGCCAGGTAGAGGGCGCCGTAGACGCTGAGCGCCGCCTCCTTGGAGGGGAAGGTCTTGCGGGCGCGCAGGATGTCCCCCTGGTCCCCGGTGCACGCCTCCTGGTGGCTGATGTAGCGCAGCGCCTGCTGGCAGCCCAGCGCTGTGAAGTTGGGCTTGCACACCGTCAGGAAGTAGGGCGCCAGGTTCCCCGTCACCACCTGACCCGCGTTCACGAAGATGTCGACGGTGAACAGGCCGAAGGTGTACACCCCTGTGGAGAATGTGTGAACAAATCTAATATTAGCCTGGCCACCTGGGCCACCACGCTTCCTTCATTGTCAGGCCGTCACAACTGGATTTACAGTCCAGGTCACGACCTCCAATCACACTCACCCAGACATGGAGGACGGTCTTCATGAACCTCCTCATGGTTTGTGGGAACGGATTCATGCTTCATGTACCCTGTGCTGCTGGCCCCCAAACCAGAGCAAGACACCTCAACCCAATAACTCGCCCTGCATGGTCGACTCCGTTGTCGGTGTGTGAATGTGTGTATGAACCATTGCAAGTCCCTTCGGATAAAAGCGTCCGCTAAATGCCCTAAGAGTAAATGTAAATCCCACCAATTGAATCTCATGAATCATGCTAATCATCTTGCTGTTCAACAGCTGCAACTGCTCAGTCCAGTGAGGAGGTTTCCTGTTCTGTCCTTGTGTCTTGCAGCTGATGCCTCCCACTCATGTGTTGAACCTTCCTGCAGCGCGCCAAGCCCCTCAATAGCTGCTCTGAGAGGTGCTCTCTCCCAGTCCCAAGTCAACACTGGTGGGCTGCACTTTAATTATATGACCAACAAATAACAACGAATCACGCAGTTGTGACCTCTACAGTGTGTATACGGCGATGTGAATCCAACACAAAAGCACACACTTAGTATAGTATTAGTATAGTAATTAAGCATGTGAGCGAGCAAGACAATGTCTCTTCCTGTGTGCCACGCCTCCATCAGCATGCTTACCATATTATATAAGGTTCATAATGTATAGTCACTGGGGGAGGAGGGAATCAAATGCTTTCTGACACATTATCTTGAAGTAATTTCCTGCCGTGACCCTTTTTGGTCTCGCTTTGTTAGGCACCAACGGCAGAGCGTTCTGCAGCACCTGGTGAAGATGTCACTGCCTCCATCAGCATCTGGGGCTAATCGACGACTCGGTTTAGCTTTCAACATACACTCTCTTTCTAAGCAGTAGACAGACACGCTGCACTCAGAGCCTCTCTAAAGAGCCAGGTCCCACCACAAAGGACTCCACCCACTGGAGTTCTATATCTGAATCGATACCGTCCAGCTACGTCCAGACTTCAGTCTACAGCAACACAGGCCGCTTGCTGCTTCAACAATCCTGCAGCCATTGCCCACGGCAATCGTCCACGTGGGTTTAAAGGACCGAGCCGTGGGCAGGAGAACCGGAGGTGTCAACTGCTCCTCAGCTCATAGAGATGAGAGCCCCCATGTCTCTGTGATGAAGGGGGGTGTCTTAATGAGGGATAAACACAAAAAGATGATTGCTTCAGCTGCGACTAGTTTCTATCACGCTGTCAGTGGCCAGGTGTTCCTTCCGTTATTGTCGTACATAAAGACGCTGGGCTGGCCTCCTCCTGCCCACCCATCACTCAGGAGCCTGTTACTGGGGGTGGGGGGGGTGGGGGCAACGACAGATACTTTAGAAATAACTGTCAACATGGTGTTGCTCTGCTACTTTTAGGGCTTCAAGCCAGCACTGGCTTGTTTGTGACTTCACTCTGTCACAAGGTATTGTATGAAATGTCACTTGTCGCTGTTCTTTGTTTTCCTGTGAATCACCAGGAAGACATTTAAACACACAAGACTTTGAGTCACAGGATGGTTAGTTATAACCTGTGTTAAAGGAAGGTTAGTTATAACCTGTGTTAAAGGAAGGTTAGTTATAACATGTGGATACAGGATGGTTAGTTATAACCTGTGGTCAGTAAAACTATTGAGAGGAGCAGATAGCTAACACTGGGGCCAATATAACCGGCCTGCATGTTGTAGCAGAATGGAACGCAGACCACCTCAGACAGGCCGAGGCCTTTAAGCTCTGAGCTGACTCGGTCAGTGTACTCACAACCTTACACATAACTCATAACTCGCTGAATAAGAACTTCAGCAACAAAACAGGATATAGAAACCCAGGTGGAAGCGATGACTAAGAGGACAGAAGAAACCGCATCACCCCACACAACACCACCCGCATTAAACTAGCAGACTGTGACTCACTGGTGGAGCACATGACTGAAGACCATTCAGGGACCAACACGGCCCGCTCATGAGTGCAGGCCGACCACAGAGATCTGCGGGTTATTCTGGTTCTTTATAAGTTCAGTGTGAATCCCAGGCAGACTAACAGCGTTAGCCTGTTCCCCGTGACGTTCTGTGTTTGAGAAATGCTCTGAGAGGACAGTCTCTTCTCACACCGAGGAGCGCCTCCACAACACGGTCGCGCTGCGTGCTGCGGTGGTGCATGTGACGTGACATCCTGTTAGGAGGATGAGCACGCAGCCGACAGTTCAATCGACAGCGTTATGTAGTGGGTGTGTGTGTGTGTGTGTGTGTGTGTGTGTGTGTGTGGGTGTGTGTGTGGGTGTGTGTGTGTGTGTGTGTGACCAGTAGATGGAGCCTGACCATGGTCGTTTAGGATGGGGTAGGATTGCTATATGTTATGTTATGTTGTGTTGATCATATATTCGGTTTTCTGGTTTCTGTTTGCAAAGCTTAATATTAGTAAATTCACCTCCACTTGGTGATGGATGTCAAGAACAGTTTGAAGCACCTGAAACATTTTGTGCACATTTACATTTACATTGAGGACACTTAAATCCAAAGCGACTTAGAATAAGTACATTTGTCAGAAGAAAAATAAACAATATATTGTTGTCGGTACAGAAAGGATGTTCATAGAACAGTGAACGAACAACTAAGTGCCAAGCACTAACAATCGCTAGGTTAACCCATTCCCCGTATACAACAAAGATAGCAAGGATTAGATGCTACACAATACTAAGTAGTATTTTTAAGTGGCAGGATGTACAACAAACAATAAGTGCATACATTAAGTGCCAGGACATACAACATATAATATAATATATAGAATAATTCTAAATAATTCACAAGAAAATGATACAGCTTGTCTTTGATCTCCAGCCAGACGCAAAGGGGTGTAATGTTATCATAGCTTCACACACACACACACACACACACACACACACACACACACACACAGGTGGACACAGTTACTATGACTACTGACTACATCAGGTGTACATCAGTACACAATTACCACTAGTACTAACTGGCCGCGAGCAGCACTTTCTCCTCCTTCAGCGCTTTACATCTCCTTCAGCGTATCACTTCACAGGTTTTCTTATAAACCGAGTGTGAATAATGAGTGGCTCTACTGGCAGCGCGACCCAAATGCTCAGAACAGCAGAACACTCAGTGTTAAGTAGCGCTAGGACTCCCAGTGGCCCACCGTTAAAGCAGCTCCACACAGCCCGCAGAAACATGGACCTGCAGGGCGGAGTTATTTCAATTATTAATGTACAAACTTATTATCTTGTCAAAGCTGCAAAATGAATGAACATAAATGTTGGTGTATAAGACATAAAATATGTATTATTCCAAAGAGCAAGCCTTAAGAGATGAGAGGAGTGCTAGCACTAAACTTTGGTGAGTAAACAGTCTCTCTCTCGCGCTCTCTCTCTCTCTGTCTCTCTCTCTCATCTTTGCACCTCGCTCACAGCAGTGCTGTGCTTGAATAAGCAAGATGCTAAAAGTCGGGGGTCCACATCGCAGGGAGAGGCGAGGGGGGGAGGCGATGGCAGTGGGGGGGTTAGGAGACAGGACAGAACAAAGTGTGAAGAGACGCACAGAGGAGGAATGGAGGAGGAGGGGAGGAGAGACAGAGGAGGAGGGGAGGAGAGGTGGAGGAGGAGTGGAGGAGAGGCGGAGGAGGAGGGGAGGAGAGATGGGAGGAGGAGGGGAGGAGAGATGGGAGGAGGAGGGGAGGAGAGATGGGAGGAGGAGGGGAGGAGAGGCGGAGGAGGAGGGGAGGAGAGGCGGAGGAGGAGGGGAGGAGAGGTGGAGGAGGAGTGGAGGAGAGGCGGAGGAGGAGGGGAGGAGAGATGGGAGGAGGAGGGGAGGAGAGATGGGAGGAGGAGGGGAGGAGAGGCGGAGGAGGAGGGGAGGAGAGACGGAGGAGGAGGGGAGGAGAGGCGGAGAAGGAGTGGGTCGTTCTGCTCTTCCGTCCAGCGGAGCCGTGAGTCACGGTGCGGCGACGCCTCCAGACAACCACAGGTTTACGTTCACACTCACCCTGTCATCTTTAGTTAGTTGTTAGTCTATGCTCTATGCACTAACTAATGTTTATTGACGGTTAATTACTGTTCCCTTATTGTCAAGTGTTCTCTTATACAAACACATCTCATATGATATAAATGCTAAAAAGCCACAATTATGTCAGTGTACACAATAGTTTAAATCACTACATGTACTCTTTATATTGTCAAAGTGTGAACCCTGAACCCATCTCATGGTGACCCACGGGTCAGAGGGCCCTGTAGAGGGACAGCTCTATACAGCTCTATACAGCTCTATACAGGGACAGCTCTATACAGCTCCACACAGGGACAGCTCTATACATCTCTATACAGCTCTATACAGGGACAGCTCTATACAGCTCCACACAGGGACAGCTCTATACATCTCTATACAGCTCTATACAGGGACAGCTCTCTACAGCTCCATACAGGGACAGCTCTATACAGCTCTATACAGCTCTATACAGGGACAGCTCTCTACAGCTCCATACAGGGACAGCTCTATACAGCTCTATACAGCTCTATACAGGGACAGCTCTATACAGCTCTACACAGGGACAGCTCTATACAGCTCTATACAGCTCTATACAGGGACAGCTCTATACAGCTCTATACAGCTCTATACATCTCCATACAGGGACAGCTCTATACAGCTCTACACAGGGACAGCTCTATACAGCTCTATACAGCTCTATACAGGGACAGCTCTATACAGCTCTACACAGGGACAGCTCTATACAGCTCTATACAGCTCTATACAGGGACAGCTCTATACAGCTCTATACATCTCCATACAGGGACAGCTCTATACAGCTCTATACAGCTCTATACAGGGACAGCTCTATACAGCTCTATACAGCTCCATACAGGGACAGCTCTCTACAGCTCTACACAGGGACTGAGGGTCTCAGGCTGGCTCATAGCTCTGATCACCACAGAGCTGAGGCCGACTGAGGGTCTCAGGCTGGCTCATGGCTCTGGTCACCACAGGCTCCATCCCGTTATGAGGATTAATGCTACGACAGCACGGCGTTAATCCAACTCCAAATGAGCTCGCCAGGAGGGTGAGGGAGCAATCACAAGGTAGACCCCCCCCCCCCCCCCCGGTTAGCTGTGTTAACACTGGGCCACAGCAGGGAGGGACATGCTCCTCCCCCCTCCCTCCCTCCCCCAGGGAGAAGGTCCCTAATCCTGCTCTCATGGCCTTATCTCATCCCCCCACTTAACTGTGACTGGAGTAATATCGTACTGCTGTCATCATCGCTATGGTCCCCCACAGGAGTGTGTGTGTACTTATGGTTTGTGTGTGTGTGTACGGTGTGTGTGTGTGTGTGTGTGTGTGTGTGTGTGTGTGCATGTGCGTGTGTGTGTGTGTGTGTGTAAAGTGTGTGTGTACGGTGTGTGTTTGTGTGTGGTGCATGTGGAAAATACAGAATTTCCGAATGCTTGTGTCTGCATGAATTAAATCTATCTAATTGATATCTCAGCAATAATCTAGGCAGCAATACGTGTTTGTCCCATCGTCATGGTTACACACGGTGACAACATGTGGACCAATCGTCATGGTTACACGCGGTGACAACATGTGGACCAATCGTCATGGTTACACGCGGTGACAACATAATAATAATTAATTGAATTTATATAGCGCTTTTCTAGACACTCAAAGGGCTTTACAGTGAAGGGGGGACCTCACTAACCACCACCAATGTGTAGCACCCACTTGGGTGATGCACGGCAGCCAATCGGCGCCAGAACGCTCACCACACACCAGCTTGAGAGTGAAGGAATTAATGAATGAGCCAATTATATATAGTGTGTATAACATGTGGACCAATCGTCATGGTTACACGCGGTGACAACATGTGGACCAATCGTCATGGTAACGCGGTGGACGGAGCTCACCCAAGAAGCGGAAGGTGCGCCGGACCAGCGGGTTGAGGTAGCAGCAGTCTCCCGTGGCAACTGTCGTCTCCAGCTGGTCGAACTCTTTAGACGTGTACTGGACCAGGAAGAGGACCGTCTCTGTTACCAGGATCTAGAGAGAGAGAGAGAGAGAGAGAGAGAGAGAGAGGGGGGGGGGGGGGGAAGGAGAGAGAGGGGGGAGAGAGAGAGAGAGAGAGAGACAACCCTACCGTTAGTTCAACAAAGTATTCTTAATGTCTTATGGCGCATTTCCACTGGCGGGTACGCTTCAGACCCAGCACGCCTCAGCCCAGTAGTGAGGGTGCGGTATAGCCCAGCTCAGTTACGGCTCGCGTTTCCACTGCAGACAGTACCCTTATGGTAGGGTGGGGTTTAAGCCGGATGGCGATAGCCACGGCAGCTACGTAAGCATCGTGATCTCATAGCAGCCCGACACAGTGTTAATAAATACAAGGAAAAAGAAGAACGCGCACAATGAACAAAGAGCAACAATGTAGGACGTCCAAGAAGGACGGAAAACTTTTGCTAGACATTTTCTTCAATAAACAAAGCTTTCGCCGTTGTCCAGAAATACCTTGAGGTATTTAATGTGTTTGTTTTTTATTATCCCCTTGTCGCACAGAAGGGACGATTCTGTCGACCAATCAACGGACGCCGTGTGTAAAAACTTGCCGGCACCCTTTCAGGCGTCTCAGTACCCCAACGGAGGAGTACTGCGAGAAGAGTACGGCTCAGTCCGGGTCACGCCCACTTTTGGTGGTGGAAATGCGACCCGTGCCGCACCATTGCAGTCGGAACCGACCCGCACCCTCCGGTGGAAATGCGCCATTAGCATCTCTCAAGGCTTGCTCTTTGGGATAATACACATTTCACTGCTTATACACCAGCATGTTTACTCCTTATCTTCAGAAGAGAATCAGTAAGGGATAATGCCCGACGAGGTGTCCATAATCAGAAATTAATGGACGACGCGGAGGCCTTAGAGATAGAGAGTTGCCTCTGCAAAGTCCATTAATTCCTGATTATGGACACCTTGAAGGGCATTATCCCGCTTATACCATGGTCACTTGCCAAAGAAAAGAGTTCAAGACCATTAATTAATATTTTCATGCGTTTTACAATCAAAATATAACGTTTTTAACAAGCTATAATTTAGGTTCCCTGGTAACGCCTGAGGGTTTGACTGATACATGGAACAATCATTACCCACCCGTAAGGTTCTTATGCAACGGAAACGTTGTTCACTCCTCCAGTAAATAGGAAGGACCTTAGATACGACTTGACAACGGGAGATATTCTTGTACGCTCAGCTATGAGCCACAGAGCTAACATTATGCTAGCAAGATTCAAAGTCAATAACACTGTGTACGGTTGACAAACAGTACATTTCATTTGACAGTATGTTTAACAACAAGACTAGCTAGCTAACCAGCCATGTCATTGTCCCCAAATCAATATCAAGATTTTCACGAACAAAAGATGTGTGTAACGTTACTGTCGACCACGGCATGAAGCAGCGAGTTCAACAGTGGAGGGATGTGAGATGATCTCTGATGTGATACATAAGTATCAGTAATTAGTATGAGTATGGTTACTCATTTTAGACGGCTCTTCTCAATGCTGTGGAACGCTCCGTTCACTTGCATGGGCCTTCCCGACTTCCGGTGGTGAATTATCTGTCAATAATGACCGTTGCTAAGCATATAATGACCGCTGTCAGGGAAAGTGGATTTTTTTCACGTCTCTCATATCACTCCACAAGTAGTCCGGTAACTTATCAACCCCAGCGTACTCGGTTGCTAAGCACCAAGTATTCCCCCAGACCATGGTATAAGCAGTAATAAACCACATTGGTAGAGATGAAAACTGAGCTTCAAACAGAACAGACAGACAGACAGACAGACAGACAGGCAGACAGACAGACAGACAGACAGACAGACAGACAGACAGACAGACAGACAGACCATCCTCACAGTCCAAAACTTATGTCATCAGTTGTTGGTGTTGCCATCTGTTTTCCAGCACAGCAGCCATATTGTTCCAATGACAACGACAGAATTTCAATGCTGGACATCTTACACAGCGAGGCTCATCCCCGTGTCTGAGAGGCAGCCTCTAAATATGTGATGACCCGTCACACCCCGGCGAGGACTGAAAGATGCCCAAGGTGAAACAGGAAATCACCGGTCCAATTTCACAAGGCAGTGAAGTGGAAAAGCGAGTCTCAGCAGAGGATGTGGACTCCTTAGGGAGAACTTGGTATGTTTGGGGCCGACTGGATGAGAGTCAGGCCTCAGTCCAACATGATGGGTGGGAATGAGGTTAGGAGATACAGGTCCACATGGTGAAGAACACACAGAACTCAGAGCACGCCCAACCTTAACATGATGCAGAAAATAAAACCTCCTGCAACGTTGAGGAACCTGGACCAGATGGTTCAGGGGCCTTGATGTAGTTATGTTATAAACACAGGCTCCATCAAAACAGACACACAGACAGACAGACAGACACACACACAGACACACAGACACATAGACACACAGACACATAGACACACAGACACATAGACACAGATAGATCAGCATAGGTTTTTAATACGATACTGTGTTGGCTGAGGCTGGTGCTATACTAGATTAAATTGAGTGACTGAGTGAGTCAGATAGAGATAGATAAATTATACCCCTATCATAGGTAGAAAGGTTGATTCATTTCCCACATAGAAAGACAGATGGGTCAACGGATCTTCTATCGATCACAGATCAATAGAAGGATCCAGATCATAGATATATGAATAGATGAGACAGGTGAAGTTATATTTCACCTGTAAAAGTCACAAGGTGTGATGTGGACCACATTTCACACCCCCAACAGAACGTGTTCAGGTGTGAAGACCAGAATAGAAGCTAAGTTGCAGTTGCCAATGGAAACAGGAACGCCCTGACAGACTTTAGGAGCTGAATCGACAAGAGTCAACCAGACTGCCTCTACTCAACAACATCACTGACCACTGGTCTAGGTCAGAGGAAAGGCCTGACAGGTGTTTAAGAATTAAATCACCCCTTTAGAGGATCATTTATTCATCCGGGGCGGAGAAGCCTCCTTGTGTTCTGCTCCTGCAGGAGGTGGTACTGCTGTGTTCTCCTGCTTACAGAACGACTCCGCCCGGTTTCAGCTGGCTAATGAGGACCGTTGGAGGGAGTCAGTTTGGTGATGGAACGTTTCCAAACATTTCTGATATGAACAGGGTCTCATTATTGAACAAGTTTAGAACACACTGAACTAAACGGTGAACCTTTGAAAGGGTTTCCTCCCCCTCAGAGAACCCAAGTGACTGAGTGGGGGGGGGCCAGTGGGGGTCTCAGGGCAGGGCCTGAGATCTTCCCCTCCCTCACCACCCACCAGCTTTGACCTCCCAGCGACCTTGTCCACTGCTTCCACGTGGATAAGCACCCAGGCACCCTGCTCTGTCAGCACATCTGGAGATGCTCAACTACGGGAGACCTTGGTGTGTGTGAGCAGAGCCCACACACATTCACATGTGTGTGTGTGTGTGTGTCTGTGTTTGCGTGTGTTTGTATCTTCATCGTGTGTGTGTGTGTGTGTGTGTGTGTGTGTGTGTGTGTGTGTGTGCGTATGTGTGCGTTTGTCCGTGTGTGAGTGTGTGTGGCGACAAGTCTCTCAACACACAGGTTTATCCATGGCCAGTAATGTGATGTGACTGGTGAGAAGTGAAAAACACAGAGAGAGAGAGTACATACAGAGACAGAGAGTACAGAGAGTACAGAGAGAGAGAGAGAGAGAGAGAGAGACAGAGACAGAGACAGAGACAGAGACAGAGAAATACAGAGAAAGACAGGGACAGAGACAGAGACAGAGAGAGACAGAGAGAGACAGTGACAGAGACAGAGATAGAGACAGAGCGAGAGAGAGAGAGAGAACAGGCAGACAGAGAGAGAGAGATGCAGGGGAGGAGAGAGAGCCTTAACCTATGATGGAGAGCAGCCTCCTCAGTGGAGGAGTAGATCACCTGGGGCCTTGCTACCCTTTAATCTGGGTCATGAATTAAACTAATTGGCTGGGCTAACAAAGCCTGCACCACAACCCTGTTGTAGAACTCCCTTCTGTGGTTCTCGTCACAGGTCTTATGAAGTGAACGAGGCAGCAGAGCAGCATACAAAGTGCAGCAGTAGCAGCGCAGTGAAACAGTGCAGTGAAGCAGTGCAGCCCTCCACACTGCACCTTTACATAAAAACACATCATCAAATAAAGCCTTCATTTTTTATTTTGCCTAAATGGTTTTGAATCTAACAGGATTAGATATTGGCACAGAGTGTCATATCACCAGCCTCAGTCAACACAGTATCTATTAAAACCCATGTTGGTCCCACCCCATTAGCTCCCAGTCCAGGCAGGCCATGTTCTCCTCATTCAGTAATAGCCCCAGTGATCAGCTTAGCGCCACAAAGCTCCTCATGTAATCCCACCAACGTTAGCTGGACGGCTCGCGGTCAGACGATCTCTGGGGTCAGGTTAAAACAGAGGGATAACAGACTGACTCCCAGCATAAGGCTCATAATCACTGCCGCTCACTCTCTATTCACAGCAGACGCTCTCAAAGTCTGGATTATCAGATAATGCGTGATTGGCAATTATTTAAGACATAAACGAGTATGGCAGTCCCAATCCTCTACTGAACCATTGAGGCTTTTGGAGCCAGGAGATTGTAGCTAGTGCGAGAAAGTGTACTGAGGCGCACCCTGCCCAACAAACACAAGGAAACGCCACCGAACACAGAGACAGGCCGGGATTGGCCAATGGGCAGACCACTGGGGGCTGGGGCTGATGGGTGCCTTCCTAGTGGGCGTGTCGAATCAGCAATGGCCAACTTCGCTGGGGGAACTGGGAACTGGGGGCCATATCTAACTGGGGGCCATATCTAACTGGGGGCCACATTGAACTGGGGGCCACATCGAACTGGGGGCCACATCGAACTAGGGGCCACATCGAACTGGGGGCAATATATCTAACTGGGGTCCATATTGAGCTGGGGGCCACATCAAACTGGGGGCCTTATTGAACTGGGGGCCATTACAGATATGACTCCCATCAGGAAGCCACTACACTCAACAGATGAGAATACTTCACCATTACAGAGGTTCTGGGGAAGACAGAAGACGTCCTAAATGAACAGAGAAGGGAAAGTAAATTGTGTGGAAGCTGAAGACAAACTGGAGTTGGGAACAACAAGCTCAGTTCAAATCTCTCATAAACAAACTGGTCCACACGGCAGTAAATGGGATTGTTGTGGGAGCCTGTCTGTCACTTTATGTCTGTCTCTGTACTATTATTGTACATATTTTTATGTGGCAGCCTTTATGTCCGAGACTAATTTCCCTTGGGACAAATACGGAAGTCTTGAGTCTTGGAACTCGAACGCTACGATGCAGTTCTGATGCATTCTTTCTGCGTTCGTAGAATGTGCATACTTGTATTGTATTGTATTTCTCATGTTTTGATGAATACAATTAGAAAAATGACCAGACAGGAATCCTGCTGTGTTGCCACTGATGGAGAAGTGAGGGGCTTGTGTAAACAGGCCTCTCTCAGGTGGTTCTGAATCATTCACTGCAGGGTCTTCACATACAGCCCACTGGTCCCTGGAGTCCGCTGAAGCTGTACACCACTGATGCGTGGTGCTGTCTGTGCTTCCATGCTTCCCTTTGACAGCTAAATGCAGCTCAAGCTGAGCGCTGCACCGTCACACAGAGCAGGAGAACGGGAGCCAGTGGGGGAGGAGATGCCTTCTGAGCAAACAATATACGTCTTTAGGATGATGCTGGTCTGGGTAATTAGACATCATAACAGCCTCTCCTGGCATCTCTAAAACCGCTAAAGATCCACTGTGTTGTTCCGGCTCTTGTGAAGAGCGTTTGGCGTGAGAGCACCTCGCCAGGAGCAGAAACACAGCAGGAGCACATCATCACTGGCTCCACAAAGCGCACTCTTCCCTTATTATATTGGTAACGGAGGATTTAGTGAAGTCAGGAGAGACTCATTACATTTCAGCAATTCAACTCAGGAAGTGTTTCACAGTTCTAGAGATCACCCAAGGAAGGTGGAGGGGCCACGTGAGAGAGTGGAGGCACGGGTGTAGTCAAGTCAAACAGGTGCACCTGCTCCTGTCACATCCAAGGAATATGCAAACAGTGCAAACCCAAAAACTCTGCAGGCAAACTCGTTTAATTCATTTGTGTGCCTCCCAAAGTCTCTAGGTGACGGAATGAGGCCTTGAAGAAACTTCAAAGCCGGGTATTTACACGTCTTGTGGAGAACAAAACACAAAGGAAGGCAGAGGAGGATTTCCTGCTTTCTGGAAGGCAGTCTGAACGGTAATTATAAATAGACCCTCACAGAGTTGAGGATTATAGAAAGAAAGGGAAGCTTCTGGAAGCGGCAGCCATGTTGACCACTGAGGCTGCGTGGATTCTGCCTTGTCTTATGTGTGAGGCGAGGTTAACAAAGCCTCTGCATGGCGATCTTCTGCTGGGAAGAATACACGTGAGTAATACACGTAAGAGTACAAAGAAATGACCAAAGCAGTGCAATTGGAAAAGTAAATAGCTGTGTTTTTATTCCCTAAGATCAGTAGAATAGATAGAATAGACTCTTCCTAAAACACACATCCCTACTGCCCAGTGGTCCATGTCTGTGTTTTGGGTGCACATTTGAGCCTCCACTTGTGAAATGAATTCTGAACAATATGGGCATAGAAAATCCTAGAAGTTATTTTAGCAAAAGCCCAGAGTATCAAGCATTCAAACATTTCAGTAAACGTTCAGAAACAATCAGAAAACCAAACCTCCCACTCTTGGCCCCCCACCGCAGTCTCAATTTCCCTCCTAGCTCCATGTCTCTCTACTATGATCAAGGTTTCTTTTAGAATTCTTGAAAAAAAAAAAAAAAGGTTTGCCAGGCCGATGTGAAGAGGCCAAGACAGAAGAGTTTACAAAGAGTTTAAAATAGTTTATAGGCAAAGTTCCCAGCTGCTCCAAGCTGTCTGGATGACACAAAATAATAAATTATACCAATAATAATGTTTCACTTTATTAATAAAGTGCTGTATATTCAGGCAAGCTCAAAGTGCTGTTCAGGGCTAAAACTGAACATTCAAGCAAGACCAACAATATAATGTATACAATATAACGCTAACTGAAAGGTAGCTAACGTCAACTAAATGCCTTTATCAAAAGGTCTGGTTCTGAAGTGGGCCGGTCTCACTGGTATCAATGGGCAGAAAGGCAAGGGGGGACGTGATCCTGGCAGCACTGAGAATACCAGGGTGTTATTTCTGGTGACTTATAATTATATTTTATTGTAATTATTACGTTTTATCATTTATTACATTACCTACCAAACTGACCGAGACAGCAGCTGGAATCAACAATTGTAATGGCTTCACTTTAGTTTGAGAACCGCCAAGACACAGAACTGACCCCAAACAAACAGAAAGATCTTTGGAAAACATGAATAATGTGCCAACGCTCCACGGCCCAGGTGATCATCATCAAAATCACTTTTATATCACTATACTAAGCCACTACTATATCATAATCATAATGTACTGTTATCATACACGTAATTACATATATACATCATTCTATATTTCTATCTCTGCCTCTGTAGGCCTATGGTTCTATGGGGGTCAGGGTTGGTCCAGTGGGAGCCAGTGTTAGTGTAGCTAGTGTAACGTATCGGACTGTGTTGCCCTCTCATGCAGAGGAGCCTGAATCCCCTTCATGGATGAGCGGAGCTGTGCCACAGGGCAGGGGCTCGGCTGACAGCACATCCAAGGGGAACATCAATACACACACAATTAGCCCAGCCTCCAAACAAACACATTAGGATTATCTTAAGACAGTTCCTCTGAAAATGGAGCTCCTAATTAAGGCGTGTATGTTCGTGGAACGCGTCGGCATTAGATCAGACTCTTTCAATGGATCTGTTCCCGATGTAAGGAAGTGAAGGGATATATTATTATATATATAAATATATATACATGTCCTCACAAGATGTTGGATACGGTGACATGAATGATTCTCGTGTATATTTTATGCACGACTGAAGAGCATCAAAGTAAGGATTGATGGTGAATCTGTAACATATCATCGTTAAGTTCTAACTTAGTGGGTTACAACAAAATACCGCTAGGCTTCTGTTGACATTCTGTTGAAACATTTAAGCCTTCAAACGGCGAGCCTGTGGTCAACTGTTTATTCTGTTTAATATTTAATCAGTGTGAAGTACACAGGTTAAAACATAAATACATTTTTAAAAGCAGTCAATGAAATCAGCGTTGCAGTTCTGCTGACAAGTTGACCCAAATAACGATGTGGGTCATACATCACTAATGTGTTCTGTAAAGCGATACCTTCAAGACCGGCTAAAGACAATAGATCACGCTCAGGAATAAGAAGACCAATATCCCAGATAATATAAAATACCAGGTCACGATACTAACATTATATAACATGTAATATGTGGCACATGTTCCTTCTGTAAACTATGTGGTGCAGTGTAATGGCATGTGTCGCCCGAAGCTTCTGGAAGCTTCTGATACGCTGGGAGAGAGCAGCGATGATGACGCAGAAGGCAGATCAGTTTTATTCTTTTTGAATGACAACTGGCAGGCTTAAGGTTTCAACCAATAACATCTAACCCCCCCCCCCCCCCCACATAACATCTGAACCCCCCCCCATACAGCACAGCTGGGTGCTTCGTCACCAATCAATGTCCCGAAATGACCAAATACCAATTGCCTTCTTCTACACAATACAAGACTGTATTCAGCAGACTTGTTTGTCCCAAGTGACTTAAGTGCATTCAAGCATGAACCAAAACAGCTCACTAATCACCAGTTTAATTTGGAAAGACGTCGCACTACAGAAGACCCACTCTGGATCTCCATCTCACATCTAAGTCTCCATTGTACCGGGAGTTCTTGACCAGAAGGTCAGCCTTTAATTACTGCCCTGGAAAGATCTCAGTACCACAACAAAGGCTTGAGACGCTCACACTCCCAGTCTCACTGAGAAACACAGCCCAGACCCACCGGGCGGAACTCTCTCTCTCTCTCTCTGGCACATTTAACATCATAACTGCTGAAAGCTAAACACGTCATCCATCTTCATTAGTGTGTGTTGTTATTTGGAGAAAAGCTTTCTTTGGTTAGTTCACACACTGGCTGACAGCACCTTGTTCAGGGCTGACATCATTCATCTCCATCTGGAGGTAGAGTGGGAGGCCTTCAAGAGGGGGTGGGATGGGGGGGGGCAGGCAGTGCATTTGTCAGAACTGGATTTTCCTCAAGGCTGTGAGAAAACCCGTTCAAACCATCGTGGGTCGCAGCCCGCTGCGACGCTTCACCAAACAACCGCTCTGAGGCGGCTTCACAAGGTAAAGATGGATTATCCTCCTTGATCACAACTCCTGTGTTCTTTTCACCCAAAATAATAAGACTTTAAAAACATGAAAAACATGTCTAAAAACATGATCTAAAGGTTGTGTGTCCAAATTACCAGGCAGACCGCCATGTTTGAGCCAGGCAATGCCAGGTTGGACTTCCATCCCAGGAGGTCTGTGTTCCAGCCTGTGATCGGACTGCTCTGCAGGTCTGAGTTCTAGCCTGGGATCCCATGGACTGCTCTGCAGGTCTGTGTTGTAGCCTGGGATCCCATGGACTGCTCTGCAGGTCTGTGTTCTAGCCTGGGATCCCATGGACTGCTCTGCAGGTCTGAGTTCCATTGAAGAGCCGGCAGCGGAGCTAGGCTCTAATTATCACCATGACGCTGATAATCACACAGGGTGAAGCCGGAGGGGTATGGCTCACTTTGTTCAACTGTTAATAACGCAATACATTTGACAAATGGTTACCTTTCCAAAGAAAAGCCTACCTTTATACAAGGGCTTCACATTGTACTGGAACATGGAGCACTGGGAGAGCCCAACTATACTAACAATTAAAGGGTTCTTTACATAGATAGTCACGTACATCTACTACACATGCAGTACATTAATCTAAAAAATGACACATGCAGTATATGGACCTAAAGTACACATGCAGTAGTTATACCTGAAGTACACATGCAGTAGTTATACCTAAAGTGCAAATGCAGTAGTTATATCTATAGTACACATGCAGTACATGATCCTAAAGTCCACATACAGTAGTTATACCTGAGTTGATTATCCTCCTTGATCACACTGAAAAACACCTGAAGTGGTTATACTGTAAGTACATCCTGAGTTATTATGCTCACATTGAAGCAATTGGTCTGCAAGTTCCACTCTTGGCATCCGACTCGGTGTATGCCTGTTCTCTAGTTGTTCTTCATGGGGCTCTCTCATTTACTCTCTCCTGCTATGTAACTTGGTATCAGGATTATTTCCACAGTAGTATCAGAGATCACCACTGCCTGTCATGGACTCCAATGCTAATTGGAAAGATTAAGGTTTGGTTGCCAAGGGCCAGGCAGGATTAACTTCTCCCAAATATGGAGAAGCTCAGAGATATGATGGACCCCCCCCCCCCCCACACACACACACACACACACACACACACAAACACACACACACACACACCCCACACAGCCCCACCTGGCGTTCACCATTGTTCAGGAGGTTGTGACAAAGATGCCTAATACGAAAAGTTATGCTGATGATGTTTTCTTGTTTAGACAAGATTTCTCATGACCGTGGCTATTTTTAACTTCCCCCGTAGGCACTACATGACCTGGTTGTAAAATGTCAACATCCAACAGCCTCAAATAGAGAATTAAAGAGCAACCTTATTCAGAATATGTTTTCTTATAACCATCATCCCCAATAAGACCAATAAAGTAGTTCTGCCTATACAACAAAAGAGTTCCAGAGTCCCAGCAGGGTCCAAAAATGAAGTATCAAGTACATACTAAACAGACATTTTTTGTTCCTCTCATTCAACCATGTAAAAACAGAACAACACCTTCCTTGTACTTCATAGCCAGTGTCATTACCTGTGGTAACAACAGTTGTCAGGAATGAACACGGACTGAATATGGGAACGCTTAGAGGAGCTCCGCTGGGGAGTTTCCAACCGTGAGCTATCCTTATCTCCATCAAGCAAGGTCACCACAGGCAGAGTGAAGACCTGGAATCATCCGTTAGTGTAAATGAAAAGACTGCTCCCCAGGAGGTGGACTCCAGGATCCAGCCTCTATGGCTGAGTGGCATCAGAACCAGTACAGAGGCCGTATTGTAGACTGCGCATGATGACTTCCCACGATGACATGGAAACACCGCTAAGCTGGCCCTGATTCACACTGGCTAGTTCAGCACAGTGGTTTTAAACCATTAGCCCTGACAAGTGGACGACCAAGGGCCACTAATCTCCAGCCCAATAAAAGAAACATAGTGTGAACACTTTTATAGTCCTGGAATAAAACCTCTCTTAGCTAAGTAATGAGTTAGCCCTGGCTATCGCCTGACAGCCCCCTTGTGCATTCTGTTCCTCATGTGTTTTCACTATCACTCTTACGGTTGTAAGGGCTGTGAAAGCCCTTAGCTATCTAGCTAATGGAGTGATTAACATTGATGGCATTGCTTTGCAATCAAACTGTGGCTTGGACCACTAAGCACCCGTATTGAATGTGCAGATTGAAACTGCACAGAGCCACTGCTGAGCGACATGGTGAGGCTTCAAACTGTACCATCTCAACACAGAGCCACTGCTGTGCTACATGGTGAGGGTGCGGACTGTACCATCTCAACACAGCGCCACTGCTGAGCTACATGGTGAGGGTGCGGACTGTACCATCTCAACACAGAGCCACTGCTGAGCTACATGGTGAGGGTGCGGACTGTACCATCTCAACACAGAGCCACTGCTGAGCTACATGGTGAGGGTGCGGACTGTACCATCTCAACACAGAGCCACTGCTGAGCTACATGGTGAGGGTGCGGACTGTACCATCTCAACACATATCTGTTTTCTTTTCAAGTCCTTTTACAAATGCATGCTTCTGGGTTCAGCGGAGTGGAGACCACATACCTCCGTGTCTGTGGCCAAGGTGATAACACTCACACCGTGGGGGAAAAGTGTTGAATAAATGAGGCCAGGTTTGTCACATTGGTATTTGGCTTGCATGGTTATGAAAAGGCCATAGTGATAGTGTATGTATGTATCATACAATATTTACACTACATTTACTGTTCACTGGGGGAATTTATCAGTCAACTGAATGGCAAAAATGAGCTTGAAGAACTTTGCAACTATAATATCTAAGAGAACAAAGGTAAGATAACAAAAATGAATGGTTTACTCTCACGGGAAGACATTGTTTATATGTATGTAATATACTGCAGACAGAAGTTTGTGACCTCTTCAGTTTACTTCAATTACGCTTTATGTTACTGGTCATGAATTAGGTCTTTACTTTCTCTGGGCTCATGTAACATTCATACAGTATCTCCACACCAGCAGGACTGGGACCAGCAGAGCCTCATTGTGTCTCCAGATCCACACAGCCATATTAATAGACTTAATGTCTAGGGGTATTGGAGATATTGAAAGGTTTGTTCATTTTGAACGATTTCTGTCCAGTCACATGCCGGGCCAGACAGCGAGCCATAACCAGCTGCCTAATACTCTTATCATACTAAATACTTGCAATCCTCACAGACAACTAGATGTTTGCCTTTTCAGTTATTTCTATATCTTTAAACCTGATACATGCTACTACGTACAATTTAGTTTTACTACGTTTGTAATCAACCTGGAAAACAAAAAAAACATTTCTTCAAATATCTTCATATTTCTGCTTAGAGGTTTTGAGACTGATTAGAAATATGCAATTGATATAAACATTTATAAAACACAGCCCAACCAAAGAATCTGCATGTAATATAATCATAACATGGTCATCTAATTATGGTGGTATGTATTAGTGTGTAACAGAATTAAATGACCAACGTTGTAATACTGGTGGCTCCTGTCTGACGTGCGGGCCGGCCATATGGCAGCAGGAGACCACATCCTCATCAATTAGCAGACAAGCAGGTGGAAGCCATGTGATGGGAAAAACAGCCCAATGAGCACACCACATGATATGTACGTTATGAACACACCACATGATACGTACATTACGAATATAGTTAACCCGTGTTCTAAACTAACACACACATAACCAGCTATTCTTCAGGTCAAGGCCTGAGCCGGAGGCCGGATGTCCCAACATGGAGAGATGCTAGAGACTCAGACAATGCACCACACATTCGCAAACCCTGGAGCCAGTCTACTGATAACATAGTACCCATAACTCCCAAGATACTCCTTGGGAACCCCTCGCACCTGGTCAGAAGGAACAGTGAGCACTCATAAATTGTATCAGTGCCCAGAGGCTCAAGGTCAAGATGAGCACTCAGAGACACACACAAACATCTACCCTAAGCACACACACCTCGTTAGGAGGAAAAACGCAGCATAAGACCATACCACACAGATCATCTCACACTCTTCTGAAGCAGAACTTCCAAGGAGGCGAAGCTCCAGACGACCTCAGCGCTGATAGGGACTTAGAAATATTCGATCGTTCACGCTTTGCAAACCTGTATCACTGTTACCATTTTACTTAATAAATCCGAGGCCCTCGTGCTGACAGTTTACCTCTCCGTCTCATTTTCTCTGGTCAAGTAGCTAGACAGACTGATTTTTCCCAACACATGTTAGGAGGGGGTAGGGCTGAGTGGGATGGGTAAAGGGCTCTTTATGGTCCAACGTTCATGCAATGCAAGGACCATGCAGACGCTTCAACGTAGTCGTGAACGTTTATGGTCCTGCGTCGGGTTTTAGTGAGTGGACCAATCACAGCCCTTGCGGCTGCGTCGTCTCGACGGTGTCACAAACTCCTCCCAGCCTTCTCTCCACTCAGCTCCACACACCTGCCGGCAATCACCAATCAGCTCCCTCTATTTCAACCCCGGTTCTCCAGACAATAGTCGCCAGATCGTAACAAAGACAAAACGGACAGTTTGTATCGTCTTGTGGTCCCGCTGTGCAATCCTTTGTTCTAAAGAACTATCCTAACCCTGTCCTACCATCCTAACCTGTGTTTCCTTGTCCCCAGTTCCATGCTCCTCAGCCCCTCCGTCAAGACTCCACTGGACCCGTACCAGATTCCCAGCATTCTCCAGCCCCCCCGGATTCTCAATAAACACCTCTGTTCCTTTAAACCTGCCTGGTCTACCCGGTGTCATGCTTTGGGGTCCGCTACCTTCCCCCGTGATCGTAACAGACGGAAGGTTCCAATTTTTGGGAGGCGCACGTCAGGCCCTTGCGGTGGACGCAAGGAGGGTCCGCAAGGACGTAAGGGGTCCATAACCCCCTGAACGTGGGACCATAAAGAGCCCTTTAGTTTGAACTGGAGAGTAGGGGATGGGTTAGTTTGAACTGGGTTAGTTACACCTGGCGCTGCTTCAGGCGGCAGCCTGTAGCCGCAGCTCCCGTCGTGTTTTTTTTACTTTGTTTATTTGTTGGTTTCAGTCTTTTCGTTTGTTTTTTGAATTAACAGTCACAGTCCGTGCATAAACGTTGAGACAATGGCTGGACTAAGTTTTGTTACTTTTATCCACGTTCTTCTGTTACTTTTTTTACTTTTTGTAACAAAGAACCTTGCTGATAGTAGTGGGGGCATTGTTTACACGCGTGAACAGCTGATTGCGCTGTGTAAGCCTGTGCTGCTGTCCGGAGACAGACCTGCGGTCCCGCAAGAGTTGCTGAGGAGACGCCGGGGTTGCAGGGCTGGAACCAAACAGAGGAAGAAAAGGAGAAGACACAAGCCGGCGGTCCCAGCGATTATAATGGGAAACGTGAGGTCTTTGGGGAATAAGATGGACAAACTTTCAGCGCTGGTGAAGACCCAGAGGGAATACCCTGGTTGTAGCTTATTTTGCTTCAGTGAAACTTGGCTGCACTCGCACATTCCGGACAGCAGCTTGGTACGTGGAGACAGAGACTGTTCCAAAAGTCGGAAGAAGAAGGGTGGCGGACTTGCACTTTATGTGAGTGAGAGGTGGTGCAATCCTGGACATGTCAGTGTGAAGGAACGTCTCTGTACCCCGGACATTGAACTGCTGGCTGTGGGAATGCACCCGTATTATTCTCAGAGGGAGTTCACGTCCACCATTGTTATCGCTGTCTACATCCTCCCATCAGCTGATGCAGCGGTGGCCTGTGACGTCATCAGCTCCGCCGCCGCTAAACTGCAGAATGAACATCCGGACGCGTTCATGGTCATTACAGGTGATTTGGACGTATATGACGCCACAGCCCTTCCCCCCCTTGGCAGGTCAGACCACAACCTGGTCATGATGACTCCCAAGTATGTCCCTCTTGTGAGAAGGCAGCCTGTGCACACCAGGACAGTGAGGAGGTGGACACAGGAGACCGCTGAGGCACTGCAGGACTGCTTCCAGTCGACAGTAGTGGTGGAGTAGTTCATGATTCGTTTGAATGAATCAGTTTGCGTCGGTCAGTTCGCCAAGAAGAGTCGTTTGTTCATTCGCATTTCCGCTAGTTGTTGTCCGGCTGGCTCTTGTGACTTCTCAGTCCTCGAGTCTTCACCTCTAAACACAGTCAGTGAACGAACGGCGACTCGCGACTCAGCGACTAGTGGGTGGAGCTGGGAGTCGAGTCTCGGAGAACGAACGAGACGGACGATGGAGAGCGGCGAATCAGGTCGGTTCGTTCGTTTTAAAGAGTCGTTTGTTCGAACTGATTTGTTCGCGAACGAGCCACCACTAGTCGACAGACTGGGATGTACTCTGTGAGCCACAAGGGGCAGGACATCGATAACATGACCGACTGCATTACGGACTATATCAGATTCTGTGAGGACACCACCATGCCAGCCCGGACGGTTCACTGCTTCTCCAATGACAAGCCCTGGATTACCAGTGACCTGAAGGCACTCCTGAACAAGAAGAAGAAGGCTTTCAGGTCGGGAGGCAGAGAGGAGCAGAGGAGAGTGCAGCACGAACTCCGAGAGATGCTGAGGACGTGCAAGGACAACTACAGGAGAAAGCTGGAGGCCAAACTCCAACAGAACAGTGTGAGGGATGTGTGGACGGGCATGAAGCACATCACAGGGATGAAGGGGAAAGACAGGGAGACATCTGGGAGCCTGGATAGAGCTAACCAGTATAACCAGTTTTTCAACAGGTTTAGCTCACCTCCTGCTACTCCTCTAACCCCTCCAATGAGGGTGAGTACAGGGCACTGGTAGACAACTTTGTAGAGTGATCCGAACAGAATCACCTGAGTCTGAATGTCAACAAGACCAGAGAGATGGTGATCGACTGATCGAGGAAGAAGAGGATACCTTCACAGCCACTACGGGTCAGGGGGGAGGTGGTGGAGGAGGTGGAGGACTACAGATACTTGGGAGTGGTGATCGACAACAGACTGGACTGGAAATCAGCAGCAAGATGTTGGAGATCTTCTACCAGTCTGTTGTTTCCAGCACCATTTTCTTTGCTGCTGTGTGTTGGGGCAGCAGCATCAGAGCCAGCGACACCAACAGACTTGATCAAATGATCAAGAAGGTTGGCTCTGTACTTGGTCTCAGGCTGGAGTCTTTTGAGTCTGTGGTGGAGAGGAGAACGCTGAATAAACTGTTATCCATCATAGACAATGATCAGCACCCTCTCCATCACACAGTGGTCAGACAGCGGAGCACCTTCTCCCACAGGCTGCTCCAGCTCCGCTGTCGAAGGGACAGATACAGGAAATCTTTCCTGCCACATGCCATCACACTGTACAATAACAGCTAAAACTCTGGTCATAACAATAATAATAATAATACAGTCTCAAAGCATGTTTTATCTGTTCACTTGCACCTTATATATTAATATTTCTACTGTCTACTTTCTACTTTGCACTACAATTATATTATACTGCTTATTTATACATTTGTTATATTACATTTTATATTGCTGTTGTTTCTCTCTATTTGTATTGTTACTGTGTGTAATGCTGCTGCTACCCTGCAATTTCCCAGCTTGGGATCAATAAAGTAAATCTATCTATCTATCTAAACTAACCCTATCTAGGGGATAGGGTTAGTTTGAACTGGGGAGTAGTGGATGGGGTTAGTTTGAACTGGAGAGTATGGGTGGGGTTAGTTTGAACTGGAGAGTATGGGTGGGGTTAGTTTGAACTGGAGAGTATGGGTGGGTTTAGTTTGAACTGGAGAGTATGGGTGGGTTTAGTTTGAACTGGAGAGTATGGGTGGGGTTAGTTTGAACTGGGGAGTAGGGGTGGGTTTAGTTTGAACTGGGGAGTAGGGGATGGGTTAGTTTGAGGAGAGCATGGGATGTTCAGTCTTCACATCCCAACCCATGCTGATGCAGTGGCATATGTAGTTTCTGATTGGCTCAAATGAGAGCAGGATGACGTCATTTCTCATATCATTTTTTTTGGAGAGGAGAGCCAGAGGTTTGTTTCAGCCAATGGCTCCTTCATTACAGGTGGGCAGGTCCACGGGGATTCTCTGTGCACGCGGGGTCCTCAACTTAAACATGCATATGCATTAACCTTTGCCGATCCTCTCCTCCTCTGCTTCCAGATTTAATTCACCGCTAAATGTCCTATGGTTAAGATGTCTGATCTGAGCGCGGACAGATGTTCACATCGCAGACAGAGGCTCTGACGCTCTGATACTGTGTTCAGTTATTTCGCGGACGTGTGATCTTTAATGCATGTTCTTTTGGCGAAGGTGTCAAACGAGAGCGTGCATAATGAAGGATGAGCGCGCGTCAGCGCGAGTCTGCACGTGCGTGCGCGAGCCCCGATCCACAAAGTGTCGGCCTACTTTAAACACATGAAAGGGACTTTGAGAGAACATTAGTGAAGAAGAGAATCACATGAGATCTGACACGATGGTGCGCGCGCTGCGACAGTAGGCTACAACGCCGTCAACTCATGCAATGAGGCGCTCGTGCCAGGCGCCCCCCGCGGGGTCACCGGCCGGAGGCGGAGAGCCGCGTACAACATGAACAGGTAAAGCCGCTCGGTGTGTACGTACCAGCAGGGTGGGCAGTCCGGCCACCAGGGCGTACAGCAGGGCGGGCGGCACGGCGCTGCGCTCCTCCCCCCCCAGGTAAGGCTTGGTGAGCGCGCTGTCGTAGCAGAAGAAGCCCTGCACGTGCACGCTGAAGGTGTCCGTGTACTCGAAGTAGTAGGCGAGCATCACCGTCCCGGCCAGGATCACCAGCTGGAAGTAGAGCATGGTGCACAGCCGGAGGTCAGGAGCAGTCCGCTACGGTCCGCTACAGCGCGACGGAGACGGAGCGCCTGGCTCCGCTCCTCCTTCCTCCCCTCCCGCCTCGACTCTGCTCTCGTCCCTCGCCTCCTCGCCCTAGCCGCGCGACAGAAGGACGGTGGAGGCTCGCCAGTGACTGCTCGCGCTTTGCTCACTCGCGGTGCTGTGTCTCGGTACCTCGCGCATGACGCCCCGCAGCGGAGAACGATGTGGACACGCGCTCAACTCGCTGCGTCCCGCCCTCTCTGCTCCTCGCGCGGCAGAGCAATTAAGGGTGGCAGAGGCACGCGAGTGAGGGAGGAGAGACGGGGGGAGGAAACGGGGGCTATGTCATCAGCGTGTGTGTGTGTGTGTGTGTGTGTGTGTGTGTGTGTGTGTGTGTGTGTGTGTGTGTGTGTGTGTGTGTGTGTGTGTGTCAGTGCAGCAGGTGTTGAACTGAAATGGATGCGCAGCCACGTTTCATTCAAGCGTGAGGGGGGAAAAAACGTGAGCGAGGGAGACATGGGAGAGAGCGAATGATGACATGATGTAATGATGTCATGCATGCACACTCAAACACACACACACACACACACACACACACACACACAGTGTTTTAAAGTAACCCAATAATCATATGTATGCACGCAGAGCTTTTTTTCTTTAAGTGATTCAACTGTAGCTAAATTACGTCATCATTTCGATAGCTGTTGGCGCGTTGACCACTATGACATCATCGGATACAAGGCAACACATTTAGGTAAATAAAAACATACCATTGTATGTCAAATATATGGCCGACGTCATGACAGAGAGAGAGAGAGAGAGAGAGCGAGAGAGAGGGTAAGAAAGAGAGAGAGAGAGAGGAGTGATAGAGAGGGAGACGGAGAGAGAGAGAGACAGAGGGAGAGGGATAGAGCGGTCCATATGGGACTTGGTGACAGGGTGATGAATGGTGTCATTAGTGTGTCATGCTGTCACTGCTCTGGCCAGGAGCTGCTGTTGATTGGCTGGAGGTCCAGACTCCAAAGTATGGAACACATTTCATCAAAGACTAAATAGTGGACAGAAATGATATAACAGGCCACGTGCAGGACGCTAAATACTAGAGTCTGTGCATCACTCGTCTCACAATGGCAAACTGATCAAGTACGTCAAGGAAAACTATACAAGACCTCATCACCCACTGGAGCAAACGGGTTCACCACCCCTAGTTAGCCTGGCAATGTGTAAGGACGCACACACACGCACGCAAACACACACGCACGCAAACACACCCTCCAAAAGTCAACCAATTAGGAGGAGGCATGAGGATGTGCAGCCATGGTGTGTTTAGCGACTGTTAAACACACTCCAGCTCTCTCTGGGGACCTCCCCTCCTCCCTCTGTCCCTCCCCTCCTCCCTCTGTCCCTCCCCTCCTCCCTCCCCCTGTCTGTCCCTCCCCTCCTCCCTCTGTCCCTCCCCTCCTCCCTCTTTCCCTCCCCTCCTCCCTCTGTCCCTCCCCTCCTCCCTCTGTCCCTCCCCTCCTCCCTCCCCCCGTCTGTCCCTCCCCTCCTCCCTCTGTCCCTCCCCTCCTCCCTCTGTCCCTCCCCTCCTCCCTCTTTCCCTCCCCTACTCCATCTGTCCTCCCCTCCTCCCCCTGTCCCTCCCCTCCTCCGTTGGTCCCTCCCCTCCTCCCTCCCCCCATCTGTCCCTCCCCTCCTCCCTCTGTCCCTCCCCTCCTCCCTCTGTCCCTCCCCTCCTCCCTCTGTTCCTCCCCTCCTCCCCCTGTCCCTCCCCTCCTCCCTCCCCCCGTCTGTCCCTCCCCTCCTCCCTCTGTCCCTCCCCTCCTCCGTCTGTCCCTCCCCTCCTCCTCTCTCTCCACAGCCCTCTGCATTGCGCTGCAGGAGGCTCTGCTGCTGAGAGGAGGTGGACCCAGGGCCGATTAGCATTGTGTTCCTGCTGTGAGCCGCAGCCTAATGTTGAAGTAGGGCTCTAGGGGGCGCTGTGTTTGCTTTCCTCTGCCTCTTTATTCTTTGTATTAAGGTCCTCACACAGCTGTTGATGAGAGTGTGTACGGGGTGTTTGAGTCTGAGGTGAGGAGGGACTAAAGGCCAGACCCCCTGGATTAGTCCTCGTAATGTCAGACGTTAAGAACAACAAGTCATGTGTTGGTACTGACGAGTAAGGCCATGAATACCGTTGAAGATTGGGGAGCCGAAATGTTATCCTATTGGAGCAGAGTGCACTACGAAGCAGCTATTCCTGTACCCTGCAGTGAGCTCTGCTGCATGCAGGGGGAAACATTTAATGAATGAACCGTTTAGAGGCTGAGCCTTTCAGAACATGACCCCGATGACTGCGCTGTTATATTTATGTGGTCGTAGTTCAATTGGGCATCCAATTGCAGCATGCCATGTTGTTTGAAACACATGGTTTTTCAGTAAAGATTATTTAAAAAAGAATATATACTGTATACAGTAATGCTCTGGAAAAATTTATATTTTTCAAGGGACAAAAAATATATTGTCACCTGAAGAACCCTTGATTTTGTTCAAGGGACAAAAAAGTAAAGTCTCCATCAAATAGTAAGAATGGTCCATGATCTGCTGATCCCATCCCTCCAGCCCCTCTACTGAACCTCAGCATCATCACACAGTCACCATGCCAACCGTAGAGGCCACCACTGAAGAAACAAAATGGAGAGCAACACAAGACCCTCATGTGGGCTGATTCGATTGCTGCCACAGAAAATTGGATGATGAAAAAAAAAAAAAATTTGGAAGCCCTCCACCCTCTGTTCTCTACTGAGGGGGTCCTCTGCTCAACGACTTCCTGCTCGATGTCTGGCATAGAGGCAATATCAGAACGACAGGGGGAAGAGGAAGACTTTGAGAAACAACTCTAGACTAAGGATCACATTGATAGATTAGAACGTTTCAGATTGATGAGGAAAGAAATACAACAGAGGAGGGTGGACCCCACCTTGAGGTTCCATTGGTCCTTTTAGAAACTATGGTGACATGAATACAAACACGTATCCTCCGTGGGTCCTAGCGGAGCAATGTTAATCATACGATACGATGGCTGTATGACCACGGTGGGGGGGGGTGATGGAGAACAAAGAGCTGTGTGTTCTCCATCGATGCCCTCATAGACGATATCAGCAGTAGGGTTTTCTAGCGCACCTTACAGGCCACCGTAGTTTCTTTGATGTCGTTGGTAAGGGAGGGGGGAGGGGAGGTGAGGAGAGGTGAGGGGGGGGGGGGGGGGGGTTTCCTCATACTGCACCTTTAAGGTACTTTAATGACCACTGCAGCAGCTTTAAATGCATCCCTGAAGGAAACTCAGTTCTTCAGCTCAACTGTTACAGGTCTGCCACGTGGGGCATTGCTCAAGGGCAGGAGGAGGAGCCCAGGAGTCTAACCGGCAGCTCTCTGACAGTTAGACTCCCTCCTCGTCGGCAGCTCCTCCGCCGAGGTCCCCTGACCTGAGTTCAGCCCTGTCAGGTGTGACTGATGACCTGCTATCAGAACCCAGGATCATCAGTCTGATCCTAGTCTCCACTCAGGGACTATTTAGAGAGGTCTACGTCTGAGTGATCCGGTTCATTCTCCACTCAGGGACTATTGAGAGAGGTCTACGCCTGAGTGATCCGGATCCTCCTCCACTCAGGGTCCACTGAGCAGGAGTGTGATGGTCTTCCTCAGCAACATGTTTGGTAAGAGGGGCAGTTCGGAGCTAGTTCACAGTAATGTGTTCACCGTGGATCTCCAGCCAGTAAGCATCTATAAATAGCCCCACTCCACCCCCTCCTCAGCCGGGTGGAGGAAGTGCTTACATCGTGTTTTATTACATTGTTATGCCCACGGCCGAGTCCTGACCCAGATACACACACAGAACACATAGCTACACACACACACAGAACACATAGCTATACAAAGACACACACCGAGAACACATATCCACACACACACACACACACACACACACACACACACAGAACACATAGCTACACACACACACACACACACACACACACACAGAACACACAGCTACACACACACACACACACACACACACACACACACACACACACACACAGAACACATAGCTACACACAGCTACAACCCATAGCTACACACACAGCTACACACCGCTACAACACACAGCTAGAGCACATAGCTACACACGCACACACACACACACACACACACACACGCACACACACACACACACACACACACACACAGAACACAGAGCTACACACTGAGCCTGAAATAAGAGGAACAAAATAATACTATTCAGATGTAAATACAGAGGGGCTGACCACAGACTCAGCCCACTGAGACACAAACAAGAACAACAAGAACAACAATTAATTGTTAACATTATGTGGAAAAAACATTTCTGATTTCTGCATTTTTCTTACTTCCTTTCAAACCAAATGCAAATCAAGGATGAGGGTTAGTATGGGTGAGGGTAAGAGTTAGTACGGGTAAGGGTTACCTTTAGTACTGGTTAGGGTAAGAGTTAATATGAGTTAGGGTTAGAGTTAGTACTGGTTAAGGTTAGAGTTAGTATGGGTTAGGATTAGTACTGGTTAGGGTAATCGTTAGTATGGACTTGGTTTAGAGTGGCAGTGAATGGATGCGTGTGAATAAACAGCGCTGATTAGGAGGCAGCAAGCCAAGAAGACTTCAAAGCGCCATTATCTCTGGGCGGCTAATCTGGCGGTCGCACGTCATCAGAGATTCAGGCTCCATCGCTCTCCACCGACTCACTCGGTTGGGTGGAGGAGCGACTGTAGGACCCTCTCAACAAGAACAACAGCAGGCAGGGGGGAGGGAGGGGGAGGAGGGAGAGAGGGATGAGGGAGGGGTAGGAGGGGGTGGGAGGGGTAAGAGAGGGGAGAGAGAGAGGTGAGATAAGGTGAGGGAGGGGTGAGGGGTGAGGGAGGGGTGAGAGAGGGGGGATAGAGAGGGGAGAGAGGGGTGCGAGAGGGAGAGAGAGGGTGAGGGAAGGGTGAGAGACTGGCAGGATTTGAGTGGCGGGGATGTTGGAAGCAAGATTCAACAACATTCAGTAGCATTGTTGACAGCCCCTTTCTGACAGCCCCTGAGACTAGGGTTCTGATGAGAGGGTGAGACTAGGGTTCTGATGAGAGGGTGAGACTAGGGTTCTGATGAGAGGGTGAGACTAGGGTTCTGATGAGAGGGTGAGACTAGGGCTCTGGTGAGAGGGTGAGCTGCTTCTGCTGTCCATGCAGCCTCAAACAGAACTGCCCGGAAGGCAACTTGAATGCGTCCTCACTCTTGGTTTGCTGTTTGCATTTGGCCCTGCTTGGTGTGATGGGTGTAAACAGAGAATGTCTAATAGGAAGAGAACTGGCACTCTTTGGTACCTTCCTGTTTCTGAACCGGTTGTGGTAACACATCTTTGTCCATGCTAGGGCGCTCGTAGGTGAGTGCAGAATGACGACTTAAAACGTACCAGTAAAGATAAATCTTCTATCCTATCTCCCAGAGCACGCACTCTATCAACTGCATCTGTGTCTTCAACACGATTGTTCTCCACGTCATCTGCCAAACTTTGGAGCGTAGCGACAATCTCCTCCATTGCTGACACATATGAACATAAACAAGGAAATTACGATGAAGTGACGTAGGTCCCGACCACACGCGATTTGCTGATAGATTGCAAAATCTTTTGCAAAATGTTTTGCAAAGCGTTTTGCAAAGCGTTTTGCGGATTGAAATGTCATTAGAATTTTGCAACACACGGAGTGTGGCAAAGTGCATTAAAATCACGGGGTGCTATAGCTTTTGCATTTGAATAAAGTCACTCAAAAAATTGGACAAAATGTTAATTATATTTTTATTGTTACAGCTTTTTCAAATTGAATTGAGGATTTCATTGTCACTTTGCATATTAAAATACACTTTGAATAACGTATTTTCAAATTACATTATTAAATTGAATAATGGATTGTCAATTGCATAATGCAATGACTTATTGAATTGCAAATTGTAAATTGCATTTCCATTTGAATTTTGCTACATATGCTTCCATATAATACACTAAAAGTCTGTTCAAAAAGATGATGACATCAATGCCAGAGGTCCTGCTTTACGGCAAGTTCTGAGTCCCTTCGGCACTTCCGCATACGTATATAATATATATAATATACTATATATATATATATACACATATATATATATATATATATATATACACATATATATATATATACACATATATATATATATAAATATATATATACAGTATATACATATAATATATAACAATTAACTTCGACGGAAAGTCTTCCTTAAGATAATGTTTCTGATTGTTTCTGAATGTTTCTAACCCTGCTTTAGCTTCAGACGCCATCAAACGGGGTCTCTGGTCGTAATCAGTCACAATTCCAACCCTGACCAATCAGCATTCATGTGTACGCCAACATCGGTCCAAACTTTAAGAAATCGAAAGGAATACTAGTCATTCATTCCACTTTTGAACTATAATCTATATTGAACTTGCGGAATCTACAATAAAATCTGCAATATTTCAACGACAAGCAGGTGAAAGAGATACATTTAGCCGTCTAGCCCCATAGACCCCCATTCAATCTGCACTCAGGCGATCACCCCCAGTGGAATTATAATGGAACTGCAACCAAGTTCGATACAATGGGGCTCAATAGAGGCTCTCCGTAGACGGGCTCTGGTGTTCATATTAAGTGATAAAGTGATTTGGATTAGGGTTAAGGCCAAAGTATCCGACTCCGTAATCCGTAATCTGACTCCGGAACTACGAAGACCCCTCGAGCCTTCAAAGTTCTCAGTTGGGATGTCGGATACGCAATGCAAATAGTAAAAAAAAACATGTCAATAGTGTTGTAAGTAAACTTTCAATGCTTTTCAAATCTTATTTGGTGTTTTATTGGTCCTTAATGTGCAAAGTAAACAAGGTGCAAAGTAAATAAGTTGCAAAGTCAAACCGGGAAAAGTGCTTCTGGAAATGATGTTGTTAGAGGACCAATCACAAACCCTTGCCGTCTCCATCCGTCTCCGTTGCCTCGACGTATAGTTTAAAAATATTGGATGCGTACGTAGAGCTACAGAGAGGGTCTCCGACAGGGTCTCCAACGACGGAGAGGGCTCTCAGTGTCTACTACAGTACTTTACAGAGTAGTATAAACCAGCCTTTAGGGTTAGGGTTCGGGTTAGGGTCTCGTTTACGCAGGGATTTTTAACCACTCTTCAAATCACAATTTTTAAACAGTTGTGAGAGTGCGATGCAAAGAGAAGCGTTGCCCACATCCAAACAGACAAGGTCTTTGGAGATGAAAATCTGACCAATCAGGACCTCCACCCCTCGCAGCCCATATAGTCAACAGACTCCCAGTGGGACCTCCTGTTAGTGATCAGAGTGGTGGGACCGCCCAGCTCCATGACAAACCTGTCGGACTACAGAGTAGGACAGATAGGACGGTTGTGATTGGTCTGTTCTTCGAGGTTCAGAACCCAGCCCAGGATGGATTGGTTCTTATGTTGCCCTATACTGTGAAGAGAAGACACATGAAGATCCTCTGAACCCCCAGGACTGAGCCTGGCTCATCAATATGAGTGATAATATAAAGTGATTCACAGCCTGGCCCAAAGCAACGTCAAAAGGACCTCCACAGACAGGAAGTCTCAGTGGAAACAGGAAGCCTTTCTCTGGTAACCGACCGTATCAACGGGAGAGACAGTTGTGACAGATGACTATATTGACTACCTTTGTGTGAACAGGGCCTGCCCCACTATGAAGGAACATTACTGTTGGCAGATCTTAGCTATGAATACTATACAGCCTAACACCTCTCTTCTTGTCCTGGCTTTATCTCAAACGTGTTAGAAATGTATTCCACTGTCCATCACACTTTTCAGCTGTGAAAAGCAATTACCAGACTAAACTGCAATCGCCAGACAATCCACGAGCCAAGCTGCCCATTAGGAGATTGAGGCGTATGGATCCAGACCTGGGTGGTCACCAGGTGCTGATGGGCCTAATGTATCGACATTCAGCCCATCCACCACCAGGGTTACACTAGGGCTGGGCGATTAATCAAATTTTGATTGCGATTTCGATTTCAGAGTGAAACGATCACCAAACTAATATAATCGAGTTGAAACAATTATTATATATATATATATATATATATATATTTTTTTTTTTTTTTTCATAGAAATGACAGAACAGCTGGATTCATATCTGGACTTTATTTTCTATTTGACCATTTTTGTATATTTTTAAGGGGAAATTTCTCAAGGGGAAAGTTCTCATTTACAAAGTGTTTTTTTTTGGAGAGAAATTATGAATAAATGCATCATGTTTTCAAACTCAAAAATAATCGTTTGCATAATCGAGATTTCAATATTGACCAAAATAATCGTGATTATGATTTTTTCCATAATCGAGCAGCCCTAGGTTACACTGAGGGCTGAGTCTGAGTTTGCTTGGTGAAACACTAAACACTGTACATTACAATACTAGAAGTCTTTTACTAAAGGTTAGTGAAAAGTGGAACTATCCTTTGCTAATCTATGGCTGGGTATCACATAAGGGATGCTATGAGCTACTGCTAGAGCTACGAGCTGCTGCTGGAGCTACGAGCTACTGCTGGAGCTACAGCTACTGCTGGAGCTACAGCTACTGTCACTAACTGAGTCTCAGACATGTCTTGAATATTTATTATCTTCAATCGTTACCCAGTGTTTTCTAACCGGATGAAGATTATCTCTGAGATTTCCTCCAGATGGAACAGAATCTTAAAGTTGTCAGACAATACTTTGGTGATAGGTTAACTTCAGTACAGCATCTTTCTTCAGAGCTTGTTTATCAGATGAAAAGGTTTTACAGTTGGCTTTCATGTGACTTTAACATTTAATGATCAGCAGACACTTTTATCGAAAATGACTTACAAGTAATGGTCGGGATAATCAAAGCACAGAGCAGCTACACAGAGTGAATCACTGTGTACAGTCCTGAAAAATGAATTTTGGCACACCTAAAGTAAAACATGCTGTGGAGCTGTATTACCCAGTACATTATAGAGCATATAGAACCTGAATCAATGTCATAACTGCACATCAAAGTATAAATCATACTTCTACCGTACTTCTATGAGGTAAGCAACAGTACTCTTAAATTCACCTTTATGCACTGGACTGCAGTGAAATCTGCCATTCCATTGGAAACTGTAATCCCATTCAACAGTAAATCCTGATTCACACATTCTTCAGTTTTCCGTGAGCTACAGCAAAATGTAAAATATTGACGACAGCTCTTGGATCCTCAAGAATGTGCCAGGAAAATAAAATACAAAGAAAATAAATCTAAAAGAAATTATAATTTTTAATTGTATGAATGGCCACGTATTGAATGCATCTATGAACAATATAATTATGTCCGGTTGCGCTTGTGAAATTCTATATATGTCTCTCCTTTGCTAATTAGTATGCTTTCTGACTCATAACCTCGTATTAATTCCTCAGATTGGACCAATAAGCCTCTCGTGTCCCTTTCCTACCCGCGCCACTTCATCACGTCATCGTCTGGAGAGGGCACCCTCTAGCGGTACACCGTGTGTAAAGGCCGCCCTCTGGCGGTACATCGTGACATCAACACAGCAGTTCAACACAGCATTTCAACATGCTTCTTCTGTGGTTGTACTTCGATGGTACAGAGGCACACACAAAGAGGACGAAACGACAGCATTGAGCCACTCACAGTGTCTGGGCAGTGATAGCTCAGGTGGCATACTTTAATTTCAGAACAGAAATCCATTGTATTGTCTTCATCCATTTGTCTCCCCTGTGACAAGGCTGAACTGTCTTGTCAGGAACGACCGAGAGGAGGTACTTCCTCCCAGACGTTGTGGGGGCCTTCCTGAGGCCGTCTGGGACTTCCTCCCAGACGTTCCTGATCCCAGCTGAACCCAGCAGGCCTGGCAGCAGAGTGACCATGCTCTGATGAACCAACCTTATGAGGAGGTTATGATGAGGTTATGTGATGTAATGATGACGTTATGATGATGTTACGATGAGGTTATGATGAGTTTATGATGAGGTTACGATGACGTTATGATGACGTTATGATGAATTTTGAAAACATTGAAAACTTTGTGCTGCTGTGCATCCTTTCAGCTAAATGATACTGAGCTTTGACCTTGTAATAGATCACACACATCAAAGATGTATAAGGGGCTCATCAATAAAACACTACTCTGTAGCCATGGTAACGGAGTTCCCCTGAGCCTCCTTGTCTTACCTCGGCTGCCATGGAGACATAGACCTGGCGCCGCGCCGCCCGCTCCGCCCGTGTTGGAGCCATGACTCTTTAACTGAAATACACAGAAACACCATTCAAATGATCCACAAGGCGCTAATGTGGGTGCAGTGATTCCGCCAGCAGATGGCGTCCAAATACAGTGGTCATGGACCTAAAGCAATGGGGACACGGTAAAAGGGGTTTCTCATTAGAGAGTCGACCCTCTCATGTAGGCCTACAGGAGCTAACGGAAAAGAAATGCTGTCGTGTGCTCTGCGGTACGGTATATGGACCATATACCGTATAATGATATCTTATATAATATCTATAATATAATATAATATAATATAATATCTTATACCATATAATATGGTATAAGAGGAGACTCAGCCTTCACTGTAGTTTAAAGAGAGAGAGAGAGAGAGAGAGAGAGAGAGAGAGAGAGAGAGAGAGAGAGAGAGAGAGAGAGAGAGAGCGCAAGTGCAAGTGCGAGGTGCAAGCTGCTTTCTCAACTGCAGTGACCTTCTCAAGCTAAGCAGCCCCCCCCCCCACACACACACACACACACACACACACACCACTGCAACAGCAGACTCATCTTGGGCACAAATCAGTTTATGAATATGCATTAAATGAACATACATCAACAGCAACATACACGTAGATTATGTATTCATTATATGGAAAATATCTCATGTTTGACCCATTCCCCTCAGAGAGAGAGACACGTGCATGTGTGTGTGTGTGTGTGTGTGTGTGTGTGTGTGTGTGTGTGTGTGTGTGTGTGTGTGTGTGTGTGTGTGTGTGTGTGTGTGTGTGTGTGTGTGCGCGTGTGTGTCTTCGAGGTTCTAGTAGAACAAAAATGTTCAGTGATCGGTAAGACATTGGAAGTTTTCCATCAGGTCTAGGAACTAAGAAGACTCTGGAGGTTAAGAGAGTCCCCACAATGTGACACAAAGTTGATCGAGAGGCGAACTCAAGTTACTCTGCAGGACTGACGTAGTAGATTTACTGAATGATGGAGGTGGAGGTCCTGTCAAAGCCACACGCAATACAGATCCTCCTCGTGACGTGCGGAGGCAGGCTCTGTAGACGACGTCAGTTACACATTGGAAGTAAAGAAGATAAACTCTGGAGAGGGCCACGCTGATAACCACCGGTGTCTTAAACCGTCCCCCAGAGTCATAAAGGAACTCCTTCAAGAAGCCGTGCAGCTGATTGATGCATTGCAGCGTTTCAAATTTTCGTCAAACGGTCGAGTGTATTGGACAGGTGCAGCGAGCAGCGACGTCCTGCTGTGAGGGTGAGAGGCGAGGCGGGGGGTCCTACCTGGGAGACAGCTCAGGGACTTAAAGACTCGTAAATTCAACAGCATTGCCGCTGGTGTCTGCGTGTTAAAGAACCACCAGAACACACACCTGTTCAGTTGGAAGTAAGCTTCTGGAAGTAGGCTTCTAGATCATCTCTCCAGCAGAAATACCGCCGATCTCAAGATGGTTTATTTTACTTTTTCTGATCTTCGGCTGTTTCCAGGAACTGTCGCTGGATGCAAGCGTCGACGCCAGGGCGCATGCGTAATTGAGGTCGATATTCTGAGCCACACACACACACACACACACACACACACACGCACACGCACACGCACGCACACGCGCACACACACACACACACACACGCTCACCCTTTATTATATAGGTATTACATCATATATAGTAATATATATATATATATAGTAATATATATATATAGTATTATAAAGTTATATATATATATATATATATATATATATATATATATAACATTAGTTATGTTAAATATATAGTATATTATATATAGTATATTTTCTATAAATTATAATATTTATAGTTATATTACATACATGTATATATTATATTATATATTATATCACTATCGGGGAGATCCCGTATGACAGCAGTGATGCGCCTGCGCACTGGGGCTCCGTCAGATGGTTACTACGTCGTCTCCATCCCAGACCCCATCAGGGCATCCCGTCCTCCTCTCCTCACGCAGCGGACTCGCGCCTTTCCTCGTCGCGCTGCAGTAGTTGTTTAGTGTTGCTGTGTTGTTGTGTTGTTTTGGTTGTGTTTCCTGTCGGAAGCGTCGTGGCGCTCGATCGTGTGGCGGTCCACCTCGAGTGGAGCGAGCGGTGTTGCCGCGCGCCTATGATCCCAGGCGGCGGAGCGGCGCGGCGGTGAAGCGCGGGAGGAGAGCGGTCGACAGGCGCGTCACTCCAGCCCAGGACGTCTGTTCCTCCGGGTCTCACCCGACCGGAGCCGAGCGGGACCATGTCTGCCCGGGAGAAAGCGACGGGCACCAAGGACAGCGTCAGCTTGCTGCCCTGCTTCTACTTTGTGGAGGTGCGTGATGGCTCCGTAAGCCTACTGCTTATTAGTGTAGGCCTACTGCTGCTGTTATATATCTGGTGTAGGTGTACTGCTGCTGTTATACCTCTAGTGTAGGCCTACTGTTGGTGTTATACGACTAGTGTAAGCATACTGCTGCTGTTATACCTTTTACAAGTGTAGGCCTTCTACTGATGTTATATCTCTTACTAGTGTAGGCCTACTGCTGTTATACCTCTAGTGTAGGCCTACTACTGCTGTTATACCTCTAGTGTATGCCTACTGCTGCTATTATACCTCTAGTATAGACCTACTGCTGCTGTTATATCTATTACTAGTGTAGACCTACTGCTGCTGTTATACCTCTAGTGTAGGCCTACTGCTGTTATACCTATAGTGTAGGCCCACTGCTGCTGTTATACCTCTAGTGTAGGCCTACTGCTGCTGTTATACCTCTAGTGTAGACCTACTGCTGCTGTTATACCTCTTACTAGTGTAGGCCTACTGCTGTTATACCTCTAGTGTAGGCCTACTGTTGTTATACCTCTAGTGTAGGCCTACTACTGCTGTTATATCTCTTACTAGTGTAGGCCTACTGCTGTTATACCTCTAGTGTAGGCCTACTACTGCTGTTATATCTCTTACTAGTGTAGGCCTACTGCTGTTATACCTCTAGTGTAGGCCTACTACTGCTGTTATATATCTTACTAGTGTAGACCAACTGCTGCTGTTATACCTCTTACTAGTGTAGGTCTACTGCTGCTATTATACCTCTAGTGTAGACCCAATGCTGCTGTTATCTCTTACTAATGTAGGCCTACTGCTGCTGTTATACCTCTAGTATAGACCTACTGCTGCTGTTATATCTCTTACTAGTGTAGACCTACTGCTGCTGTTATACCTCTAGTGTAGGCCTACTGCTGTTATACCTCTAGTGTAGACCTACTGCTGCTGTTATACCTCTTACTAGTGTAGGCCTACTGCTGCTGTTATACCTCTTACTAGTGTAGGCCTACTGCTGTTATACCTCTAGTGTAGGCCTACTGCTGTTATACCTCTAGTGTAGGCCTATTGCTGCTGTTATACCTCTAGTGTAAGGCAAGGCAATGCAACTTTATTTATATAGCACTTTTCATACACAAGGCAGACTCAAAGTGCTTCACATATAAACATTGTCATACAATAAAAGAAAATAATAGATAAGTTAAAAAAAAGTAAAATATATAGAAAATAAAGGCAAAGTTTAAAAAAATCATTTTAGAAAGTGCAATGTATTTAAGATCAACAGTCTCTGATACCCACGTCGGGACTCTGACCCGACCTAAAGGAACTTGGTCCTTACCCACGTCAGGACTCCGACCCGACCTAAAGGAACTTGGTCCTTACCCACATCAGGACTCTAACCCGACCTAAAGGTCCTTTCTCTGGGACTCCAACCCAGATTCTAGGACTCTAACCCAGTCTCTCTGGTATTAGATCATGTATCTCTCTGGTAAAAATAAAATAGATAGAAAATAAAGGCAAAGTTAAAAAAGCATTGTAGATTTAAGATTTAGCAGAAAGCTAAAGCAAACATAAAAGTCTTCAGTCTTGTTTTAAAAGCTGTCAGAGTTGGGGCAAGTCTTACATCCTCAGGGAGTTTATTCCAGCTATTTGTTGCATAGTAACTAAATCCTGCTTCCCCATGTTTCGTGTTGATAATTAACAGATTGGTCTCAGAAGATCTTAGTGGCCTAGAAGGCTTATGTAGTGGAAGCATATCAGTTCAATATTTTGGCCCTAAACCATGTAGGGATTTATAGGTTAGCAACATGATTTTAAAATCAATTCTCTGACATACAGGGAGCCAATGTAACGATTTAAGAATTGGTGTAATATGTTCAAATCTTTTGGTCTTTGTTAGAACTCTAGCAGCAGCATTCTGAACTAGCTGTAGTTGCCTTTGTTGTTTTTGGGAGACCTGTAAGGAGACCATTGCAGTAATCAAGCTTGCTAGTGATAAAGGCATGTACAAGTTTTTATAAATATTCGGTAGACATGAGCCCTCTAAGTCTACATTTTTAAGGTGCTAATAAGCAGATTTTGTAACTGATTTGATGTGACAGTCGAAATGTAAATCTGAATCCATGATAACCCCTAGATTTCTGGCTTTGATAGAGGTTTTCAGGAACAGAGAGTGAAGGTGTTTGGTTACTTTAAGCCTTTCGGTTTTAGCACCAAATACAATTATCTCGGTTTTGTCCTCATTTAGTTGAAGGAAATTTCGGCACATCCAGTCTTTGACTTGCTCAATGCACTGGCACAACAGATCTATGGGCTGATAGTAATTTGGTGATAGCGATACATAGATTTGTGTGTCATCAGCATAGCAATGATGGTCAATATTGTTATTTTGCATGATTTGCCCTAGTGGGAGCATGTAGATATTGAATAGAGAGGGTCCTAAGATCGAACCTTGTGGGACTCCACATGTCACGTTTGTTCATTCTGAAACAAAGTCGCCAATGGAAACAAAGTAGTTCCTATTTTGTAGGTAGGACCTGAACCAATTTAAGACTGCCTGAAAGCCCCACCCAGTTTTCTAATCTGTCCAAAAGTATTGTATGGTCTACAGTGTCAAATGCAGCACTGAGGTCTAGTAGCATTAGTATTGAGATTTTGCCAGAGTCTTTGTTAAGACGGATGTCGTTTACAACTTTAATAAGGGCGGTCTCGGTGCTGTGAAGGGGTCAAAATCCAGATTGGAAGGTGTCATAGCAACCAGTTGATTCCAGGAAGTCACTAAGTTGCTGGAGGACAACTTTCTCAATGATTTTACTTATGAAGGGTAGATTTGATATTGGTCTGTAGTTGTTAATAATAGAGGCATCTAGGCTCCGCTTTTTTAAAAGAGGTTTAATAACTCCAGGCTTTTGTGAAATTGCCTGATTGGAGAGAGTTCTTAACTATTTGCAATATGTCTATTGCTAGGCAGTCCAAAACATTCTTAAAGAGGTTGGTAGGTACAGTATCAAGGCAACAGTTGGATGGCTTTAGTTGTGTCAAAGTTTCCACAAGAGTTTTAGAGTCTATGACATTAAAGCATGTCATTGCCATGTTACTTTTGCCTGAAGAGGGTGGTAGTCCAACATTTTTGTTTAAAGTGGAGACATTGTCTGATGCCGTCAATTTTATCAGTATAAAAAGTTGCAAACTCATTGCATTTCTGCATGGAATGAAGGTCAGGTGGAATTTGTGTTGGGGGCTTGGTCAGTCTGTCAACAGTTGCAAATAGGGTTTTGGCATTATTAGTATTGGTTTTAATGATATTGGAGAAAAATGTTTCTCTAGCACTTTTTAAGTCTAAATTGTAGGCACGGAGGCTCTCTTTATAGATGTCATGGCAAATATGAAGTTTTTTTTTACGCCAAATGCGTTCAACCTTCCTGCATTCTTTTTTCCGGGCTGTTACAAAAGCAAATTTTCTCCAGGGTGCCTTTTGCTTTCCAGAAATCGTTTTAACCTTATAAGGTGCAATGACATCTATGACTTTCAAATTTTTCAAATTAAAGTTTTCTAAAAGATCATCAGCTGAACATGGGTTGAGAGGTGGTAGCAAGGAGATGGCCTTTTTAAAAAGTACATTAGAATGTTCATTGATATACCATTTTTTGACAGTATTTGATTTTGTCTGTATGTCGGGAATAAAAGATATATTAAAGAAAACACAGAAGTGGTCCGACAGTGAAGGGTCAGTCACCGAGAGATCTGAAACATTGAGACCCTTTGTGATAACCAGGTCTAGAGTGTGCCCCTTACAATGAGTAGCCTCTTTAACATGTTGAGACATTTCAAATGTGTCCAAAATGGTAAAAAAGTTTTTTTGCACACTTCATCATTAAAATCAGTATGAAAATGTAAGTCACCAGTTATAACTAGACAGTCAAAGTCGGTGGAGATGCTAGATAATAATTCTGTAAAGTCATCAAAGAAATTTGCAGAGTATGTTGGTGGCCTGTAAATAATTAATAGGAGAACTCTGGGGGAACATTTCAATACAGCACAAAGGTATTCAAATGATGGAAAATCACCAAATAACATCTGTTTCCCCTGAAATACATTTTTTTATATAGCAGCAACCCCTCCACCTCTTTTTCCAGATCTACATACATCAAAAAAATTATAGTTGGGAGGAGCTGTCTCTATCAGAACAGTTGCACTCTTATTTTGTTCAAGCCATGTTGAACAAAATAACATTATCATTAACTAAAAACCAAACAAAAAAAATTGTTATTAAGAGACCTAATTAAGTAGACCCATCCTGATGGTGTTATTGATAGGCTTTAAGGTTGATTTTGGTTTGGAGGGAATAGGTATGAGATTTGTGAGGTTAGCAGTGCATCTAAGTTTCCATTTGTTTACTCTCTCAGTAGGGCTGCTCGATTATGGAAAAAATCATAATCACGATTATTTTGGTCAATATTGAAATCTCGATTATTCAAACAATTATTTTTGAGTTTGAAAACATGATGCATTTATTCATAATTTCTCTCCAAAAAAAACACTTTGTAAATGAGAACTTTGAAATTTCCCCTTAAAAAAATACACAAAATGGTCAAATAGAAAATAAAGTCCAGATATGAATCCAGCTGTTCTGTCATTTCTATGAAAAAAAATATATAATAATAATAATAATAATAATTGTTTCAACTCGATTATATTAGTTTGGTGATCGTTTCACTCTGAAATCGAAATCGTGATCAAAATTTGATTAATCGCCCAGCCCTATCTCTCAGTGGTTACAGCAGGAATGCAAAAGTTGCCATGTTTTGACAAAGGCAACCTTGGGTTCAGCAGATTATGCAAAACTTCCTTCATACTGCGTATGAAGAACCCTTTTTTGTCTCAGTAATAATCAGGACTACTATCAGTACAGGGGGCGGGCTGGGGCACCCTCTGCTTGGGTGTTATCAGCCTGTGGCAATGATGTGGCGATGGTATCATTGACACAGATGCAAGTTTGATGCCAACATTTTTCAATTTCTTAAATTCATCTGGAAAATCATAAAGGGAGGAGACAGTGGAGCTGGAGTTGTTGTTGTGGCTATGGGAGAGATGAGGCTGGCGGTCATCGTCGATGGGGAAGTGCTGGAGGTCATCGTTGATGGGGGAGTGCAGAGGAGGGGGGTGGCCGTTCCTCGCCAAGCCAGCATCTGCGATGGGGGAAGGCATGCTGTCGATGGCGTTGGGCGGGCTGTTGTCTCTCTTCAAGGTCTGTGGTCTGTCTGCTATCTGTGTGTCAGATAGTGGCACAGTAGATGTGTGGGGGAGGCTGTAGTCTCGCTTCTTCTCAACCTGTGCTCTGACTGTGGCCTGTGTGTCAGACCGTGGCAGGGTAGATTTGTGGGAGAGCGAGAAGAGAAGATTGTCCCCTAACAGTTTTGAGCCTAACCTGTTTGGGTGTAGGCCATCTACTCTGAAAAGGTATTTGCGCCCCCAGAACAAGTTGAAATTGTCAATAAAGCCCCTTCCTCTTTCATTGCAGACTCTGGAAAGCCATGTATTGAGTGCAAGGAGACGACTGAATCTGTTTATTCCCCTGTCAACTGCTGGTATGGGTCCACTGATGAATGACCTAATGAGTAATTTGTCCAGTATGTCCAATAGATCAGTGAAATCCCTCTTCAGAAGTTCTGACTGTTCTCTTCGAATATCATTAAGTCCTACAGGCACAATAACCTGTGAGATTTGGGGGTTTTCCAATATAATTGTGGCTAGTTTCTGGCTGACATCACTAACCGTCACATCTGGGAAGTAGCGTGTTTTGATCTTCTTACCGGTTATATCCTTTATGGTTGAGTCTCCTACAATCAGAGTGTCTGGTTCATCTGCTTTCTGTGGGATGGGCCCTTGTTGGCTTGAGGTGGCGCTGGCAGACGCATGCACAGCTCGCCTCCATGGCTACTGGTTCTTGTTCCGTCTCTGTCTGCACCGTCTGTCTGGACGCATCTCGGGGCTCAGGGGTACATGGGTGGCAGGCGTGTCCGTGGACTCTTGAAGTGGCAGGAACCGGTTCTTCAGTGGCAGGGTTAACTTCAGCGATTGGCTAATCTGGCTAATCTGAGCTAGCTCAGCAAACTCACCTATCGGCATTGTATCCTGGAGGAGTCCTTTGCATTTTTCTAATGCTGCTAGCCTCGTTTCAAATAAAGCCACTGTCTGCTGCAGTTTGGTGCAGTCTGTGCATTTCCTGGTCTCCATGCCTGAGACATGCGAGTACAGAGGCATGTTGGCGATTGGAAAGTCCAAGGCTTTTGTTGCGGTCTGATCCGGTAGTCATAAAAGTGCCAAAATGTATTGTTGAATCGAGCAATGGAGGTCGACGGAAACAAACTATATATTCTTAGGTATTATGATCATGAAATAAAATAAAATAAAGTAGACCTGAATGAAGAATTAAGTAGTTTTTTCCACTGCCTAGCGGAGCTTCAGGAAACATCTCTGCTGCCTCTTATCACACACACCTAGACCTACTGCTGCTGTTATACCTTTTACTAGTGTAGGCCTACTGCTGTTATAGCTCTAGTGTAGGTCTACTACTGCTGTTATATCTCTTACTAGTGTAGACCTACTACTGCTGTTATCTCTTACTAGTGTAGACCGACTGCTGCTGTTATACCTCTTACTAGTGTAGGCTACCTCCTACTGGTGTAGGATATTCCTATCTATTGTCAGACCGATGTCACTGTACTGTTGTGTGATGTATAATGTTACTTTATATCTTACTGATACTGTTACGTTATTAATTTAGCATAACGTGAAACACGTGAAGCTATGGCCTACTGTGTTCCCTGTGCATGCAGCCAACAGACTAGAGACTCTAATGTAGGCCGTAGGCTGCACTGAGGCACTGCACAGAGAGCTGTGAATGAGCTACTGAGGAGGTGTTGACTATGAGAAGACTGGATGATGATCATCATCAACAGATCTCAGGCTCCACAGGGTGGTTAGATAGGCCTACAGGGAACTCTATGTATAGCATCTGTGTTAGTCCTACTCATATTGACGATGGTCGTATCGTAGCTGAATGATAGCTGGAGAATAAGGTCTGAAAGCGGTGATGGTGAACCTTCTCGTGGAGGAGGGGATGCAGTGGATGCAGTCCTAATGAGAGCTGCTGGTTGGTTTGCTCGTCATGCTCCAGTTAACCCAGTAACTTGTGCCAGTGGGGGACACATCATGCATCATGTATGCACTCTGAATGGATGTCATTCGGTATCACGGTCAACGAATAAGAGTTCAGAACGCTCTCCTTGAACAGATCCATTCCTCTGCTGGATCCAGATCATCTCTGGAACTGATGGGAATGAAGTTCTACTCAGAACCTCTGACAGACCGGTCAGCCTTGTCTGTCAGAGGTTCTGAGTAGAACTTCATTCCCATCAGACCACTAAACACTTTTCCTTTAGAGACCAATCCAAACGATGGATGATTCATATGATATGATGCCTGCCTTTGGTTGGCTTTATGTATGTTTGTTATCATTTTCTTTCTATGCCTATTTGTTATTACTGTTTTGACAGTTTTTAACAACTCCCTTTTCCAAGGTATATACTGTGTGTCCTGTTCTAATTAGCTTTAATGTATTTTGAGGAAGCCTTTTTAACAGCGTAGCCACTAGCCAGGCACTACTGAAGTTAATAGCCTCTTGGCTAATTCTGGCATTTTTTATATCAGATCTATTTCTTAAAACACACTCCCTTGTCTCAAACGATCTAAACTAAACAAGCAACCTCAATAAAGTATTTAATTGAGTATTTTTGTTTCCGGTAGTAATACATGAGTTGAGTCTATTTGTTTAGTATCTATGGACCAACCTTCTGGTCTTTAGGTTGAAGAGAGGTGGTTCTCTCCTAGAAACACCTGGAGGGCGGCCAGCCAATCAGTTCACCTAAATCAATCTATCAAATCTGGTGTCCATAATCCTCCCATTACATTATAAAAGCCGGCTTGCTCCCATAATGTATATCCACACAATAAACCTGATATTCAGGCAGGACCAAACGAATAGCATATTTAATAACATAACGACTAATAGCTTTACTGAACTCAGAGATGCAGTCATAAGGTAACTGTCTTTGTTGGCTTGTTGAAGAGCATAAACGCTAACACGGTGAAACACTGTCCTCAGAGAGAAGCCAAACATTAAAACCACACCACTATCCTCTCTAGTGGAGCCCTGATGGTGCCCTGTAGGATGTGAGAACAGCAACATTACCTTTAGAAGCGCTGACTGCAGGCTTTCGTCTTAGTCTTTGCTTACTAAAAGCTCAACTTGGCACACTGGCAATTTTGTTGGAATTGCTTGTTATATTCCCTTTTGTCTTCCAGTCCATTATCATAACTTTAGCTATGGGTTAAGGGTAGCTGCTAAGGTTATTCTCCGGGTCACTCTGTGTGTCGCCCTGGGTACCGTCCAGGCGACTAGGACACTCAGCACAATGTCAGGGTGGTCCTGTGGTGACGTCCCCACCACACCTTAGCTGTGGACGTGCCCGTCCACAGCCCAGGACATGGCTCACTACAGTGAGCATGGGGATCTCCACTGCACACTGATGGTTGACAGGTATACCCATACTCTTTTGAATTGAGGTGGATGTGTTAACACATTGTGCTTTATATAGTGCTATGTTTTTGTAAAATAATAAAACAAACTATAATAACTCTAACTTAAAGGGACACTTCACCCATTTGCATTAAGCTTTGTATCGTTAGAAACCCAGTCATATTTTTGAATGGTCTTGCATCATTCCCGCATTTTCCCCTGAGACGGGAGAGATCTGTATCTACCTCTAACACTTCCTGCTTTAAATGATGCAAAATTGTGATTTTTGCGTAATTTAAAGCAGGAAGTGTAAGAGGGGGGGGGCTCAAGAGAGACTACAAGCATTTTAAAACCCGCCTATAGGGGGTGGGACCCAATGACACTACAGACCTATTACAGATCAGTGCCTGTGGGTGGGACTTAAGCGCGCTGCACAGTCGCGCATGAGAGAACGCGCGAGCCACGCATCAGGCAAAATTGCGGTCACGGTCACGTGCCCCGTGCATGGGCTGTCGCACTGCCCTTTTTAAGGCGCGTCTGATGGCTCGGATCCGCGCAATTTTTGTCAGATCCGATGTGACACTATACATGGACAGTCACATGAACACGGCTGATTTGCAATGTTTGCAATGTCCGATTTTTCTCTACTCTATTTTTTTTCAACGATTACAAAAAAGTTGTCTAAGCACAGGTGGTATGTGCAGCGCCGTCGTATAGGGGGGAAAGGTTATGACAATTATAAGGGCCCACAGCCCGCTAGGGCCCACACACAGCCCCCAGTAGCCTCTATGACAAAATTATTATGCATACACTGAACTAATATATATTCATATGAATGAATCCGAATTAAAATTCGGATTCATTCAAACACAAATCATACAATATTCTAATTTTAATAATTTCAATAATCCCCTGGCCCCTTCTTAAAAAATGGTTTGGTCCACACCGCGTTTCGTTCTTCCCAGGGACGTGCACACTCAGGAGTTTTGAGGGGCAGGTGCCGAATTGTTGGATTGCGGACGAGCGCTATTGTTAACGGGGGGTTGGATCGCGGACGAGCGCTATTGCGGGCGCTATTGTTGAAGAACACTCAGAGGGCACTTTTTAATACGAGGCAAAAAGGGCAGGGGCTCAAGCACCCCTAGGGCCCTATGTGTGCACGTGCCTGGTTCTTCCCATGGTTCTTCCTCATCGGAAGTGAGTGAGCGATGAGACTTACAGTGAACAAACAAGCCAATTTAAACTTTAATTGAGATTAGATGAGGCTTGTTGTTGTTTTTTATATTTGTTTTACAACAACGTATTCCATGTGCTCTTTGTTTCACTTGCACATTTAAGTTAAATGCTACATATTTACATGTGGACTATCTTGAGCCAGGACATTTTGTGCATTTTGTGACATTTTTTGCATATCAGTGCTTGATTGTTAAATAAATAAAATACCCACACCTATTTGTTGAGTGGTTAATTGAAAATGTATTTGCAATCAGAGGTGTAATAACGTGTTGCAAATCAGGGAAATGAGAATAAGACAATTAATAATACATAATTTACATAATAATACTCTGACTTGTTAAGTCGTTAAATGTAAAAAAGGAAACAAATTGGGTGTATTACACCAGGCACCGTCATGAACACTGAAAAACAAGAACATTTAAGGTGGCAATGAATGGGGGAGAGGGGCCCACACCGATATTCTTTCAGGGGGCCCAGAATTCCTAGCAACTGCCCTGGGTATGTGTCTGGTGATCATACTGGCTATAGAATCTATAATTACTGGCCCATCAACTATTATTTAAGCACAAGTGAGAATGCTCTGTTCAGGAGAAGACTGCACGTACTGGCGTGTCTCAGATTCGCAACTATATATGCTTGCAGCGCGATAGTGGGCGTGAACTCACGTATGGGAAATTGCGTATGGGCGGGCAATACGCGACTGTGCAGCGCGCTTTAGGTGTATAGAGTGGCAAAGTCCCGCCCCTTCCGGTAGACCCCATGGGACCTTGTGGGTCCCATGGGGAGATCGTAAAATATAAATGGGTTTCAATGCAGAGAGAGTAATTATTTTCTGGTCCCAGTCTTTATATGCCCCGGATTACACATATGTTGTTTCTGGATTTAAATTATAATTTTTCAAGTCAAGAGTTTGACCGTTTATTGTGCAATTGTTCAGTTAAACGCTGAAGAGAAAACACAATGAGAAAGACTACATGTATGTGACATCACACTCCCTGCCACTGGCGTGGACAAGACCAACAATCTCCCCATCGGCATAACTGAAACTCTCCACATGCCCCGACTTATAATGGTTATCACCACTTTCGATGCTGTTATCCTCCCTTTGGAAAAAAAGAGGTGAAGTGGAGCAGAGAGATCGCCATGTCTGTACCAGAGTTCCAAGTGCGAATGGTGACGTATATCATTTGCGTCGAAAGCAGCGAAGAGCTGTAGTTCACAAAGCGCCCTCACACAAAACCTAACATTATCTAACTTCTTTGCGATGAATTTTTGTTTTCTTTGCATGAAAAATGATCATTTAAATCCACAAACAACATATGTGTAATCTGAGGCTTATAAAGACTGGAAACAGAAAATAATTACTTTCTCTGCATTGAAACCCATTCATATTTTACGATCTCATAGGTCCCATGGGGTCTACCGGAAGGGGCGGGACTTTGCCATTCTATGGTATTAACGGTATAGAAAGTACAACAGTGTGAATTTGCGCTATGGTATGGATTTTGATGTTACCGTGTGACTGGTGTGACTGGTAGATGAGCTCTTTCTTTTTCTTAATTTTTTTTAACTTAACAATCGCTAAAGAAGCAATGAAGTAGTAGCAGAGACGCAGTCGTTTATTCATAATATCATCCGGACGTGGACACAGCTTTTGGCTGTGTTCTATAAAATATTCTAGAACACTCTGGGAGCTCCAGCGGGCATCCTGGAGCTCTTCATCTAAATAATATAATATATAGGTATCTATATAATATAATATATAATATCACGGCCAAAAGCTGTGTGCGCCTCCGGATGATATTATGAATAATTGACTGCGTCGGGATTTCCGACGTCTCTGGTCCTTCCACATCAATCTGAAGTCGTGTTTCAATCTGCACTTCAGAGAGTCAAAGCCAAAATTTCTTCCCCCAGTTCCTTCTCCACCATGGCCGAGATAACCCCCACTACGAGTCTTTACTTGTTGTGGAAGTACCAGAGATGTCCGAGAACCCGACACAGTCTTTAATTCATATTATCATCCAGAGGCGCACACAGCTTTTGGCCGTGATATTATATATTATATTATATAGATACCTATATATTATATTATATTATATATTATATTATATTATATTATTTAGATATGGCACTCCGGGAGTCCGCAAACGGCAACAATCACTTTCTCCTCCAACTGCGATACACTCTGGACAGCAGGGAGTGAACACTGATTGGCATTGCAGGAGTTGTTGTCTTCAATCCACAAGCGCCTTAAAGTCACTGTCTGCCTTTTCTCAGTCAAGAAGGCACCAAATTAATTAAAAATAAATTTATGTTACTATTCGACTACATATATGATCCACTTTCAATACAGATTCATTTCTCCACCGGTGAAATGCTCCTTTAGCCTATCATATAGTCAGAAGGTCACCCCAGTGAAACCTAGGGCATTTGATGAAGGTTCCTTCTGGATTGAAGTGTTGTACGTGTTCCAGATGTGTTGGGTAACGGCAGCAGCTGCTGTAGTTCTGGTCTGGGGACAGAATGTGTGTGTTGAACACAGGAGCTCTGCGGGCCTTGGGCTGCTTTGTTCGCCTCTCAAGTGGAACAAATGGTAGCATTCAGAGGGCTGAGCAACCCTTATCCAGAACCAGCGAGAACAAGAGATTAGCATCACCACAGGAGGCCCCGCCAGCATCTCAGGGTGCAGCGCAGTGGAGCATCACAGAACAGACTAAACATTTATGGAGAAGCTCTTTACACCTTCCCTAGGTCATATACCTCCTGGTGCCTTTCATGTTTCAGACTGCGACCACCAATCTCCTGAAATAGCACAATATCTAGGTACCCACGGCCCCTGCCCATCCACCAGTAGCATCATTGTGTTCAGGGATCCATGAAGTAAACTGCTGAAGCATTCTTTGCACAGGGTTCCTTCCCATACATCCAACTTCCAACCCTGACTGGTGAATGTAAAGGAGCTTAGCATGCATTAGTAAAAAGATCTCTCCCTCCCTCCCTCCCTCTAGTGCTCCCCCTCCTCCTCACACCCTTTGATCAGAACTCATCTTCAGAGCGGGGAGAGGAAGCAGTGTGCCCAGGCAGAAGATGGGAGAGGGGCTGGGTCTCCATGGAGGATCATGTATTGAAACGAGACGCAGAAGAAAGAGCCAGAAAAAGCAGCTGCTGTTGGCAGGCTGATAGAGAAGGTGGATGGAAGGTGTGGAGAGACGCTCAGAGTGTATGTAGGGCAGTAGAACCTCAGCCTGCTGCTGAAGAGGGCCACTGGTGTTCATATAGCATATCAGTGTTTCCCCCAGCGCTGTATGGTTAAGGTGGCTGCCTTAACAACACTAGGGCCACGCCTTGACTACCAATGTATTTGGAGAAAAAAATAAAATATATATATATATATTTTTTTTTTTATTATTACTATGCATAAACAAAGTACAAAACTCTCGTAGGGAAAGAAAATGTACTTCCATCAGGTACAAAATATATAGATAAATAATGCTTTGGTAATACTGTTTACAACAATAGTCGTGCCAATAAAGCTTTTTGAATGGAATTGAAACGGCAGCAGTTGGTGGTTGTATATCCAGCCACGCAGGATAGCATGCGCGAATGCTTCTTGTCAGCTGTGCCACAAATAAGAAGATCCATTTGTATTCAAATAAACAGTTGTTTATTTCATTAGTGCGGATTGGCATCTTTGAGCAAAATACAGGCAAATTTTTTCGCCCCGGCGCTATGCGCCGTGCCACCTCGCACTGGGCAGCGACCACCTTGACTAAGACATTTCCTGGGGGAAACACTGCATATTGTATACTGTATATGATTAGACGCACTGAATGAAGACTCCAATAATGTTATTGCAGAAGGAGAATCAATACCTGTATCTACATCCTAATCAGAAGAAATACTCCCTGCTACTTGTTAATATTAGGTTTTTATAAGTAACTAGAATTACTTCTTGATCAACTTAAAGCTGCTGCAGGCCTAGGTAAGAAATAGGAGCTATCATTTAAGTGTAATCTGTAATAAATGGATTAAGTGAGTCAAATGCAAAGGGAAACATGTGTTCTAGGTTTAGAAAGCTCCCGGTGAATTTCTGACCAATCAAGGCATTTCTTCCATCAATGGTTTTGCGGGAATCCATCTTGCCTGTCAATCCCAGGTGCACTCAACACTTTTCATTGACATTCATTTGAGTTCATAAACGTGTCACGTTAAATGGCCAGATAATGGGATGCAAAGACAAATATGGCCCTTAAAAGCAATTATTTATAGCTGCATGAAAAATGTAAAAAAAAAAAAAAAAAATTGCGTTGGCTTTCAAACCCATCCCACACATATGACTCGACGCGTGACCTACGGACACGCTTCTGACGCAGACTCAATCCGGATGAATTAGCGTCCAGTGAACACTGTAAACTGCAGCGCACTGATGTGGTCCGTGTGAACGCAGCTCCAACCCCCCAGGAGTACACAGCGAGCACGCTCGTCAGCAAGACGAAGGAGAGCGAGAGAGCGAACAGAGCGAGCGAGCGAGTGCCCCTCTGGCACCACTGACCTACATTAGTAGCTTAGCTCCGCCAGCGCGGCTAGGTGAACGAGTGTGCCTTGTCTGAGCGACACTGCTACAAAAAGTGGGAAGGAGAGAGAGAAAGAGAGGCTAGCTGAGAGAGAGAGAGAATGTGAGCCAGAGTAGCTGAAGAGAGAGAGAGGTAGAGAGAGTGAGGTGCTAGCTAAAAGAAAGAGAGAGAGAGCGAGAGAGAGAGAGAGATGCTAGCTGGAAGAGAGAGAGAGAGACAGAGAGGTAAGGATAGTTCAAGTGGTTGTGGGGATGATTTAGAAGATGTATAGATGATTTAGGATATAGTTTGGTATTTCAGGACTATGTGAAAAGGGAAGCAAGAAGACAATAGGGGAACACTGAAGGGGAGGAGGAGAGTTACAAGGTAGCGATGGTGACTTGGAAGAGAAGGAGAGGAGGAGAGAAAGGAGAAGGAAGAAGGTCAGGGCCCCATCTGAGAGCTGAGAGGTGGATCTCCATCCCTGGAGTGGCTCTGTGTCACGCCCCTCCAGCTCTGTTACCTGTTTTTATGAGGGGGCGGACTCCAGCTCTTACTCTGTGCAGGGGGCTGACTCCAGGGGCCATATTCACAAAGAATTTGAGGGCTAAAAGTAGCTCATAAATTGCTAATTTAGGAGAAACGCCTAAAAATAATGTCTGTGTCTGTCTTAAATTTAGGACAAATTTTTACTAAGAGCAATTCACAAACTATTTTAGGCCTAAAAGTAGCACCTAAGTCTAGGAGAGCTTAAAAGTCCTCGAGAGGACTCCTCCTCATCCTACTCAGTAAGACCTATTCACAAAGAATCTGAAAATGGCTGCAGCAAGACGATATGTTTTGGAGATAATGGAGGACTGCGAATTGTTAAAGAGATATAGGCTAAATCGTGAGGGTATAAAACTTGTTGAATTAACACTTCGATATTAAGCAACAGGGAAAATGCAACTTTGCAATGCCGACGATTTAGGAATGTCACAACCTTCAGTGATGGTTAAAACACACAGGGGCGATGTTACAAATGTGCCTTTAATCATCCTTCACCGAGACTGCCTGCGCTCAACAACCAATCACCATACTGACCGCTTCTAAATCTTAGTTCACTCTTAGTGATTTATCCTTAGCATGAGTAGCTCTCAGCGGCTTTGTGAATTACTTTAAGAATTAATTTAAGAAAAAACTAATATGTAAAAACTCCTAGCGGTAAGATAAAAAGCTTTGTGAATACGGCCCCAGGTCTGTTACCTGTCTCTGTGAGGGGGGCTGACTCCAGGTCTGTTACCTGTTTTTGTGAGGGGGGCTGACTCCAGGTCTGTCTCTGTGAGGGGGGCTGACTCCAGGTCTGTTTCTGTGAGGGGGGCTGACTCCAGGTCTGTTACCTGTTTCTGTGAGGGGGACTGACTCCAGCTGTTACGCCACGTTCACACTGGACACATCCGTTGACAGATGACGAAGGGCGTGTCTGATGTATGGGGGAGTAGTCTTTGTAGACACAGCCTGCAGCCAATCAAATCGCTTCCCGGACCATTTCTGTGTTTTCTTTAATATATATTTTATTCCCGACATACAGACAAAATCAAATACTGTCAAAAAATGGTATATCAATGAACATTCTAATGTACTTTTTAAAAAGGCCATCTCCTTGCTACCACCTCTCAACCCATGTTCAGCTGATGATCTTTTAGAAAACTTTAATTTGAAAATTTTGAAAGTCATAGATGTCATTGCACATTATAAGGTTAAAACGATTTCTGGAAAGCAAAAGGCACCCTGGAGAAAAGCTGCTTTTGTAACAGCCCAGAAAAAAGAATGCAGGAAGGCTGAACGCATATGGCGTAAAACAAAACTTCATATTCACCATGACATCTACAAAGAGAGCCTCCGTGCCTACAATTTAGACTTAAAAAGTGCTAGAGAAACATTTTTCTCCAATATCATTAAAACCAATACTAATAATGCCAAAACCCTATTTGCAACTGTTGACAGACTGACCAAGCCCCCAACACAAATTCCACCTGACCTTCATTCCACGCAGAAATGCAATGAGTTTGCAGCATTTTATACTGATAAAATTGAAGGCATCAGACGCACCATCAATGTCTCCACTTTAAACAAAAATGTTGGACTACCACCCTGTTCAGGCAAAAGTAACGTGACAATGACATGCTTTAATGTCCTAGACTCTAAAACTCTTGTGGAAACTGTGACACAACTGAAGCCATTCACCTGTTGATACTTTACCTACCGACCTCTTTAAGAATGTTTTTGACTGCCTAGCAATAGACATATTGCAAATAGTTAACAACTCTCTCCAATCAGGCAATTTCCCAAAAGCCTTAAAAACTGCAGTTATTAAACCCCTTTTAAAAAAGTGGAGCCTAGATGCCTCTATTATTAACAACTACAGACCAATATCAAATCTACCCTTCATGAGTAAAATCATTGAGAAAATTGTCCTCCAGCAACTTCCAGTGACTTCCTGGCATCAACTGGTTGCTATGCATGCATCAGGATTTCGACCTATCAGCACAGAGACCGCCCTTATTAACGTTGTAAACGACATCCGTCTTAACACAGACTCTGGCAAAATCTCAATACTAATGCTACTAGACCTCAGTGCTGCATTCAACACTGTAGACCATACAATACTTTTGGACAGATTAGAAAACTGGGTGGGGCTTTCAGGCACAGTCTTAAATTGGTTTAGGTCCTACCTACAAAATAGGAACTACTTTCTTTCCATTGGCGACTAACGTGACATGTGGAGTCCCACAAAGTTCTTAGGACCCTCTCTATTCAACATCTACATGCTCCCATCACTGCTATGCTGATGACACGCGAATCTATGTATCGCTATCACCAAATGACTATCAGCCCATAGATCTGTTGTGCCAGTGCATTGAGCAAGTCAAAGACTGGATGTGCCAAAATTTCCTTCAACTAAATGAGGACAAAACCGAGATAATTGTATTTGGTGCTAAAACCGAAAGGCTTAAAGTTACCCAACACCTTCACTCTCTGTCCCTGAAAACCTCAATCAAAGCCAGAAATCTAGGGGTTATCATGGATTCAGATTTACATTTCGACAGTCACATCAAATCAGTTACAAAATCTGCATATTATCACCTTAAAAACGTAGCAAGACTTAGAGGGCTCATGTCTACCAAAGACTTACAAAAACGTGTACATCATTTATATCACTAGCAAGCTTGATTACTACAATGGTCTCCTTACAGGTCTCCCAAAAAAAAACTCTCAGGCAACTACAGCTTGTTCAGAATGCTGCTGCTAGAGTTCTAACAAAGACCAAAAAATTTGAACATATTACACCAATTCTTAAATTGTTACATTGGCTCCCTGTATGTCAGAGAATTGATTTTAAAATCATGTTGCTAACCTATTAATCCCTACATGGTTTACAGCCAAAATATTTAACTGATATGCTTCCACTACATAAGCCTTCTAGGCCACTAAGATCTTCTGAGACCAATCTGTTAATTATCAACACGAAACATGGGGAAGCAGGATTTAGTTACTATGCAACAAATAGCTGGAATAAACTCCCTGAGGATTTAAGACAACTCTGACAGCTTTTAAAACAAGACTGAAGACTTTTATGTTTGCTTTAGCTTTCTGCTAAATCTTAAATCTACAATGCTTCTATTTATTTTTTATTACTAACTTTGCCTTTATTTTCTCACTTTCTAAAATGCATTTTTTTTTGATTTTGCCTTTCTAAAATTTTTCTAAAATGTTTTTTTTTTACTTTGCTATTTTACTTTTTACTTATCTATTATTTTCTTTTATTGTATGACAATGTTTATATGTGAAGCACTTTGAGTCTGCCTTGTGTTGAAAAGTGCTATATAAATAAAGTTGCCTTGCCTTGCCTTGCCCGCTAACAAAGGCGGCTTTTTCCTGCTTCTTCCTGCTTCTTCCAGCTTGTTATTGAAAAATGGATCCCATAGTCGCAAGAAGTGTTGCTTTGCATAGCATTTTTAAATCCCGGGCTTTTGGACATTTCCATGTGTTTACCCAGGTTGTATCACAAAGGCGATTTCATTGGACAGAGTCCAAGTAGGGTCACAGTAGTGTATTTGCATAACGCAATCTGATTGGCCCACGGATCTGTCGCTCCTTGAAAAGTTTAACATTTCTCAACTTTTTGACGTAGGCAACGGAGCTGACAGAACGGACAGTCCCACAATGCATTTCGAGAGCACCCCATGCAAAGTCAATGAGCTCCGTCAATGGACGTGTGCAGTCTGTTACAGTCAGTGCGTTTACATGACACTCAAGAAAGTCGACTTATTGGCTTAGTCCAACTATGATTGGATTACTAAGATGCATGTATACACCTTAGTCGAGCTATACTCAAATCGAATTGGGTTACTCATAGTTGAATTAAGACCCCTAGATAAGGCGATTCATAGTTGAGTTAAGCGTGCATGTATGGAGTCGAATTGGATTATGCGTTGAATTGCGTTCTGCGCATGCTCGAGATCTTTTCCCGGGGCCATGAGCCGGAAGTAGAAGGAGACGATAGTCGTGTTGTTGTTGTCGCCGTCGGAAAACGAGAAACGGCGATTTATTTAAAAAAGTGGCGCAGAAGATGGAGGAAACCGGTGAATGTAGTTACCCCCTATAAGAATTGTGTCCCGTCATGGCATGCCATGGCATGCATTCATTAAAGGTGGAAGCACGCAGACACTACGCTTCGATTTCACCCAAGGCTGAATTAAAAGTACATGTTTTTCTAAATGTTTCTCATCAACAAGGTTGTAAAATAACTACAATCTTTATTCATTCATTGCGCCATGGCTGAACTGACGGGGGTATTCTCTGATATTATGAATCTTACAGACTGCGTCGGGTTCTCAGACTCTCTGGTACTTCCACAACAAGTAAAGACTCCTAATGGGGTTTTTCTCCACCATGGGGGAAAAGGAATTGGGGGAAATTAACTTTGGCTTTGACTCTCTGAAGTCCAGATTGAAACGAACATGGAGGAGAAAGCGATGTTTCAGCAGACAGCTGTCAGTTCACTTCGGGTCCATATCATTTCTCAGACGCTCCATTGTTTCGACCTCTCGGTCGTATGCGGACTCCGCTTATGACGGAGACAAAATGATATGGACCCGAAGTGACAGCTGCCTACTGAAAACATCTTTCTCGAATGCCGCCTGAGTTTGTTGTTGCTGGTGACGTAAAGAGGTCAGCCGGTGGCTCTATTACCACTAGTTGAAATGGGCACAGCGCCACCTATCGTACCGGGGCATGACACGCTTCGGCCAATGAATCAATTTACTCACTCACCACCATGTATACGCGGACAATTGCAGTTGTCCAATTGAGGAGCATAGTCGAGCTATGGCTTTAATCGGATTAAGCTGTGCATGTAAACATACTGTGTGAGACCTGCTGACTCCAGGGCCCCGTTTCCCGATAACGATGGATCCATGCTCGTACGATCCATCGTACAATGGATCTCACGATGCATCGTTAATTTTAGGGGAGCGTTTCCTGATCTAAACTCATCTTAACATGAACGCGCATGCTCAGCTCTTACGACGTTGTAGGATTGTAGCTGTCTACTGACACGGTGCTGAAATGGGCTCCGTATGAGGGGGAGACGCAGAAATGTTGTTGGATTAAACTATATTTTGTGGCAGCAAAAAAATATCTCCCCATAAAGGCCAACAGCAGAGTAGCCTACGAAAAGAATAGACTAAGATGAATGCTACAAATATTAAAACACAATTGATTAGGTCTAGGCCAACATCAGTCCTAATCCCGAACGCACCGCGCGTACATTGTTTCACGGCATTTTCTCCCCAGAAATAATTCCATATTACAAAAATAAAAAATAACATGTGTCTGTGTGACAACTATAGCATTTATTTAAATGTGCTGATTTCTGAAACATGCTTTACGCCGCAAAGAGGGCAGACTTTGTCTGATTCCACAGAAGGTTTCATTCATTCATTCAGTGATTGGCGCGCTGCGCACTCTCTAGAAACTTTGGTGTCAACGTTAAAAATGCAACGTTCCATTCATTCATTATCATTCAAACGCAGAGGCATTGACACGGCTATTGCTGTTGCTGGTCTAGATCGATTCCTCCCCATATTGTTGGGCAGGGGTATGATGGTGCGGGCAATGTAAGCGGGAAAGGCACGCATCGCAGCACAGTTTCCCGCAGCAGTCTATGTTCACTGCAGAAACCACGCTCTCAACTTGGCGATTGTGCACTCCACTAAGGTCAGGGATGTTCGTAACTGTCTAGACACGGTCCAATAAATATTGAACTTCATCACAGCCTCACCGACGTGCCTACAGTGCTTTATGGCAAACAATTGCAACAAAAAACGCCTGCAGAAATTATCTGACACCCACTGGTCTCAGCATGATTCATGTAGGCTACAGTATGTCTTCTGTCATTGATCAATATGAGGACATTTTAACCACGATGGTTGAATTAAAATCAGAGGGAGACAGCAAGTGCCGCTCGCAAGCGACCTCCCACACGAGCAATGGAATCATTAGATTTTATTATATGCCTTGTGATAGGGTTGCCTTGTGACGTGGCGTTTCATCGGTAGGCTTACATTTCTTTTTGGAATTTTAAATTGCTGCAATAAGTTATATTTTTGTTGACTTCTAACATGTCTCTGTCTTTGCTGTTTAAATCTAACAGTAGTCTACGAGTAATATATATGCGGGAACCACTGTTTTTGGGGTATTGCGAAATAGCGACAGCTGGACATTCAGTGGTATTGGATGACGTGTTTTAATAAAACACATCCAATACACGGAATGTCCAGCTGGTGACTCCACTGAGGCTATAGTAACGATGCCTCTTAGTGCTCTACGAGTACCCCTGTAGCGTCGTTAGCTACGACGGTTTTAACGACGTTGTTACATAACGATGCTTTCGGGAAACGGTCCGAAAATTCTGCGATGATCATACGACGGTTTTAACAACGTCGTTAGGCTAACGATGCTTTCGGGTCTGTTACCTGTCTCTGTGAGGGGGGCTGACTCCAGCTCTGTCACCTGCTTTTGTGAGGGGGGCTTACTCCAGGTCTGTTTCTGTGAGGGGGGCTGACTACCTTGACTGTTTCTTTGGTGTATTCCAATGCTGCCCATGTTGGGTTTGGCTGTTTGGTTGGATGGCTTCTAGTTAGGGGTTGAGTGGAGGGTTTAGTGGACGGTGGATGTGTGTTGGATGCGTCTTAACATTATATTCCTCTTCATATCCATTTCCAAGTGCTTCATGTCGCCAGTATTACCAGTAGTATAACCAGCGTGATTTCTTTAGTTCTCTATATCTGTGTTGCACTGTGTGTGTGCAGCACAGATATAGAATACATTAAATATATAAATATTGAAAGAAAGGGCTGAAGGAAACAAGCAACACATGAAAGAAACCAGCCTAGAAATAGAAGAGGAACGGAAAGGGAGAGAAGGAGAGAGCTCCACTTACTGGGAGAGAGGATGTTCTGTTTTAGGAGAGTGTGTGTGTGTGTGTGTGTGTGTGTGTTCAGGGCGCACAGCAGGACTCAGCGCGGGGCTGACATGAAGAGAGCCCCTGTGTTCTGCTCCGTTGGGCGTGGGCTGTTTCATCACAGAGCCCCCAATTAACATGCACTAGCAGCCCTGTTGCCGCAGCTACATCTACAGAGTGTTATTGTGCTACATTATAGAAAGACTATGACACGCAGTTTAAGCTTCAGGTGAATCAGAGCACGGCTCATTCGAGGTCTCCGAAAAAGATACAATGTCAGCGTCTCCAGGCGTTCCTGATGCCGTGTACCTCCCCGTACGACCGTAAAGAGTCTTCCTCTCTGAGACCCCCCCCCCCCCACCTAAAGAATCATCCTCTCTGAGACCCCCCCCCCACCTAAAGAATCATCCTTTCTGAGACCCCCCCCCCATCTAAAGAATCATCCTCTCTGAGACCCCCCCCCCCCCCACCTAAAGAATCATCCTCACTGAGGACCCCCCCCCCCCCCCCACCTAAAGAATCATCCTCTCTGAGACCCCCCCCCCAACCTAAAGAGTCTTCCTCTCTGAGACCTCCACACTGTAAAGAGTCTTCCTCTCTGAGACCTCCACACTGTAAAGAGTCTTCCTCTCATACAGAGTCTTAGTACTGTTCATGTGTTGGACCCAGCACCACTCCAGGCGTTATTAGCTCCACATCCGTGGCGGTGATATTCCGCTGGGCCGTGTTTTTTTACGACCGCCTGTGTTAACGACCCGCCCTGTGCAGCTTCTCCACGCGTCTCTGGTGGTTTGGACCAATGGACCAGGGCGCAGGTTCGATGCCAGACCAGTTTGAGGCTCTTATTAGTGTGAGCACTTCATATTTATGAGTGCAATTATTTCCGCATTATCCCAAAGACTCTCTCCATCTCACACACACACACACACACACATTAACACGCACCCACACATTAACACGCACCCACACACGCAAACATAAACACTCACACACATAAACACGCACGCACACAGACACAGACAAACATAAACACGCACACACATAAACACACGCACACAATAAACAAATAAATAATGAATATCTCCCAAACCTTCATCTTTTGTCACAAAATCAAATTAGCATCTCCACTGAACCGTACCGTTAAAGGGACACTGTCGCTTCTATTTATTCATTTGTTTGCAATCTGTCAACTCCCCGGACCGCTCCAAGATTGGTAGCACTTTGCCTTCAAATAATCTCTCTCCCTCCCTCTCTCCCCCTCCCTCTCAGCTGCCCATCCTGGTGTCCTCGGTGGTCAGCCTGTACTTCCTGGAGTGGACAGACGTGTTCAAACCGGTCAAGTCCGGCTTCACCTGCCACGACCGCAGCCTGAGCCTCCCGTTCGTGGAGCCGACCCACGAGGTCGTCCCCCTGCTCATGCTGCTGAGTCTGGCCTTCGCCGGCCCCGCCATCACGGTAGGTCTTCAGAGGGTCTCCTCTCAGTGCTGCCCTGGAGAGAACCTGGCCCTAGGATAGAACCTGGCCCCAGGATAGAACCTGGTCCCAGGAGATAGAACCTTGTCCCAGGAGATAGAACCTTGTCCCAGGAGATAGAACCTTGTCCCAGAATAGAACCTGGTCCCAGGAGAAGGAACCTGGTCCCAAGAGAAGGAACCTGGTCCCAAGAGAAGGAACCTGGTCCCAAGATAGAACCTGCTAGCATTCTACCCATAGGAAGCAGCTGGGTAGGCTAGGAGCTATACAATGCTAATTGCCTCAGTGTTTATTCGGTTCTGATGAATACTTTCAACTACATCAAAATGTAGGTCAATAAGAAAAGTATTTGGCCAACAGTTTGTCACTGGCTGCTATCACTAGCGGTGAATCTGTGTTGTTATTGTCTTCATCAGATTCCCTGCTGGATTGCAGATAAGACCCTTAATCTCTATAGGTGAAGTTTACTGAAAATATGAGATTGAGAACAGGCTACGAGTAGAGCACATGCACGCACACAGAGGGGGATGAAATTAATCCTGTGACAGTGATGAAGAGCTAGGAGGAGGTGTCAGGAGAAGGACATCATCATATTACTGAGTATGGTAATGGAGGTGTTTTAATTCAGCTCCACTTGAGTTTTCCTTAAAGGTACGGCATTATATTTACTAAAAACTGCTATTACATTGCTGTGTACTTCATATAGCGTAGCATGGAACCTGTACCCGGGGTCGATGCCCGGTCCGCCCCGGCTGCTAATCATATAGAATCAGTCGACAGTTTCACCCACAAATAGCCCTAAATGAATGCACCCGATGACATCTGAGCGCTGTTTCAGTGTGTAGCCGTAAAACAACTGCTGTTCAGCAGGTGAGGCTTCATCACACACAGCTCCACCCTATCGGTCTTCTTCAGTTCATTTGTGAGCTGACATGTTGGGAGGTATGACTGCAGCTCTGCTCTGCGTCACGTCTCTGAGTAGCGAGGGGAGAGAGGCTGGGCAGAGGGACTATGAAGATGTGAATGGCGTCTTCACTGTTTTAAACCATGATTTAAAAGATGCACATGTTCCAGTCAGGCTGTTGATGTAATAGTGTGCAGCTGGGGCTCATACGTTAATTGAGCCACGCACCATTGTGGTGCGCCTTAAAATGGCCAGAGTTCTACACTGGAGGGACACTTCAGTTGTGCAAGCGAAATGACTGTTGTGGTGCAGTTTGTTTTAAGTAAAACGTTTTTCTACCAACAACATTGTGCATCAAGGAAACATTTTTTCACAGGGACACACTGAGACCCATAGGAACGGCCTATCCTACATCCCAGATGAGCTGAGCTTCAGCTTCACTCAAACCTACTGCAGCGCTGAAGGGCCCATAACCCTTAATACAGACTTTGTCTTTCTCTAGGAAGAACGAGGCATCGGCTTAGCACAGGAGGTAGCGCAGGTTGACACGTAACCGGAAGGTTGCTGGTTCGATCCCCGGCTCCTCCTATTGCAAGGTTGACTCCATAATTGGTGACTCAATCTGTGTATTAACCGTTGCTTTGGATAAAAGCGTCTGCTAAATACCCTAAAAGTAAATGCATCTGTGGCCAGTGACAAATGACCAGTACTTTCTCATTGAATGTACAGTTTCCAAGCCATCATGTTGCAAGCTTATACACACACACTGATACACACTACTGTATACCTTGGAGTACAGAGAAACAGGTCTGAGTTGACCTTCCTAACAGGGCTGAGTGAGTGTCATGCTGACAGATCATGCTAGGAGAGGGCTTCCTGTTCTGTCTGAGTGTGTGTCCTCATCACAGATCATGCTAGGAGAGGGCTTCCTGACCTGCTGTCTGAGGCCCTGTCCCAATTCTCCCCCTTCCCCTAGATTTGAGCCCTTACCCTAGAATTTGCGCGTTCCCGCAAAGGGGTAGGGTGTCCCGATACTTAGGGGAGCAAGGGGGAGTGCTTATTATCCCTTAAAATCAATCCTTGAACGCTAGCCACCTCGGGAGCTGACTTGCAGCTAAGGGCACTCAAAGCCCTTAACAAGTGTTCTTGTTAAGGGGATAGAAATGGGACTGGGCCTGAGTGTGTCTTGTGACAGATCCTGCTAGGAGAGGGCTTCCTGTCCATAATTTTGTGGAAACAGAAGTCTCGTGCGTCTGGGCCGCCCGTCCAGACGGATGCGGCGTTTCTGGTGAAAACACAGAAAACACAATTTTTAGAAATCAGGTCCCAGGGTGAAAAAGAGAAACGGCCCTATGCGTTTTCATGTTAGGATTTGTGTGGACACCAGATACCCAGACGATGACGTCATCGCCTCCCCACCAGGTGGCAATGCTTGATTTGCGTCTAATTTGTTTTGTTTGATTTGATTTGTATTATTTTTTTTGCTTAAAATAAAATAAAAAGGTTTAACAACTGCGTTCTCCTCGACTGCATACTCTGTCTCAATGTCTTCTTATTTTTTTGGTGGAGAACCAGCGCCACATAGAGGCCTTGAATATGTACTACAGCGTTTCTACAGCTAGATGCGTTTTTACATTGAGTGTCTTTACGGAGAAATTCCTGAAACGCTGCCAAGGAAAACAGAGGGGAAAAGATTGTTTTTCGCCCGTGTGGATGGTGTGTGCCCTGTGACAGATCCTGCTAGGAGAGGGCTTCCTGTTCTGCTGTCTGAGTGTGTGTCTTGTGACAGATCCTGCTAGGAGAGGGCTTCCTGTTCTGCTGTCTGAGTGTGTGTCTTGTGACAGATCATGCTAGGAGAGGGCTTCCTGTTCTGCTGCTTCTCCCGGAGGAAGAGTGGCGTTGGGGGTGAGGCCAACATCAACGCCGCCGGATGCAACTTCAACTCCTTCATCCGCCGGGTGGTCCGCTTCGTGGGTAGGTCGGGACGCAAGGGTGGTCCACTTCTTATCGTGAGGGGGGGTTGTCTTTCAGACAACACTAATAATGGTGGCACCCAAAGTAGTGTGCTATGTAGGGCTCAAGGGGACCAGTTCAAACTGACCTCCTGACCCCCCCTGCTCCTCTCCCCAGGGGTCATGACCTCCTGACCCCCCTGCTCCTCTCCCCAGGGGTCATGACCTCCTGACCCCCCCTGCTCCTCTCCCCAGGGGTCATGACCTCCTGACCCCCCCTGCTCCTCTCCCCAGGGGTCATGACCTCCTGACCCCCTGCTCCTCTCCCCAGGGGTCCTGGCGTTCGGCCTGTGTGCCACGGCGCTGATCACCGATGTACTGCAGCTGATGACGGGCTACCCGGCGCCCTACTTCCTGACCGTGTGTAAGCCCAACTACACGGCGCTCAGCGTGTCCTGCGACCAGAACCCCTTCGTCATGGCTGACATCTGCTCCGGCACCAACATGGCCGCCATCCTGCAGGGCAGGTGAGACAGAGTTGAGGATGAACTCATTCATTTATTCACGCGGCATGAATCAGTGAACGCTGTGAACAATCCGATTCCAATCGGCAGACCAATGTAAGTACATATAGTGATATAAAAGTAATAATGTTTGTTATTATGGACTTGGACTGGGTCTTGACAGTAATATTTTAAAAAGGTTAACATTAAGGTTAACCTAAGGTTAACACACATACATATATATATATATATATAAATATATATATATATATTTATATATATATATATATGTGTATGTGTGTGTGTGTGTGTGTGTGCGTGTGTGTGTGTGTGTGTGTATAGGTATATTTAAATATACTACATATAGCCCAGAGAGGCGGTGGTTGTTCGTGGTTCCAGACGCCTAGGGGGCGCTGTAAACCCCCTAGCTGCAGCAGTCATGTGCCACTTCACCACAGGAGCACCGCAGTGAGGTCCTCATCTGTGATCAAAGTTTCATGACTCCAGATGTACAATCCTAAGAGCTTTCCCCAAACATTGAGTGTGTAGCTGTCATACACCAGGCTAAGCACATGTTGTGTATTGTCATGTACACACACACACACACACACACACACACACACACACACACACACACACACACACACACACATCAAATGCACAAAAATACGCCCACACAATCATGCATATATAACCATGCTCATGCGCAGTGCGCCCCTATGCATGGAGGTAGCATGCGTCTTAAGTAGGTCATTTGGAGAGAGCTCTTTACAAAACGGATTCAAGCTTCACTTCCACTGTGCCTCATGTTAAGTAATCCATCTTTGAAGTGATGAAGATGGGGTCTCCGTTACGACACCCTCTGTCCCCCTAATCATCTAGTATCAAGTGGCAGTAGTAGAACACAGAACACCTGATCATCAATGATGCACCACGCTGATCGCAGACTCATTCTGTTCTGGTTCCTCTCCACTAACAGAAAGTCCTTCCCGTCCCAGCACGCGACGCTGGCCTCCTTCGCAGCGGTCTACGTCTCGGTGAGTACTGGTTCGGACCCCTGCTCCCCCGGACCCCCAGTGCTCCCAGTAGACTCACAATTGACACAAAAATGATGGGGGATGTAGGAAATCAGCTATTGCTTCTGTTTGATTACTAGTTCATTTCGAGTGCTTTTGAACTTCACAGCCAATTTGGACCTTTTCATTCACATGGATCTCTGATGACGGCTTTGGTGAGGATTACCCTAAGCCATATATAAGCATCTTGATTTGAACATGATTTGTGACCATGATACTGTTCAGTCACACTTGTGCTTTCAATACAGCTTCTTGGATCTGCTCCGATCTGGAAGACCTTTCGCCACTCTTCTAATTTCATAACAGTTTACCAGTTTTATATGAAATGAACAAAGCTCTAATCACATATCCAACCAGTTCCCATCTAGTTTTGCATCTGGACCAAAAGTCTGTGGTGGGATCTGTCTGATCTGATAAGTGTAACAGACACCTCTTACTAAACACAATGAATCACACATGATGCTTGTACTACTAACATCTGTCCTAGGACTCAAACAGAAGGCACTGGACAGACGTTAGTATTGTTTTGCATCTGGACCAAAAGTCTGTGGTGGGATCTGTCTGATCTGATAAGTGTAACAGAGACCTCTTACTAAACACAATGAATCACACATGATGCTTGTACTACTAACATCTGTCCTGGGACTCAAACAGAAGGCACTGGAGGCAGCTTTTCTCATACTGAATAGTTCAACAGTTATTGACTGGACCGATCCACAAACATGTAGTCTGTGCTGAAAAGTCTCTGTTCTCCATATGCAACCAATAACCAGCCTCAACATTCAACATGTTTCTCTTTGCCTGAAGAATGACGATGAATCACAAGTCTAGAAACACAATGCTGTCAGTCCTCATCTCTTTAACAGCTCAATGCTATCTGTCCTCAGATGTTAACAGCTCAATGCCGTCTGTCCTCAGATGTTAACAGCTCAATGCCGTCTGTCCTCAGATGTTAACAGCTCAATGCCGTCTGTCCTCAGATGTACTTTAACAGCACGCTGACCGACTCGTCCAAGCTGCTAAAGCCACTGCTGGTCTTCTCCTTCATCATGTGTGGCATCATCTGTGGCCTGACCCGGATCATCCAGTACAAGAACCACGCCATCGACGTCTACCTCGGCTTCCTGCTGGGCGGAGCCATCGCCGTGTACCTGGTGGGGCCCGGAGCCACTACACCTTCTGCCCTCCACTACATCTCACTGCACCTTCTACTGACGGCTTCACCAGTGGTGGAGCCACTCATCATGTCCTACTCTTTACTCCTCTCCTTCTCTTGACTCCTCTCCTACTCTTGACTCCTCTCCTCCTCTTGACTCCTCTCCTACTCTTTAATTGTGTCCTTCTCTTTACTCCTCTCCTACTCTTTACTCACGTCCTACTCTTTAATTGTGTCCTACTCTTTACTCCTCTCCTTCTCTTGACTCCTATCCTACTCTTGACTCCTCTCCTCCTCTTGACTCGTGTCCTTCTCTTTACTCCTCTCCTACTCTTGACTCCTCTCCTTCTCTTGACTCCTCTCCTCCTCTTGACTCGTGTCCTCCTCTTTACTCTTCCTTCACTCAGTATTGATCCACCCGCTTTATTAAAGTATGATAATCAAAGTGGGCCGCAGTGAAAGATGCTCCTGCCCTCGTCTCCAGGGCCTGTTTGCGGTGGGGAACTTCCAGCCCAGCGAGGAGGCGGGCGGCCCCCGTCCCGGCGCCCCCGTGCAGCCCGCCCTGCGGCCCCCCTGCTCCCTGCCCCACATCAGCCAGGAGGCGGTGCTGCACCACCTGCAGATGAAGGCGGGCCTGGCCGTGGAGGCGGGCCTCCCCACGTCCCACTCAGAGGGCCTGCTCCACCGCAGCCTCCAGCAGCAGCAGAGGCTGGCCGAGGGCCGGGGCGCCGAGGCCGACCTCATGTCTTCCTGCGGGCCCCTGGACCGGGGCGCCTACATGACCTTCAGCCAGACCCTGCCGCGAGTCCACACGCCGCAGGCCATCGCCGCCTACGAGGAGGCGGCCCGCCGCCACGCCGCCACGCTGCACCACGCCTCCCTGGACTCCAGCCGCTCCAAGCAGCTGCTGTCCCAGTGGAAGAGCCGCAAGGTCACCCTGCAGGTCCCGGACCCCTGCTCCCCGGGGGGCGGGGGGGCCGCCCCGCCGCCGCCGCCGCCGCCCCACCACCACGGCAGCATGGAGCTGCCCTCGGGGGCCGCGGGGGGGCCCAACGGGGGCTTTGACGGCAGCAGCTCCCTGCACCAGTACATGGCCAAGCTGGCCCCCGGGACCAGCACCACGCTGCCCGGCAACTGCAGCGGCATCACCGGGGGGGCCCGCATCGCCATGCAGGCCCGGCCCGGGTCCTCGCAGCTGGTCCACATCCCCGAGGAGGCCCTGGAGAACTACCACCACCACCACCACGCGTCCCCGCGGCCCGGAGAGGAGGACCCGGCAGCGGCGGCGGCGGCGCACGGCACGGCCCACGCTAACTGGCAGCTGGCGGCCGAGGCGTGCAGGACGAGCGCCAACGGGCCCGGCGGCCCGCCCCCGCGCATCATGCAGGTGATCGCCATGTCCAAGCAGCAGGGCCTGCTGCAGACCCACTCCAAGAGCCTGGACGAGGGCAGCGTCCCGGGGGGCTGCCAGGCGGCGGCCCGCTACAGGGCCCTGCTGGACCAGGACGCGCTCAGCATGACGGGGGTCAGCCTGAGCGGGCACGGCTCGCTGGGCAGCACCCCGGGGAGCGTCTCCGGGAGCACGGGGGCCATCGTGCGGGTGGAGGCCCACCCAGAGAGCGGCCGGCCGGTGATCCAGCCCCCCTCCACCGACGGCTCCTGGAAGTGGCGGTCCCTGGACCACGGCACTGGCGGGGGTCCCTGTCCCGGAGGTCCCGGTCCTGGGGGTCCGGGTCCTGGGGGTCCCGGCGGTCCCGGGGGTGTGGAGAGCCTGAGGCAGACCTTTGAGCTCAACGACCTCAACAGAGACTCGGAGGGGTCGGAGCCGGCCCGGGACTGCTCCATGGACAGGAGGCGGGCCGACCACGGGGTCGCCATGAGCCCGCCCCCCCTTGTGACGGTGCACACCCAGAGCACCGGGGGCCAGGCGGAGCAGCGGCCCAACCCGCACTGCCTCTCCACCATCCGGGTCACGCCGGGGGACGGAGGCGGCGGGGAGGCGACCTCGGACACCCCCTCGGTCTGCTCCAGCCGTGACTCCACCCTGCGCAGGAAAGCCAACAACATCATCCTGATCCCGGAGAGGGCGAACAGCCCGGATAACGCCCGGAACGTCTTCTACAAAGGAACGTCGATGACCCCCACCTTCAAAGAGTGAAGAGGAGGAGCTCGTCCTCCAGGGAGATGGAAACATTGTGGGGGAGGAAACCCCCACAACCCCCTCCACCTGAGGGTGGAGATAGGAGCTTCTAGCGGGCGTCTGAGCCAACACAGTGCTACCTAGATTACTTTAGTTCCAAAAGAAAATCTCTTACTCCAGCACGAGGATCTGGACGTAGTTGACACCAACCTTTTTAACGTTGTGAGAAGAATCACTGTGTACCTTTCTGCTGTGGGTACCTCGTGCAAACTGGAAGGTTTAGCAATGGTAGGGAGGACAGGGAAACATTTGTAGAATACTTTTTGTACATATTTTATCGCAAAAATGGTCATGATCTGATAAGCACTTAAAGTTAAACTGTAGCAAACTATTTCAAATAGATCACACTGTAGCTGTCAAAATAAGCTTTTATACTCGGCAAATACTGTACATTTTAAACAATTAAAACTCATATATAATATATAATTTGAATACATAAAATATTTTACAAAGAAGATGAAATGTTTTGTACTTTCTCGTATTTAAAGATGCCACCTATTCCAGAGCAAAGCCCTGTTCAAACCATAAGTGTGCTTAGCGTTCCCTGTAGCACTAAGGTCATGTGACCTGCACTAAAACACACCTTTACCTGCATCCTTTGACCTCAACATGTCCTGATCCCCACACTAGTGGTGCACATTGTTCACCGTCTTAACAGCACAAAGCACACAAAACCATTACACACATATACAGTATATGTATGTATATGCCTATATCCATATGTGTATACCTATATGCTACACAGCCATGAGACACGGGAACACTTGAAGTAGATGAATGCAATCTGAAGTAGACAGGTGCCAAATACCAACTAGTATTCTATCTTCTAATCATCATTTTCTTTACTGCTATTTCAAAGGCCAAAGCTGCATTATTCAGCCTCTATTTGGAGTGTGGCCCAAAACAGGATCAGAATATTTTCCGTTCGACACGGCAGTGAGAATCTGTCTTTGGTCTCCAGACTTTCTATCAAACCTTTTCTGAAAGGACTGTGCTGAGAAAATGTCATAAATGATATTTACATCAGCAGCTAATATTACTTATTTGAATTGAACCTAGAGTTTAAGTATTAGTTCCATTATCGCATGAATCCCGTCCCCTTGAGACCGCTGGTGGAGAACCACGCTGACGACAGAAGATGAACACTTTGCTCTGCCTCACATGTTGGTGACGCTCTGTGACATTAAGGGATTTAAACCTGCACTATCTCACTTTTCTCCTGCACCCATTTACTCCATTAAAAAGTCTGACCTAGAAAGCTCCTCAACAATAGAACCAGGGAACCACCAGGGAATTCTTCTCCAATGGTTAATCCCGGTCCCCCTAGGTCCACTAGTCCCCCGTTCTCCTAGTCCATTAGTCCCCTGGTCCACTAGTCTCTTGCTCCACCACTTGTATTTACGTTTATTGACTTATATGGACTGGGTTATTCTGCTTAGACCTCATTAATCAAAAAGTATTAGCTATGTTACTTTTGTCTATAATGTAATTGTTTTTTTTATTGACATAATCAGCTGGAATTGAACTTGTTCGGTGCTTTGAGCGTTTTGTTTTGGGGGATAGTTGTACTGACAGATGTCAGAGTGGCATTGATCTGTTGACTGTTAAAGGCTTAGGTTCAGTTATGGAACTAATGCAAACCCCGGAACCGTTGAACCCTCCAGACCTGGGGGTCCAGTTCCAGGGGTCCAGAACCAGTCGCCGGAATGTTCCCCGCCCGTAGCTACAACTCACCCCCAGAAACTGGGTGGACATAGTGCAGGTTTATCTGACCTTCATGAAACAATTCCGACATGACCAGACATAGATCCATATCAGAAGTGCTCATGGGAACGCAGCCTTAGTTGATCTATTCTAGAACATCAAATAAAGGTTCAAATAAGCTTAAAAACGACTTCCATTGATTCTCACTGTGCCAACCTTTGAATACTCGAGACTATTGCCAAAGCAAGCGATCCTCACAGAATACAGTAGCTGAACCTGCAGATGTATTTTTCTGTATTTGATATAGCAAGCCTGCATTACATTGTCATTGACTGAGTCGCCCCCACACACTTTGTGACTTTGCATGGCCACATTTATATATTGTGTATCACTGAAATATTGTAAACATGAAGTGAAGTTTCTTTATAAAAAAAATAGACAATCTTTTTTCTTCTTTTTGTCACCTGGTTACTCCTTGTTCATTTTGTTGGTCAAATAAAGTGATAGAGGTGCTCTTGGTTTAAATGGACAATATCCACTGTTTACATGATGTGACCAGGAGAAGGCTGCATGAATCACACAGTCACAAAGGATTTATGTTTTAGATTAAAAGAAGGGTATGCAGTCATAGATTGTTCTAATACTCAACCTTTCAAAGATCAAATGGCATGTTGTTAGGAAGAAGGTAAATACATGGTTATTTAAGGCCAAAGCCTTTCCTGTCCAAACTTGCAAATGTTGCTGCTTCAACTAGCTAAGACTAAAAGCACTGGCAGTAAACTGGTCATCAGGCATCTATCTCTGAAGTACAACGTCTGTCCTAACATAGGCCTACGTACAAACTCAAAGACACCATGGACTGCAGAGATAGTCCAATGCAAAGATTTATGGATTTAATCTGTTTTCTATCCACAGATATAACAACAGTCATTAGTAATTCCATGTTTCGTTATGACATTCCCAGGACTATTCCTGGTAATGCCCGTTACATTCCTAACGCCAGAGTCCAAACCTGTTGATTCCCAGCCTTAACCGTCCTTAAAGCCCTCCTGATGACATGATGACATCAAATCCAGTTGACAAGCACATCAGTTATGATGCTAACAAAATAAAGTATGACTATATAGAAGACACTGTTTTTAATTACGTGTGTTCCATCTCAAACTGTTCCGAAAAGCCTGTGAAATCCAAAAGTGTACGATGTGACAGAAGTAGAAACTAGTCTTACTGGTTAGCACTGTGAATGGGTCCTCTCTGCATGTGTAGCCTCTTGTGTTGTTCCTGGTGAATACAATGATTTATCTTACTGTGATGAGCTGTGGAAATTCTATGCAGCAGATTAAAAAACACTGTATACTTTAAATAATTTTGTGTCAAGTCTCTCGTTTGGTTGTAAACGGGGAAACCTTACTTATTCTCGTGACTACATTTATGATAAAGTACTGACCGCATCACGGGTCAACTCCACCACTTGTTGTCAGGGTAGATGACCACGTTATCTCAATGATTGGAATAAATGTTTGCCATTCAATGCAACCGTTGTCTTTCATTGATATCTTGTCATATCTTTAAGGTGTGTATGAAAACTGGTGTAGTTGAAGTAAAAATTGCTTAGATTGTGTACATGAGGACCATCAGGGCCGCTGAGCTGCAGGGTGGTGGACTAGTCCCAGAGGAACCTTAGGTTCTGAGTAGGCCACCAGACCCGGTCGAGACCTTCTCATCTTCCTCAACTGACAAGAATCAGAAAATTGGAACAGTTTACCAAAGCCGATGAGATGCTTCTGCACCTCACACGCATACAAACGAGAGAACTGGACCCTGTGTGTGTGTGTGTGTGTTCAGATGTGTCCTTTAGAGATGAAAGTATAATGCAATATTCATTTCACACTTGTTTTTTTATCTTTAGAGAAACCCACCAAATTATCCCCCCCCCCCCCCCCTCGATCATCTTAATCCTCCATTCATGTCTTCATCTCTTATTATCCTCTAGTCTGCATCCCTTTCAGATGCATTCTGCTGTGTTCAGCTACTGAATGCGACCTATGATGGCTTTGCATTGCTTGTGTAATTGCTACAAAGTAGGTCAGTGAAGTGACCTAATTTAGCAGCGTTTCAGAGAGCTTTATCTGCTGGAGAGTCTTCAAAGGGACTGAAGGCTGAAGCAGCCGAGCGCCGACTGTCCATTGGTCCGGCCGTGGGTCAGACATGCTGATGCAGTCAGGACCCGCAGATTCCCATCACTCCCACCACTCCCATCTTTAATGGTCCATCCTCATCCTAACGTCTTCTCCATGCCAATTCACCAACAAACAAAATACACTTGTACAAATGAGCCTGCACTGGTGTTGAGATATATAATATATATATATATATATATATATATATATATATAATATAAAATCATTTATATAATATAGATATATTATATATGTTAATATATAGTGTGTCTTAAGCACGTTGTTCACATGGAGAGGAACACAGCGATGACGCACTGAAACACACAAAAAAGAGATCTCCACGAACCAAGCCCACCGTCAACACAGCTCATAATCAGGGTTATGGATATTTACAAATATTTATTTATTTATTATCATTCATCATTTGTAACTAAATCAAACTAAACATCCAACAGATTTTATATAATCCAATCCAATAAGAATACAATCCATATATCTGCATCACAGTGACGACTGAAGTGAGAGCAGTGCTGTAGCCGTCCTGGGCTCTGTGCACTGACCTCACAGCTCAGTGAGCCGACACCATGACCCATACTGTTGGCCTCTCTCAGCACTCACCAACCCCCGACTCGCGGGGAGCCGCTGTAATTGGAAAACAACAGAAGAAGGACCATCATTCACATCCTGGTCTCTTCTCTGTCCCCAGAGAAAGATCACGTCTCAGAGAGTTACCAGTCTGCCTCGCTGAAGCCATGAGGTCAGGGTTAGTGGTGTCAACAGAACAGTGGAAGATGAACTGAATCCACAGTCTGTGATTTACATCGCTCTTTGCTGCACACATCCATCCAACCTGGCAACCATCAACTACAAATGGTGACCAGAACAAAAGTAAAGTCTTATGTAGTGAGAGTTACTGAGACTCAATAGATCCAGACACTCTCCATCACCATGTGACCCGTTCTGACCGGGGAGGGTCTGAACAGAGCAGGGGTGACTGATCCACTCAGAGGCAGTGAGTCACTCTGTGGTCCAATCCCAAAGTCCACCTATATACCCACCATACCTACGTATATATACATCCACAATATGGATATGGATGGATACCTATCCCCTACCAGTAGGATGGATACCTATCCCATACCAGTAGGATGGATACCTATCCCATACCAGTAGGATGGATACCTATCCCCTACCAGTAGATAATACCTATCCCCTACCAGTAGATAATACCTATCCCCTACCAGTAGATAATACCTATCCCCTACCAGTAGATAATACCTATCCCCTACCAGTAGATAATACCTATCCCCTACCAGTAGGATGGATACCTATCCCCTACCAGTAGTTAATACCTATCCCCTACCAGTAGGATGGATACCTATCCCCTACCAGTAGGATGGATACCTATCCCCTACCAGTAGGATGGATACCTATCCCCTACCAGTAGTTAATACCTATCCCCTACCACTAGGATGGATACCTATCCCCTACCAGTAGGATGGATACCTATCCCCTACCAGTAGTTAATACCTATCCCCTACCACTAGGATGGATACCTATCCCCTACCAGTAGTTAATACCTATCCCCTACCTGTAGGTAATATGACCTTAAGGGAGCCCTGGATCCTTAAGTGTGTGTGTGTGTGTGTGTGTGTGTGTGTGTGTGTGTGTGTGTGTGTGTGTGTGTGTGTGTGTGTGTGCGTGCGTGCGTATGTGCGTGCGTGCGTATGTGCATGTGTGCGCGTGTGTGCGCGCATGTGTGTGTGTGTGTTCATATTTTATCCGCCCAGTATTTTTCCATTTTTACCATGAAACACCCAACCCTGGTGATCCATTTACACTGGCTTCTAAACCCCTTTAGTTTACACCTTACTGCTCTATGTGAAACCTCAACCCCAGCTGGTAGCCTCAACAGCAACCAGCTGAACTAACATCAGCCTATGTGCTCAGCGGTCAGGTCTGAGGGAGCACTAGAACCCTGTCCCATGGGGAGCAGGTCTGTCCTGAACAGTATCTCCAGTCAGCCAATGAGTTCAGAGCACCAGCCACCAGCCCTCTCCCGCCCCCTGGTGGCCACACCAGCTGAGTTCTGCTCATCGTCACCTAATCACATTTATAACTGCTCCTTAGAAAGAATACCTTTATCAGTAACATCATAGACTCCCCTGTCTTCAATGCAATACTTAAGAGAGCTACTATTCAGTCAGAGATTATACAAACACTAAGACAGGGCTGAAGTTTACCGATGGGGGAGCTCACTGAGGGGTGTGTCGGTCATGGTGGGGTCACGTGACTATGAATCAGGTCATGTGACTCTATGGATCAGCTCATGTGACTGTGGATCAGGGGCTCAGACCCAGAAAGGGATAAGGGATAGAGTGAGGGTTCATAAGACAGGAAGAGGGTGGTGGTCTCAAAGGAGTGGTTGGGGCAGGTGGTGGAGGGATACTTACTGTGGTCCTGATGCTGCAGCCACCTCTTTAGTTAGTCTGATCCTCAGACTAACATGTTTCTAAGAATGAGCAAACAAGTAATAACAGTAAGAAAAGAGTGAAATGAGCAGAAACCTCCTTACATATTTATCATTACAATACCATACACCCACGCAGATGTTAAGCACTTAACACTCTTCCACCTAATGACCAATTCACCCTCAGAGGAGAAATAGCGTTCAATACTTTTATCACAGTAAAGACTCAATGCCACATTCTCTATGTTTTAGTTGTCTGAAATTAATAGAAATCAGCAAAAATCACTAAATCTTTACACATAATTTAAAATTAGTGTTCAATCAATCAAGATCTTAAAGTCAAAAGTTCATGAAGTTGGTTGGTCAGACACTCAAAATGTTCATCATGTAACCCATAATGTCCACAAAGGAGCATTTAATAATCCCTTACAAAATGCAGAAATGTTTAAAAGTCAAATAACCAGCGGTCCCTAACCAGGGCTGTGGTTCCTTTATTGCAGAAAACATCAGTTTGTTCTTTATTCACCTCAACGCTTTCCTCCAACCATCCATAATCACTCACCTCCCTTAAAGGGACGGTAGACTCACCTTCCTTAAAGGGGTAGTTCGGAATTTTGGACATCGGACCTCATTTCCAAGTGAGCCAGTGTGTTATTTATCATTGTCATCAAGGCAAACCAATTATAACGCCCGACTATGGATGTAAATGTCTGTGTTGATAGATAGAAATAAAAGTATCCAAATAAATCCAATAAAACTAAATCTAAATGCAATGCAATGCAAGGGTAGTTTTATTTCTAACATTATTCTATCAACACAGACATTTAAATAGATAGTCTGGTGTTATAATTGGTTTGCCTCGGGTGTACTGTGGAGTGGGTAAAACTGTTTTTATTGGCAGGCTAGCAGTTCCCCTCGACTTGAGCTAGCACCAGCGATTTCTGCAACTAGAAGGACTGAATGAAAAGTGTTGAAAACGGTCTCCAATAATAAACAACACACTGGCTCACTTGGAAATGAGGTCCGATGCCCAAAATTCCGAACTACCCCTTTAAAGGGACAGCAGACTCACCTTCATTAAAGGGACGGTACAATCCCCTCCCTTAAAGGGACGGCAGACTTATGTATCCACTTGTTTGGTTCATTTGTTGGAATATCTTATTGTATTGGACCACTTGCTTTATTGTTTACTGTTTATCGTTTATTATTTGTAAATATCATGCGCACTGAAAACCAAGAAAAATTCCTCATATGTGAAAATGTATTTGGCAATAAAACCTTTTCTGATTCTGATTCTGATTCTGATTGCTCCAAGGTCAGACCAAAGCCAGAGGAAAATTTCTCATGTACTGGACACATGTACTGTAAACACCATTGCAGTAACTTTTGCTTTCCCTATTCTGTATTTAAATAAAACTATTATTAGACCTATTGGCTAAACATTTAGTTGTTTTTGTAGCTTGTAGGCTCGAAAAACGATGAAAGGATTACTGATAGGCCCTGCTGGCAGAGCCATTTTAGAAACTTAGAAATTTAGGGCCAACATGGACTTTTGCCGGATGATGTCGACATTGCGCTGTGCTTTTCTAAGCAGAGCTTTTAAACACCCTGAATGAAAGATCCGAGTTACAACAGCACCATCTGCAGGTTCCGGCCGTCACTGCAGCCGTCAGCAGCGTCACTTCATGCAGTTGGTTTGAGCCTTGGCCTACATACATCACATACTACCTATTCATCCCGTTTGTGAAATAGGTTTTTCTGTATTTCTTTCATCTGCAGTTGGTCATATTTTGCCTTTGAAATGAAAGCATGGTGGATTAAGCTGATTAGGAACATACACTATTAAATATCAAAGCCACCCGCCACACAGAGCAAGTGTATGGGCCTCTCTATACCATCTCAGATGGTATAGAGAGTGTATGATTCTGCTCTGTATGAAACTAAAGTCCTCCTGCTCCCAATCTGGAGCCGCTGGCACCTCTCCTCTGCTGCTATGGCAACAGTGTGTCAGCTTAGAGCTGCCAATTGAGGGCTTTTCTCTCTCTCTCTCTCTCTCTCTTCTCTCTCTCTCTCTCTCTCTCTCTCTCTCTCTCTCTCTCTCTCTCTCTCTCTCTCACGCTGTGAGGAGCCCCCTTTCCATGAATATCTCACCCAGAGAGAGGGGGGGAGAGAGAAAGGGAGAGAGAGAGAGAGATAATCAGAGCGCGTGAGAGAGAGAGACAGAGCGAGAGAGAGAGAGAGAGAACTGACGACTGATGAAAAGATGTTTGCTGTTATAAAACCACATTCAATGTCATGTTAAGCGTTCATGATGGATTGCCACTGTGGGTCTGATCAGCTGTTGAGGATCCAGCTCCAGCCTGTAGGCCGTCTCTCTCCTACTCCTACTCAGGCGCTGCTGGTGGTTTTGCATACGTCTTGTCTGCTGGTGAATTAAGTCGGCTCTGTGGGCAGGAGGGTGGAATCCTGAACAGAGAGTGGGAGGAGGACAGATACGTCCCTCTCTCACCACCCTACAGACTCTACATCTGTGGAACTGTTCCTCACCATCCTCCACCCTGAGGACCGTCTCCGCCCCTGTTTGGTTCCTGACCGTTGAACAACGTTCGGGTTGTTGGGTCCCGGGTTTAAGGTCACGTCTGATGGATTACGTGTTAAAATGCATCCAAGAATGTCAGACTGCTGTGTTCATTTGACACTTCCCTGTCTCCTGCTGACCTCCATCTATATCTGATCCATATCTGCATTCCACTCCTCAGTTCATCTCCATGATTCATCAGGCTGGACCTGATGAAAACAACATCTTCAACAACACAACTCAACAACATAACTCAACAACACGACGCAGCCACACAACTCAACAACACAACTCAACAACACATCTCAACAACACAACTCAGCCACACAACTCAACAACACAACTCAACAACACAACTCAACAACACAACTCAACAACACAACTCAACAACAAAGCGAAGCAACACAACGAAACCACACAATCACCTCCAAGCAACACACTCTGCATTTGGGGATGTTCCTTGTGTGTGTGCGGGTTTGTGTCTGCATGTGTGTGTGTGTGTGTGTGTGTGTAAATGGAGATATCTGCAGGTCAGGAGTGAGAAGGACTATGAGCTGGTGGGCCTCCAGACATCATGACAGCTCCACTGCTGAGTCCTTTCGTATGACAGCTGCGTTCGGTCAGCCGATTACAGAAAGGAGTCAATGTGAATCAATCTTATTGATGATATCAATAAGATACAGTAAGAGATTAGTCGAATGCTTGTTTATTGACACTGTGTATTCTTTGTAGTTTAATGGTCAGTTTCCGCTCAGTGGTGATTGGAGTAACGGAGCCATCCTCAGCATATCTGATTGGTTCCCTACCTGCTGTGGAGCAGTGACATCACACAGAGCCACCAATAGGGACGCTTAGCCTTCAGATTGGGTTTGGTGGTTTCATGAAGAAACTGCTTTGGTTCTCACGTTTCAACGGAGACACCATGTGTGGTGCCACCACGGGTGGTGCCACCATGGCTGGTGCTAGGGTGTAAAGACATGTCTTGCTAGAGAGTGACTCCAGCTGTCCCCCTGGGAACCATGGCGACGGAGTCAGCTGACGAGGTGCAGAGAGGATCTCACAGCAGAACACCCATCTGTCTCTCTCTCTTCCCCCTCTCCCCACCTCCCTCTCTCTCCCTCCCTCCCTCCCTCCCTCTCTCCCCCCACCCTCCCTCCCCCCCCCATCCTCTCTCTCTCTGGACACAAGGTTCAATAATAATCACAACACACTTGAGCTGAAGTCGTATCTCCTCAAATCCAAACACGCTAACTTTTTGTTTCACTTTCACAACACCAC